>NC_042629.1:48061916-48361916 GCF_901001135.1 Rhinatrema bivittatum | reverse complement strand
CACCTTTTTTGTTTCAATATTGAGGAGTGTTCCTTCCTTCTTAATAAATTTAGAATATGAGAGGTCTTCAGGCAGCAAGGATGGCTCCTCCGCCAGATCCGAAGGGATTCCAGTGGAAGACCCCAATGAACCTGGAGGGGAGTCCTTGGTTTCGAGTCAGGTTGGTAAGAGAAACGCACATGGGGGCTCACTGCCACATCTGGTGGTCCAGAGACTTCATGAGGTGGAAATAGAGACTCCCCCAAAGGGGATAGTTCCTTTACTGAGAGGCTTGATGGATGCCTCTGCTGGTTACTTTTTAGGGAAGTGAAGAAATTATCTAGGATGTCAGATATCTGGGACATCATTTGGGAAGCTAATCCCCCTTCGCTAGGGGTCTGATGTTTCTTTTTCTGGTCGTTTGGGGCCATCTTGTCTTGCCCCCTGTTCCTCTTGGTTGGAGGAAGGACTGCAGCTAGCAGGATGGTAGAATCCTAATTCTGGGAAGGGGAATTTCATATAGGCAAGATAGCTTATGCCTCTTCACCAAAGGCTCCTGTAGCTGAGGCAAGAGCCTTCTGCTTCTCGAAACTGAAGACATGTCCAAGAATACTCTTGGGGAGAGTCCAAGGAGCCCATGGAAAGATTATCCTCAGATAAGGGTTCCACATTGGAGAATCCCATCTTCCAGAGCTCTTGAGGATCTTTCTCTGCCTTTCTGTCATGGGAGACCCCTTCCAGGGGGACTTGTGCTTTGCTAATGCTCCTTCATGAGTTGGGATCCACACATGTCCAAGTTGCGACGTATGCTTTGTAGATAGGCACTCCATGGTTGGTTTCTGCGTTGTCGCAACCGTGGGTGGCACCTGTGTCAATAGGAGTGACGCTTGAAAGCATTGTGACGCATCCCTGCGTTGTGGTCCTTCGCCTTTGACACGAGTTGGATTGGTCTTGCTTCGAGCATCATGGCTTTGTTTCGATACCTTCAGTGGTCTGTGGGCCTCACCAATGCTGAGGACTGATTGTGCTGCGGCCCGAGGCATATGTAGCAGTAATTATTTCCATCAGTGATGGACATAATTTTTCCACATTGGCAATATTTGAAGCCCAGTGGCTTCAGCACCATGATAGCACTGAAAAGTGCTTTTTGTTCCACTCAGAGAGGAGAAAAAGAGATAACTGAGGAGAGAGAAAGTTTGCCATGTGCAGCCAGCAGTGCAGAAAAAATAAGACTGAGGAGAGTTGGCGATTCCGCGGGAAGACACACGCAGTTGCACAGAGCCAAAGCTCTTTAATCTTTGAGAGAAACGCTGCCCTCGGGCCTCCAGAGGACATCCCAGACAGCAGGGCTAATTCAGCCTGCTTATTGACAGGAAAAAAAAAAATAAACATAGGGAAAGAAGTAAGAGCGCATAACATGGGGCTGGCCTGATAGCTCAGTGGCAGTGCTGTATACTGCCATATGGGAGATGTGGATTCGATTTCTGAGCCTGGCTTCTTCACCTTATGCCAAGGGATGCAGCTGAGATAATATTTATAGTCCCTGAAAGGGGAGGGTAGAACTCTCAGTCATTGCAGAATAGCAACAGTTCTGGAGGCTCCTGGCCAAAGATTATCACTGCATGAAGGGGGAGAGGGTCAACGATGGGGAAAATCATTGGGTAGCTGCAAATGAAAGCATATGATGCCATAGCCCCAGTACAGGCCAGCTCCAATTGAGCTAAAGACCCAAGGAAGCAGGAGAAATCTTATAAGCCAAAAGAGAGGATGCATGACATTACAGCATTACTTTCCAGATTCCCCAGCATCTGGAAAGATCATAAAGAAAAGCATACCACTGTTTTATCTAATAATCAATATCAATCTGAATGCTTTTACAGTACCTTGGCTGTCCTTGCTGCTCAGGCTTTCTGGTATTTCACTGGAATCGGTCAGTGACTGCAGTGAGGACAGAAGGCATCCTGGTCAGCAAAAGCCTGCAAGGTTTTCTGAACTTTGGTTTATCACCACTAACATTTTTCCAGTATTCCTTCCCTCAGGCTGCATATGCATGTCCCTTAAAAACACAGGGGCCTAAGTTTTGGACCCCTGGCAGCCAAATTGCAGTCTGTCTGAATCCACACAAAAGAGGTTTAAGAAACACATTCTTGTCTGTAAACTAGCCTATACTGTACCGATGACATCTACAGTTGACCCCCCCCCCCCCACCCCCAACTGTACTGATGTTCAGATGTAGGTCATGCACTGAAATAGTTTAATTTATGTTTATGAGTCTGAATTGTATATTTGTTGAAATGCTGGATTTCAAATTTGTGTCTTTGAAATCAGCCATCAACTGACTGGACAATGTGCACAAGAACCACAATGAATATTGAGGGGGAGTTTGTGTGTCACAAATCTGAAACCCCCTCAGATTTAAAACCTATTCCATTGTTGCAGTGAAAACGAATGATCACACCCCACAATGGCGAAGCCAGAGTCTCCAGCGCCCAGGGGTCAGTGCATTTGTATTACCTCTCCTGTGCCTCTACCCTCCATTGCTTAAGGTCACAGAAACAGCAGACATTTCAAATGACCCCCTCAACTTCTACTTGCGTGCAGCCGAAAAAAAAATACAAAAAGAGGCCCCCCCCCAAGGTGCCCCCTGGGGGCTTTGACTGCTGCTACGCCACTGTCACTGCATACAGTTTGTTTTAAAGTTCATTACAATTCAGTGGGCAATTTTCAATGCCATTTATGCCTGCATTAAGTCTTTTGGCTTCCTCAACCAAGCGCCTTAAAACTTCCCTCTCTCCATGAAACTGCAAGTTTTAGTGCTTTGCCCACAACATGTGTGCTTTTAACCCTATGAACGAGATGCATGACTGGGAGCATGATTAGGTGGGGGGGGAGGAAGGAAAAGTACATGTGTAGGTTGCATTTTCAACTCTACGCATGTGCTTTTCCACTAAAATTCTACCTGCAGAAAAAAAAACAGGTGCAAATGTATACAGGTACTTTGTCCTTGTAGCAAGTTTCAAAGTCTTTGGCCCCAGTGCAGACAATTTGCAAATTGCCCCCAAATTCACCAGGATAAAATCGAACCACAGGTGAAAAATCTTTTGTTAGTAAATGTCCCATTAAAACCGTCTTGGGTACATATTTTTGTAAGTGGTTTTCTCACCAGCACCAGTTTCAGGAGGTCCGCTGCACGGACCTTTTCCTCCTCACTCCTTGGCTCTTTCACACTCCTCTCTTTTTGCTCCTGCTCCATTTGTAAAATGAAGTTTACGTATTTCTTGAACGAGAGAGCAGGACAAATGATAAAAAAAAACAAAACGCCACGAGGTTCTCATTGCATCATACAATTAATAATTCCATCAACACGGCTCTCCCAGGTGCTGTGCAGCTCACAGATGCCCTGTGCACAAAGACTCCCAGCCTTTGACAAGCGTGGGTTTCATTTCCCAACCTCTCTCCTCATTTGAACTCTTGCACCGGAGGCAGCAGTAGAGCTGAAGAGGGGGGATAAATGCATGAAGGTGACTAAACCAAGACGCAGTAAGGAATTCCTCCACCCACTTGTCTCGGAGGAGTTCCATTCCGGAGCCATCAACATCGATGACAAAAAAAAAACCCTAAGACGACTGAAGTTCTAGTGCTTGCAACTTTCAAACTTGCGCTGAATCAATCGTTTTTCTGTGTTTAATTATTGCAAGAATTAGAAATACAGCGTCACACATATTTAATGCTTTAGTAAGAATAAACTGAGACACCCACCCCCTTGCATCAATGGACTTCATGTTTTGCATTTTCCGTATAGTTTACTTACCAGGAGAGAAAGCTGAAGCTGTCTTCTGAGCTCCTGGCTTATTGGCTCATACTGGATCAGCTGTCGGACCTGAAGCACATTGGGACACTTCAACAAAGGGACTGGATTGGCAGGCATGAACTCAGATCTGATGTACAGGCCCTTTCCAACTTTAGTCCCAAATGGTGGGCCCAAGGTCTTTCTCTAATAGAATTTCAAAGTGATAATTAACAAGGTTAGATTAAGCTTCAAAGAAAACACAGCTTCTATTTCACCAGGCAGCATTTTATATGGTTACAGGAAAGCAATAGCATCTTGGTTAAAACATTACTTTTCAGTTACATAAGTAATCATCACACAACAGGTAAAGATGCGCTTTCGTCTGAAAGCAGTACAGAAACAAGGACATTTGTTGCTTTGTTTTGTGTCATTTTCAAAACCAAAGAAAAACAAATGGCATTTTCTCTTGTATTTTCATTTTAGCTTGTGTTAAATGGAGGGCAATTTTCAGAGGGGCCTCCTGAGGTTAAAATAGAAATGGCCTTTGCAAAACTGCCCCCTCAATAGGCAGGTAAACTTACGTGTGCAAGGTTACCAGCACTGAACGGAGGGGTTCCTGAGGGCAGAGCTGGGGAGGGGTTTATAGTTCTGTGCATACGTTTGGGTTTTTTGTGCACAATTTAACAGGTGTGGGCAATTTCAGGGAGATAATTTTCAAAACGCATGAAGGAAAGCAATGTAACTAGTGCAAACATTTGCTATCTAATTTATACAAAGCTGTTTCAAAATCACCCTCTTAGTGTGCACTAAAGGGTTGTAGTGTGCATTAAAACTATTTAATGCAGGGTTTGCCAACCCTCTGCTGGATGCACTTAACCAGTCTCGTTTTCAAGATATCTGTAATGAATATGCATGAGAGAAATCTGCATATACTAGAGACCCAGTGTATTGCAGGAGATGGTTGGGAAACACAGATTTAACACACACTAAAAACAAAAATCAAAGTGAGAAAAAAACAAAAATGATACAAAATACCCCATCAACAAACTGAAAACAAATCAATAAATCTCTGCACATCCCTAATAGCAGGCTGTGGGCTGTAGTTTTAAAATGGTAGTCACTCTTGTCACATAACTGATCACATCATATGAGTATGTGTTCTTGCATAGCACAAACATTGACAACTAAAACTGAAAAAGAAAAAAAAAAGGTTTACTTGGGGGCAATAATCTAACTGCCCGCAAAGGTGCAAATACCACTTGTTACCCATAGGGTGAGCACCAATAATCAAAGCAAAATTACGTGTGCAGTTTTGCTTTATTGTTACGTGTGCAGAATAGTTGCGGTATTTGTACCTGTTTTTTGTGAGAGAAAAAATAACCCAATTAGATTTGAAAATGCAATCTACACATTGTTTTCCTCCCTGACCTACACAAGCCCTCAACAACACCCTCCCGATAACATACGGGCCGATTCAGTATGGTGCGCTCGGCTGAGCGCACCTTTAGCCCCGGTTTGGCCGCGCGTTTTTGATGTGCTATTTTTACCCCTTATTCAGTAAAGGGTAATAGCCGCACATTTTACTTTCAGAAATTAACGCCTGCCCAAAGGCAGAAATTAATTTCGGCCAGCACAGGGAAAATGTACAAAAAAGCAGAAAAAAACTGCTTTTCTGTAAACCCTCCGACTTAATATCATAGCGATATTAAGTCGGAGGCCCCAAAATTTAAAAAAAATTTAAAATCTGCCCGCGGGTTGGAAGATGGACGCTCAATTTAGCCGGCGTCCGTTTTCCGAACCCGTGGCTGTCAGCAGGTTTGAGAACCGACGCCGGTAAAATTAAGCGTCGGCTGTCAAACCCGCTGACAGCCGCCGCTTCTGTCAAAAAGGAGGTGCTAGGGACGCGCTAGTGTCCCTAGCGCCTCCTTTTTCCACAGGCCCTCATTTAAATACTCGATCGCGTGCCAGGAGAGTGGCCTGGGCGTGCATTGGGAGAGCGGGTACTCGCCTCAGAGTGCCGGCTCTCCCGCGGTTTTTACTGTATCGGCATGAAAGGTAGAACTATGCATGCATTTTTAGCTGCACTGAGAGAAGGAAATTTTCAAGAAGACAATTTACATGCACTGAGTGGCGGTGTTCCTGCAGGGTGGAGTGTGTAACAATGTGCATAGATTTTCAGTTCCAAAACTATGCGCTTTATTGCGAAGGGAGAAAATACTCCCAGAAGAAGCAGCTGCCAACATCTGCAGTTACTTTTTTCTTAGGAAATTTTCAAAGGCAAAGTACACACTTACTATCAATTTGAGAACTGGTAGAAAGTCCTTGGGGTTAATGTACCTGTAGACTTTGCAGGTACCTGCATAGTTTTGAAAATTGCTCCCTAAATCTACAGCAAACAGCAAGACAAGCAATTGTGCAAAGCTGAAATGCTATTTCTACCTCAATAGGGGGGAAATCCTCCCAGGTTCTGGAAATGAGATTTGGGGGAATAATATCTTCTGGTTCCTTCCTCATGCACCACTGAGAAGCTTCAGTAAAGGGCCGGAGGACAGTAATACCAAGAACACCTGATTCAAAGGAAAAAATTACACTAGGTTAAATTTACAAAACATTCTCCCATTTGGATTCTTGTTAAGCCATTTTGTTCCTGATTGGTCTTAAATCAGAATGTTAATAATCTAGCTTGCTCCATTCATGCAAGAAGCTGTAATGAAAAAAATCCCCAAGTTCTCTCTACCTGGATAGTCTGGGATGGGTTCTTTTATAATGGCGGTGGCAGGATCACTGTAACATGCAGTAAGGTATTCCTCCACCTCCCTGTCTCGGAGGAGTTCCATTCCTGAGCCATCAGCATTGATGACAAAAAACCTAAGGAATATATTCAACAGAATACAGAAATCAAACAGCAACACTAGAAAATTCGGTGCACGCGTGCAAGGGGGTGCACATTTGTGCAACTTGCGCGCACTGCCCGTTCCTTCCACCCCCCCCCCTACACCTTCCACTCCCTTCTCCTACCTAACCCACCCCCCGGCCCTATCTAGACCCCCCCCTACCTTTATTCGAAAAGTTACTACTGCTTCTGGGCAGTAGTAACTTACGCGGCTGGCGCGGCAGGCCCCGACACAGGCCGCTGTGTCGGGGCACTCAGCCACGCCCCCGAGCCGACGCCACACCCACTGACCACGCCCCCAGCCACCCCTTTTTGCAAGCCCCGGTATTTGCACGCACCACCGAGCCCATGCAAAATAGGCTCGGTGCGCGCAGGGCCGTTTTAGAAGGGTTATGCGCATAAGGTACGCGCGTAACCCTTTTAAAATACGGCCCATACTGTTTTTGTCTCAACCACCTCTACTGGGAGGTTGTTCCATGCATCCACCACCCTGGTTCCAGGGGGTTCCAAAAGATTTTCTCGGCTCACTCTTAGTCCAGGGTGGTTTAGTCTAAATATCTTGGCTTGAGTACAGGTCAATACTTAGGGACTGCAGGTGGCACTCTCGGTTAAGTAGCAGTTCCTCAAAGTTTTGTTCTCTGCCTCCATCTGCTGGTAGGGATGCATAAACCCACTAGTCTGGACTGATCTGTGGTACTACAGGAACGAAAATTATGAAGTAAGAACAAATTTTCCTATATTGTATTAAGGGATTGCTACTTAAGGGTTTCATTACTAACATATATAAGAAATTGAGTCACCCGCCAGAAGGATTGCTTAAACATGAAAAGGACTGGGCGAGAGTTCTGGGCATTATAGTTGAAGAAGAGGATTGGGAAGATATTAGGTGGCAAACTAGGAAAATTTCTATTGCAGTTTCCTTAGCTGAAAACTCCTATAAAATATATTTACACTGGTATTATACCCCGGTTAAGTTAAAAGCTATGATTCCTAATGTAACAGATCTGTGTTGGAGGGAATGCGGGATCTGAGGATCTATGAGTCACATTTGGTGGTCTTGTCCAGGAACTGTACCTTTTTGGGATAGGTTTTGGACATTAGTCAAGGATGTTACGCAGTTTAGACAGCGGTCCTGTCAGATGAAGAACTTAACAGCACTTAAATGAAGTTCTACTGGAAAATTTGAAAAAATTTGGAATACTTTACAAGTACATCCTTCTTGGAATATTGAGGATTTGCTGGGAGGGGGGGTGAGGTGGGGGGTTAGGGGAGGAGAGTTGCTTTATTATTGTACAATGTTTAATAGTATTTGCTATTTGTGTTTGTGATAAATAAGAAAAATTTATTTCAATAAAAATTGAAATTATAAAAAAGTTCCAGCATAAGACAGGCTAAAAGACAGGAAACAGAGTAGGATTAAATGGACAATTTTCTCAGTGGAAGGGAGTGGGCAGTGGAGTGCCTCAGGAATCTGTATTGGGACCCTTACTTTTCAATATATTTATAAATGATCTGGAAAGAAATACGACAAGTGAGGTAATCAAATTTGCAGATGATACAAAATTGTTCAGAGTAGTTAAATCACAAGCAGATTGTGATAAATTGCAGGAAGACCTTGTGAGACTGGAAAATTGGGCATCAAAATGGCAGATGAAATTTAATGTGGACAAGTGCAAGGTGATGCTTATAGGGAAAAATAACCCATGCTATAGTTACACAATGTTAGGTTCCATATTAGGTGCTACCACCCAAGAAAGAGATCTAGGCGTCATAGTGGATAACACATTGAAATCGTCGGTTCAGTGTGCTGCAGCAGTCAAAAAAGCAAACAGAATGTTGGGAATTATTAGGAAGGGAATGGTGAATAAAACGGAAAATGTCATAATGCCTCTGTATCACTCCATGGTGAGACTGCACCTTGAATACTGTGTACAATTCTGGTCGCTGCATCTCAAAAAAGATATAATTGCGATGGAGAAGGTACAGAGAAGGGCAACCAAAATGATAAAGGGAATGGAACAGCTCCCCTGTGAGGAAAGACTAAAGAGGTTAGGACTTTTCAACTTGGAGAAGAGACGGCTGAGGGGGGATTTGATAGAGGTGTTTAAAATCATGAGAGGTCTAGAACGGGTAGATGTGAATCGGTTATTTACTCTTTCGGATAGTAGAAAGACTAGGGAGCACTCCATGAAGTTAGCATGGGGCACATTTAAAACTAATCGGAGAAAGTTCTTTTTTACTCAACGCACAATTAAACTCTGGAATTTGTTGCCAGAGGATGTGGTTAGTGCAGTTAGTGTAGCTGGGCCTAAAAAAAGGATTGGATAAGTTCTTGGAGGAGAAGTCCATTACCTGCTATTAAGTTCACTTAGAGAATAGCCACTGCCATTAGCAATGGTTACATGGAATAGACTTAGTTTTTGGGTACTTGCCAGGTTCTTATGGCCTGGATTGGCCACTGTTGGAAACAGGATGCTGGGCTTGATGAACCCTTGATCTGACCCAGTATGGCATGTTCTTATGTTCTTATATCCTTGCGCATGTATGGGCGCATGTGCGTTCATTTTAAAA
This sequence comes from Rhinatrema bivittatum, assembly GCF_901001135.1. Lineage (NCBI taxonomy): Eukaryota > Metazoa > Chordata > Amphibia > Gymnophiona > Rhinatrematidae > Rhinatrema > Rhinatrema bivittatum. The sequence continues at coordinate 48,352,683 of NC_042629.1, read as the reverse complement.
TCAACCTGTCTCTTTTTAAAATCAACAAGTATACATGTAAGTGAAAACTCCATCCCAGTGCTACACCCTTGAACACTTCAGCACATTCCGGGCACACTTCACATGAAAACATAACATATACACCCCAAGTTCACCCGCACATGGGTGGCAATTTTAGAAAACCCCATTTCTGCGCATAAAACAGAAATGCATTGTACAGTGATCTCAAGAATGAATTATAACAGCCTGAGATGTAATTCTACACTTTTCTTTTCAGTGCTTATTTTATTTTTCATGGGAAATTATCAGTGTTTATTACAAGGCAAACATTTACTTGGAAAAATGACGTCAACTTTTTTTTCAACGAAATTCTCCTATTTTTGTTCTTGATGTAATAAATACTGATCAATTCCCAGGACAAATAAAAACTGAAAACAAAAGGTCCCTAGGTATTTCATACTTGACCTTGGAGCATGGTTATTATATACTTCAGGTGAGTCTTTTACTGGATTAATCTTCTGGGAAATTTCTTCTTCATTGACTGTCTCTTCTCCTTCAGCTGAATATTCATATCTTGGAATAACTACTGATATTTGTCCATCAGCCATCACCTGCAAGGACAAATATATACAGGATTATAGGGTGAGTAGCTAGGAATAATGAGGCTAGGGAGCATTGAGAAAGCATACCAAACATTTTACTATTAGCTAGCTGTTAATTTTTATATTCTTAGTAAAAGACTGTGAAATTACTTCTTACCTGATAATTTCCTTTCCTCGAAGTAGGGCAAGCCAATCCTCATCAGTGGGTTGTGCGCTCCAACCAGCAGATGGAGACGAAGAACAATGACTCACTGATGTCACACTCATATAACTGCTCAGGCACCAGCCAGTCAGTATTTTCTTCAAAAGCAAACTGTGGACACTAACCACTACACATTAACAAGAAATATCGCATCCTACAAACCCTATTCAAAATTAACCTTGTGTTTGGTTTGTTTTTTTTTTTAATAAATAATGGAAACACCGGACTCAGCTCTGCTAACAATAGTCACCTAGGACAATCAGAAAACCAGAATATCCTAGAAAAAACGGGACTCACTTACCCAGTTTTGTGCTAGTCCAGCATCATGAGAGATCCTTGAATCTCATTCCTTCCTTGACAAGGATCTAGCAAAACAGAAGAAAGCTGGCTGCCCCAAAGACAGCCTAGGGCGGGATGGTGGACTGGCTTGCCCTACTTTGAGGAAAGGAGATTATCAGGTGAGAAGTAATTTCACCTTCCTCTTCATCTGGGCAAGCCAGTCCACACCAGTGGGATGTATCAAAGCTGCTCCCGAGAAGGGCGGGAGGCTGCCTGAGGCCCAAGTAGGATTACCCTAGCAAAGGCAGAATCCCCTCATGCCGCTACATCTAGCTGGTAATACCTGGCAAACGTATGCAAGGAAGACCATGTCACCGCTCTACAGATCTCTGCCGGAGAAAGAAAATGCAATTCTGGCCAGAAAACCACCTGCGCCCGGGTCGAATGCACCTCAACTTGCTTTGGGAGAAGCTTCCCAGAATTCACATAGGCTGCTGACACTACTTCCTTAATCCAATGAGCTATTGTGCCCCAAGAAGCTGCCTCCCCCTTCTTCACCCCCACGCTGAATAACAAAAAGCCAATCCGATTTCTGAAAATCGTTCGTAACCTCCAGATAACGTGATAAATGCCACCGCACATCCAATGGCCGCAATTTCCTGTATTCTTGTCTATCCATAGCCTTGTCTAAGGAAGGCAACAAAACCAATTGATTTAAGTGAAATTCCAAAACCACCTTTGGAAGAAAGACAGGTGCCTTTCTTCCAAAGGTCCAGGTTCCAAAGGTCCAGATTCTGCACCCTATCCGGCGTGATAATAAAAAAAGGCTCTCTGCACAACAAGGCTTGCAATTCCGAAATCTGCCTCACTGAACAAATATCAACCAAAAACACAGTCTTCAAGGTCAGTAAATGCAAGAAAATGCCCTGAACAGGACGAAAGGTCAGACTCGCCAGAAAGGAGAGGACCAGATTCAAATTCCACAAGAGTACTGGGAAACGCAAAGAGGGTCTAAAGTGTTTCTCTCTCCTCAAGAACCTAGACATGTCTAGGTGTGAAGAGAGAGGCCTCTCCTGCACTTGGCCCCAATAACACGCTAAGGCAACCACCTGTATCCTTCAGCGTGTTCAAGGCCAACCCCTTACTCAGACCTTCTTGTAAAAAATCTAAGATTTAGGAACATGCACTGAAGAAGGCAGACCAGCGTGATTCTGACACCAACGCTCAAAAACCCACCAAAAGCGGATATATGCCAGCAAGATGGAAAACTTAAGCGCTCTCAGAAGAGTTTCCACCACTGCCCCTGAGTAACCTTGCTTTAACAGCCAAGCCTTTTCAAGGGCCAAAATGTAAAAAAAACCTGACCCAGATTGTTGTGAAATATTGGGCCTTGCACAACAGCCCCAGAGGAGAGGGAGTTGACATGGGTCCTCCATCAGAAGATGACAAAATTCCACGTTCCACGGCCTGTGCGACCAATCCAGGGACACCAGAAGAACCACACCCGGATGTCGCCTATCTTTTACAATAATGGGCTGATCATGGGTCACTGCGAAAATACATAGAGTAACTTCTTCTGCGGCCAAGCCTGATCTAGCACATCTACTCCGAGTGCTTGAATGTTCCTTGTCTGACTGTAGAATCTCTCCACGTTCGCATTCTTGTGACATGCCATTAGATCCAGAAAGGGCCAACCCCAGAGATCCAAGATGAGGTGAAAAACCTCGGGAATCAGTTCCCATTCTCCCAGATCCAACTCGTGATGACTGAGATAATCCGCCTGCACATTATCGATTCCTGCTATATGCGAGGCTGACAGTCCCTGCAAATGAAGCTCCGCCCATGAAAGAAGGGCATTCATTTCGAGTCCCCCCTTGGTGATTTATATAAGCCACCGTTGTCGTGCTGTCTGACATACTCTCACCGCCTTTCCTTCCAACCGGTCCGTGAAATGCAGGAAGGCTAACCGGATTGCTCGGGCCTCTAGTGGTTCATGGACCAAGACGCCTCTTCGGGAGCCTACTGGTCTTGCGCCACCAGCTCCTGACAGTGTGCTCCCCAGTCCTAGAGATTCACATCTGTTGTGACCATCAGCCAGTCAGGAGTTTCCAAATTCATACCTTTTTCGAGATGGTCCTTTCATAAGAACATAAGAATATGCCATACTGGGTCAGACCAAGGGTCCATCAAACCCAGCATCCTGTTTCCAACAGTGGCCAATCCAGGCCATAAGAACCTGGCAAGTACCCAAAAACTAAGTCTATTCCATGTTACCGTTGCTAGTAATAGCAGTGGCTATTTTCTAAGTCAACTTAATTAATAGCAGGTAATGGACTTCCCCTCCAATAACTTATCCAATCCTTTTTTAAACACAGCTATACTAACTGCACTAACCACATCCTCTGGCAACAAATTCCAGAGTTTAATTGTGCGTTGAGTGAAGAAGAACTTTCTCTGATTAGTTTTAAATGTGCCACATGCTAACTTCATGGAGTGCCCCCTAGTCTTTCTATTATCTGAAAGAGTAAATAACCGATTCACATCTACCCGTTCTAGACCTCTCATGATTTTAAACACCTCTATCATCCCTTCAGCTGTCTCTTCTCCAAGCTGAAAATTCCTAACCTCTTTAGTCTTTCCTCATAGGGGAGCTGTTCCATTCCCCTTATCATTTTGGTTGCCCTTCTCTGTACCTTCTCCATCGCAATTATATCTTTTTTGAGATGCGGCGACCAGAATTGTACATAGTATTCAAGGTGGGATCTCACCATGGAGCGAAACAGAGGCATTATATGACATTTTCCGTTTTATTCACCATTCCCTTCCTAATAATACCCAACATTCTGTTTGCTTTTTTGACTGCCGCAACACACTGAACCGACGATTTCAATGTGACGCCTAGATTTCTTTCTTGAGTGGTAGCACCTAATATGGAACCTAACATTGTGTAACTATAGTATGGGTTATTTTTCCCTATATGCATCACCTTGCACTTATCCACATTAAATTTCATCTGCCATTTCGATGCCCAATTTTCTAGTCTCACAAGGTCTTCCTGCAATTTATCACAATCTGCTTGTGATTTAACTATTCTGAACAATTTTGTATCATCTGCAAATTTGATTACCTCACTCGTCTTATTTCTTTCCAGATCATTTATAAATATATTATATATATACAGCAACTTCTGTCTCACTTCTAGCAGTAAGGACAATGTCAGATTGTACTCCTGAGACAGGGGATTCCATTGAATCAGGAGGGAACACTGCAGAAGACACATATGAGCACGCGACCAAGGAACAACCTCTATTATTGCGGCCATTGATCCCAATGTCTGCAGATATATCCAGACGGAGAGACCAAATGCCAACTGCAGGTTCCGAATCTGACCCCATTCTTTTAGATGTGAGACTCCGGAAGAAACACCTTGCCTTGCGCCATATCAAACTGGACACCCAGAAACTCCAGAACCTGAGATAGCTGCAGGCTACTCTTGACTAAGTTCATTACCCATCCCAAGTGCTGTAACAACGGAACCACCCTGCTCGACACCACTCAGCCCTCCTCTAATGACTTGGCTCTGATTAGCCAGGCATCCAAGTATGGACGAACAAGAATGCCCACCTTTCTGAGGGCCACAGCCATGACTACTATCACTTTGGAAAAATTCCTGGGTGCCATGGCTAACTTGAATTGCAATGCTTGAAACTGGTAGTGCTGACCTAAAACTGCAAAGCACAACTAGCACTGATGCTGCTTGTGAATTGGCACATGCAAATAAGCCTCCAAGAGGTCCAGAGAAGTGAGAAATTCCTCCCTTCTGCACCACCATGATCACTGATCTTAACATTTCCATCCAAAAATGAGTAACCCGAAAGGCTTGACTGACCTCCTTGAGATCCAGAATAGGTCAAAACAAGCCCTCTTTCTTTGAAACCACAAAGTAAATGAACAACACCCTGTGCCCTCCTGATACTTCGGAACTGGAATAAATGCCTTCAGGGCAAGCAGCCACTGCAGCGTGGACTGAACCGCTGACTTCTTTTCCACGAAGGTGCAGGGGGAAACCATAAAAGCGTCTGAGAAAGGATGGATAAGTTCCAAAGGGTACCCATAGCGCACTACTTCCAAAATCCACTGGTCGGTAGTTATGTGGGTCCACCTCCGATAAAATTGAGACAGGCGTCTGCCTATCTCCAGAACAAGAGTATGGACCCCTAAAACTTAATTGGGAAGATCAAAGAGTTCCAGATCCAGAGGCACCATCCTTACCTGGCTTCTTTGCCTGAAAGGACTGAGACCTACTGAACGCAAAAGACCTCTGACTACTTGAACTTCTGGAGGAGCGAAAATGCCAAGAGCTCTGAAATCACCCCTTCACCTGAGAAAACGGGGGAGTTGACTTCTTTGATAACTGAGGAAATTTAGATTCTCCCCACCAATCTGCCATCTTCTCTAACTTCTCCCCAAACAACAAGTGCCCCTTAAAAGGCAATTGGTAAGGTTTGACTTTGAAATAGTATCAGCAGACCAGTTTCACAGCCAAAGGAACCTTTGGACTGCAATCATTGAAGCCACCCCATGAGCCACCATATGTGCCAAATAATATCTGGCATCCGCTAGGAAGGCAGCTCCTGATTCCAGGTATGGGCGATTCTCTCCCAGAATGTCCTAGGCCAACTGTAACCTGGCCCTTGCCACCAATCAACAGCAAGCAGAGATTTGGAAATTCATGGCTATCAAATCAAAGGCCTGCTTCAAAATTGCCTCAATCTTCCAATCTTGAGTGTCCTTTAAAGTTGCACCTCCTTCTACCGGAATAGCAGACCACTTCATCACCTCGCAGACCAAGGGAAGCATGTCAGCACCTGCTTCAGCACTGCCCGATGTGCACGCTTTATTATTTTTTTTAATCAAAACTTTCTCAGCTAGATGCACTGAAAAGACTGATCTGGCCCACAGCAGACAGAATGGCAGGGATCAAAGAGCAGAGGGAAGAGAGGACCAGACAGAGAAGAGGACTATGCAGCAGGGCTAAGCCCAAGGTCTCCTTATCCTACTGGAGATCTTCTCTTGTCAGGAGGGTTAGAGCCATAGCTTTCATTTCACTACTGTCCTGATTTGTCCCCTGACATTTCTTCCAGACTCTCAACTGTGGGAAGGAGCTAATGCTATCACCACAGGTGGTCAAAATGGCCTGTTCAGTCCTGGCAGGCCAAAATCCACATCTATCACCTGCTGGAGACAGAGAAAAACTGACTGGCTAGTGCCTGAGCAGAGTTATATGAGGGTGACATCAGCAAGTTGTCTTTCTCCATCTCCATTTGCTGGTGTGGACTGGCTTGCCCGGACAAAGAGAAACAGCTATTGTCTTAACTTTTTTGTTCATTGTAAGTCTTTTACTCAGAAGTCATGTAACAATATACATTTTTAAGAGGCTACATTTTATTTTCTTTCTGGTCATAGGACAGACTAGTGATACTGTGATACTCACAGATTAGTATCAGGTTTTAGAAGATACTCATCACAATATAGTAAAGATAAATGAGTTGAGATAAGCTAAAGGAAAATTTACTGTTAAAACTGAATAGTGGTTTTTTTCCTCATTACAAAACAGAAAAACCCAGCATCAGAGGAATAGCAATAAGAGGAGAAACTTCCTTCAGATAAGAACATAAGAACATGCCATACTGGGTCAGACCAAGGGTCCATCAAGCCCAGCATGTTTGGACTCGATAAGTTTTCTTGAATCCATGCATATTAATTTTATTTCAGTATGTTTTTCAATATGTTCCTTATGTAAAAAGGACTTTTTCCTATTCTTTATATATGGTAAAAAAAAAAAAAAAGTCTTTATTGATTAACAAAGGGCTCCCCAAACCTGTGCTAGGGACCCAAACAGCCAGTCAGGTTTTCAGGATTTTCACCATGAATTTGTATGTCCACATATATTACTATATGTATATCCTGAAAACAACTATCTGTGGAGTCCCCAGGACAGGTTTGGGAAGCCCTGGACTAAGTCCAGATGTTGAATCACATTCACTGTATTTTCTGTGGGCAGTTTTCAAATTGCCTGCCTTGGTTCAAAGTCTGCAGGTGCCTTTTACCTTCCGACCTTGCACCAAATTTCAAAGGGAAAGTAATTTCCTTTTTCACCTGCCATTAGTGCAAGGAAAATATTGCTGAAAAAGGTGTCACTAACCGGGTCTGCCAGGTAAAATTCACAAGGAGGCTATTAGAGTGGATAAGAAAATGCGAAGGGTATGATATACCGGTATATGAGAGTTTTGTCTTTTACCTGAAAAAGGTTGCCTTCAAGATCTATGGCCTCACATATGATCTCCGTGGTATGCCTCATGACATAATAATCAAAAAAGTCCTCCAGTATGTCTTGGTAATAAATTTTGGGAAAATCATTTATCTTAGAAGAATACACCGCATTTCCCTCTAGGTCAATGGAGAGCCAGCCTTTAATGGAGGGGAATACCTACAAAGACAAAGCAAGTAAAGACACTGTGAATAGGAAGAGGAGGGGTGGACAGAGGATTATTTATTTATTTAAAAAAAATTTTTATACCGTCGTTAAGTTATATACCATCACAACGGTTTACATATAGGCACATAGTGTAATGTAAAAAATTGCATTGGGTAATACTTCTAAGAGAGTGCCAGTAAAGGTCCGGTTACATAGTTTAAAAATAAAGTATCTAGATGAATGTTATGAATCTTGTCCAATTATACGTGGAAAGATTTACCTTATATGTATACTCTTTGTACTGTATATTTTATTTACAATTAATGGTGAAATAGTAAACATAACAAAATTACGTGCTGTGCGTTGATGTTCTACTGCCTGCTTAATTTTTCCATTTCTCCGTTCTCTTTGTAAAACACTTGTTTGAAAAGCCAGGTTTTTAAATTGTTTTTTTTTTAAAGTTTGAAATTTTTCTGCAGTCTAATTTCAAGGGGCATGGTGTTCCATAGTATCGGTCCTGCTAATGATAGTGGTTTATATTGAAAAAGCTATTTGAAACCTGATGGCTATATTATTGGTCAAGTACTAATCATGATGTTTTTATTGGTCAAGTACTAATCATGATGTTTTTGCTCTTAGTTGCTTATTGTGCTAGGATAAATTACCCATGGAAGGAAGCCCTTTGAAAATGTTGCCCTCCAACTTTCCCCAAACACATACCCCTAGTGAGGAAAAAGGGGAGGTGCGGGGGCCATTCTAGCAAAGTACACAATGGAGTTTATTTTTAACACCCCCATGGGGACATCTCAGCTGTAAGTTTGAACCCGCAAACTCTACAGGTACTTAAGTACCTTTCAAAATTGGCTTGCAGGCTACACTGGGGGACAGAAAATATTCCTCAAAACCATAAGCAAAGCGGTCAGTTTGATATGCTAGACAGTGATACAAATATGTTTATTTTTGATTTTAGGGTGCTTGATTTTAGGAAGATTGCTAAGAAAGCTAATAAATGTATGTTTTCAATCACAATCAAATAAAGATTTAGTTTTACTTTAATTATAATAAGGCTTTCACATTAGGAGTTCCAGGTGAGTTTGGATGTAAAATACATCGCACCAAATCATGCAAAAATTAATTTGGCTGATCTGTTTAGTAATAGAAAAGTAGATGACAAAGACCCAGCACTCTCAAAACATGAAGTTACCAGTGGAACTTGGGAAGGTGATTTTTTTAAAATGGGAAACAGTTGCTTACCTGTAACAGGTGCTCTCCGAGGCAGCAGGATGTTAGTCCACACACATGGGTGACATCATCAGATGAAGCCCTGACACGGAAAACTTATGTCAAAGTTTTCCTTGTCCTATACCATGCCCTATACCACATATCCATGCGGGGTCCCTCTCCAGTCTTATAACACAGAATTATATATACATGAAAAATTAGGAGGAACCCAACTCTGTGGGGTGGGGGGCGGGCTTCGTGAGGACTAACATCCTGCTGTCCTCGGAGAACACCTTTTACCGGTAAGAAACTCTGCTTTCTCTGAGGACAAACAGAATGGTAGTCCTCACACATGGGTGAATCCCTAGCTACAGGCTGCTCCCCATCACAAAAGGGGACTAACAGACACCCAAGTGCCAACAGGCACAACAGCAGTGCTGTTGGTAAAAGAGGAGGAAAACAGCCTGAACCCAAACAACGGACCCTAGATGGGTTCTACACTTCAAACAGACTCAGAAGGGCAGACTGACCGAACCTACTATGAGCCATACCTATCCAGACAATAGTGAGATGTGAATGTGTGGAGAAAACTCCATGTTGCAGCCTGCAGATCTCCTCCATGGGAACTGCTCATAAGTGGGCCACCGATGCTACAATGGCTCTGACAGAATGAATCTTGACGTCCCCCACGATGCAGTCCTGCCCTGGCATAACAGAAGGAGATGTAATCTGCTAACCAATTAGATAATGTCTGTTTGGCAATGGCAACACCCAATCTGTTCCTATCAAAAGAAATAAAAAGTTGGGTGGACTGTCTATGGGCTTCTATCCATTTCAGATTGAAGGCTAAGGCTTGCTTGCAGTCCAAACTGTGCCATGCTCATTCGTCTTGGTACAAATGGGGCCTGGGAAAGAATGCTGGTAAAACGATGGACTAGTTAAGATGGAAGTCCATCACAATCTTAGGCAGGAACTTAGGGTGCATATGCAAGCCTACTTCTGTCATGATAAAACTTAGGCTAAGATGGATAAATCATTAAGGCCTGGAGCTCACTGATCCTGCACACCAAGGTGACTGCCATCAAAACTTGGGCGCATAACAGCCCGCCAATTACTGCAGCCTGTTATAAGAAATGTGGTTCTTACCTGATAATTTTCGTTCCTGTAGTACCACGGATCAGTCCAGACCGTGGGTTATGCCTCCTTTCCAGCAGATGGAGACAGAGAAAAACTTGAAGGGTACACGCACTTAACCTGTGTGCCTCCTGCATCCCTTCAATATATCAAATAACCAAGCAGAATAATAATAAACCATAACAGCAATGAATCAAACAATAACAGAACTGCAACAATAAACGGATAACTGTAGAGTTCTTTCTTAGTATGCTGCAATAAAATTAACTTGATACCTGCGCGCGGAATCTTGAAATATCGACACCCAATGCCATCCACTCCTAATCCTAGGGCAGTTGTCTGGACTGATCTGTGGTACTACAGAAACGAAAATTATCAGGTAAGAACCAATTTTCTTTTCCCTGTACGTACCCGGATCAGTCCAGACCATGGGATGTACCAAAGTTTCCCCAAACCGGGTGGGACCTTGTGAGTCCCGCGTGCAGTACTCCACTGCTAAAGTTGCAGTTTTCTGAAGCCTGAACATCCAAACGGTAGTGGCAAGCAAAATTTGGAGTGTCTTCCAAGTAGCAGCTCTACAAATCTCTTGGGGTGAAACCAACTGGCATTCGGCCCATGAAGTCGCTTGAGAACGAATAGAATGTGCTTTCAGGCCTTCTGGAACGAATCAACCTTTACAAATGTACGTGGACGAAATAGCTTCTCTCAACCAGCATGCAATCGTTGTCTTAGAAGCTTTCTGACCTCTTTTGGGACCGCTCCAAAGGACAAATAAATAATCTGATAGTCTGAAAGAATTTGTGACCTCTAAATAGCGTAACAGAGATCATCATATGTCCAAGCGACGAAGCTCCCTTGTGTGCGGATCATCCTCAGACAAATTTGGAAATGCTGGAAGCTCCACCGACTGACTCAAATGGAAAGTTGAAACTACCTTTGGCGAAAAAGATGGGACTGTACGAAGAGAAACCCCAGAGTCAGAAATTCTCAAAAAAGGTTCCCTACAAGAGAGAGCCTGCAACTCAGAAACTCTGCGAGCTGAGCAAATAGCTACCAAGAACACCATCTTCAACATGAGGTCCTTTAATGTTGCCTTTTTAATGGGCTTAAAAGGCCGATCACACAAAACGCAAAGTACCAAATTAAGACTCCACGATAGACATATGGGGCGAACAGGAAGCTTCAAATGCCGTACCCCTCTGAGAAAACAAACCACATCTGGATGTGATGCCATTGAGCTGCCAACCAGAATACCTAGGGCTGCTACCTGAACCCGGAGGGAATTGAAAGACAAGCTCTTGGCCAATCCGCTTTGCAAGAACCTCAACATCTGAGCAATAGTAGCATGTCTGGGCAGAATCTCTCGCTCATGACACCACGTCTCAAAAGCTCTCCACACCCGAACGTATGAGAGAGAGATAGACTACTTTCTAGCTTGCAGTAGCATAGTGATAACCTCCTCTGAGTACCCTTTCTTCCTCAATCTCCTCCTTTCAAAAGTCAGGCCACTAGACAAAAGTGATCTTCCTGGTCAAAAAATATAGGACCCTGACGAAGAAGATGGGGTACATGTCCGAGTCGTAGTGGTCCATCCACCGCCAGATTGATTAGATCCGCGAACCACGGATGCCGGGGCCATTCTGGAGCCACTAGGATCACGTTCCCTGGGTGAACTTCTATCCTGCGAAGAACTTTGCCCACCAGCAAACAAGGAGGAAACATGTACAGCAGAACTGAGGCTGGCCAGGGAAGCACAAGTGCATCGATTCCCTCTGCGTCATGATCCCTTCGGCGACTGAAGAATCACGGAGCCTTGGCATTGTCCCGCGTTGCCATCAAGTCCATGAGGGGAGTTCCCCACCTGTGGGAACTCAGATCAATTGCTTGGTCGGAAAGCTCCCACTCTCCTGGATCTCTGCGCTTTCGACTTAGGAAGTCCGCTTGTACATTGTCCTTCCCCACAATGTGAGATGCTGCTAGTAACGCAAGATTTTGCTCCACCCAAGCCATGAGTAGCTCTGCCTTGTTGGCTACCGCTTGGCTTCGAGTGCCTCCTTGACAGTTGATGTAGGCCACTGTCGTCGCATTGTTGGATAGGACGTGAACCGCCTGATTGCAGATGCACGGGAGAAAATGTTGTAGAGCCAGATGAACCGCTCTGGTTTCTAATCGACTGATTGACCATTGGGATTACTCCCGGGACCAGTTGCCCTGCACTGAATGATACTGGCAGACAGCTCCCCAGCCGGAGAGACTGGCATCCGTGGTCACCACTATCCAGTTCGGAACCTCCAGATCCACCCCTCGAGACAAGTGGAGCGGGCAAAGCCACCACCCAAGACTGGACCTGGCATGATCTGTGAGTGTCAGGGGGAACCGAAACTCCTCTGTTTTGGGATCCCACCGGGAAAGCAATGCTCATTGTAAAGGTCTCATATGAGCAAAAGCCCAGGGCAAGACCTCCAGCATAGATGCCATCGATCTGAGAACTTGAAGATAGGCCCAAGCCATGGGTTGCGGGAGCGACAACAAGTGACTAACCTGATCCATTAATTTGTGCATCCGATCCGGTGGGAGGAACTCCTTCCCGACTGTGGTATTGAACCGAGCTCCCAGAAAGTTCAGTGTCTGAGAAGGAACAAAAGTGCTCTTGGCCTGTTTGATCACCCAACCAATTGATTCCAAGAGACTGGTCACCTTGTGGACAGCTTCCACACAGAGCTCCCTTGACTTTGCTTTGATAAGCCAGTTGTCCAGGTATGGATGGATGAGAAGGCCTTGTCTCCATAGGGCTGCTGTCACAACCACCATAACCTTGGTGAACTTTGGTGGTTGTGAGACCGAACGGTAGGGCACAGAACTGGTAATGCATTCCTAAGACCATGAAATGAAGAAACTTCTGATGATCTTCGCGAATTGGAATGTGCAAGTATGCATCCATGAGATCTAGAGAGGCCAAAAACTCACCATTGTAAACTGCCGCTATGACAGAGCGTAGCATTTCCATCTGAAAATGCGGTACCTCGAGAGACTTGTTTACCTTCTTGAGATCCAAGATTGGTCGGAAGGACCCTTCCTTCTTTGGGACTATAAAGTAGATGGAGTACCTCCCCATCCTCCAAAACTCCGGCTTCACTGCTCCAAGACCAAGCAGTCGTTTGAGAGTCTGATGAACAATGTTCCGCTTTCCCTTAGTTCCGCAGGGGGATATTAGAAAACAATCTTTGAGAGGATGAGCAAATTCCAAAGCATAGCCTTGTTCTATTATGTTTAGCACTCACTGATTGGAAGTAATTCTGGCCCATGCCTCGTAAAACCGGGACAGGCGACCCCCAACTCGAGGGATAGGCCGGCCCCCTCTCATTGCAGTCTTGGAGGCAAGAGAAGAGGAACAACCTCTCTCCCTGGAGGGTCTGCGGCCATGAAAGGATGAAGTCCAGGGCTGTGACCCGGCCAAAGGCTGACACTGTCCCCCCCGATTGTGGTCGGTTCTGCCGAAACTGATGCTGTCCTCGAAAACGAGAGCGGGAGGACGGAAACCCTCTGGAGGCTCTTGGTCCGTCTTCTGGAAGCTTGTGCACTTTATTCTCACCCAGGGACTTTATCAACTTTTCCAAATCATCACCAAAAAGAAAACCACCTTTAAACGGAAAAGCCCCAAGCTGGGCCTTGGATGAAACATCCGCTGGCCAGTTGCACAACCACAGAAGATGCCTTGCCGACACTGCCGACGACATGGTGCGAGAAGAAGTGCGGAGAAGGTCATACAATGCGTCTGAGCCATATGGTACAGCAGCCTCCAAACGCTCCGCCTGTTCTGACTCCCCCGGTGGGAGATCTCTAGATGTCAGCAGTTGCTGGACCCAGCACAGGCTCGCCCACAGCATGTAATTACTACAGACCGCCGCTCGAATACCAAGGGCTGACACCTCAAAGATGCGCTTCAGCAGGATCTCGAGCTTCTGATCTTGAAGATCCTTGAGAGCTGCCGATCCAGCAACCGGAATAGTGGTCTGCTTGATAACTGACAAAATGGTAGCGTCCACTTTGGGGGAACTGCAGAAGCTCCAACGACTCGTCGAGTAAGGGATAAAGCTTATCCATAGCCTGACCAACCCTCAAGCCAGCATCTGGAGCATCCCACTCCCTGGTCATCAGCTGCTGCAACATGGGATGAAAAGGAAAAGCCCGGGTCGGTACTCGCAACCCTGCCAGAACCGGATCCACCGAATCCTGTGGCGAAGCAAGCAGAGGGATCTCCATCCCCAACTCTGCAAGGACCAAAGGAATAAGGAGTTCCAACGCCTCTCTTTGGAACAGGCGAACTGCTTTCGGATCATCGCCATCCAACGGAGCCTGTTTCCCCTGTTCCTCTTCTGAAGCCCCCCCCCCCCCAACCGGGGGAAGGAGAGACTATGGCATCTGCAGCCGCACTGCCCGGAACCTCCGAAGCGGCTGTTCCTACTGAAGCCAAGGATCCTTTTAACTTCATGACCCGAAGATCTGCGGGCACCATCTGCGCGCTTGGCGACCTTGGGGGGTAGTCCCTGTGGAGGTCTCACCAGCAAAGCACCACCTTTCGGAGACCGTGAAGCCAAAAAAGCTTTATGCATTAGGAGGACAAAATCTAAGGAAAAGGAATCAGAATCCACATCATCCCCTCCTGAGACATCAGGATCCTCCTGGAAAAAAATCCTGGTTCACACCAGAAGTATCCACAGGACAGGCAGGGACCAGTGACAGTGCTGGGGGAAGCTCCCCCACCCCCATAGCCCTTGCCTGAGCTTCAGCAAAAGTGTTCAAGATGGCTGCTGTCCCTGCACTGAGGGGAAACGGGTCAGCCCGAATAGCCCATGGAGCAGGCCATTTTGAGCCCCTCTGGGCTTAGGCAAAGCTGCTGACCCAGAAAAAGAGCTGCCTTCCCCACCAGGGAGGTAGCGGGAGCAAATGCCAGCCCGGGAAAGCCACGAGGATGACTCATCGCATGCCACACACAAAGATGGCCGTGGCATTGTGGTGAGCAAAAACACGGCAAAACGGACATGGAGTTCCCCTAAAAATTGCAGCCGACTAAAAAAGACAATTTTAATAATTATTTTTTTTTAAATTGCTGAGGCTTGCCATGGGGTAAGAGAGGGACTGGACCACCAGTAATCTCTTCCCCTGCACCTTACCTTGTTGGAGTTCCGCGGGGTAACCAACCCCAGCTCCAAGAACCTGCCACCAGACGGGATGACCCCGCAGGATCTAACAACCCCCTGGGAGGATTATGAAGCACTCCCTTTCTGCTTTAGCGTTTCTCTTTTTGTTTGATTCAAAACTTTACTGTTGACTACAAGAATCAGTCTCAGCAACCTTTTTTTTTTTTAAAGGATAGCCTAAACCCTAGAAACAAGCCAAGACTGCAAGGTTTGCCCCACCTCCATCTGCTGGAGACAGAGAAATACTGAAGGGATGCAGGAGGCATACCAGGTTAAGTGAGGATGCTCTTCAAGTTTTTCTCTGTCTCCATCTGCTGGAAGGGAGGCATAACCCACGGTCTGGACTGATCTGGGTACATACAGGGAAAAAATAACCCCCTAAAAAAGCCCATGTACATTGCACCATCTATTTTGTACAGGTGGCCAAGGAGAGTAAAACAGCATGGCACTTTTTAAAATACCATGAATCCACTCTTTTTCTCACCTGACAAACATGTCTCTGGGATGCATCTCCTTACATTACCTATTAAGCCCATGCATAACTTTCAAAGCGGCGTGTGGGCACACATGTGCGTGCGTTCGTTGGCACACATCCAGGGACACGACTATTTTATAACATATGTGCTTATATGCTCATGTTATAAAATAGCCTGACCGTGTGCATGTGGGCGCGCATTTGTGCGCGCAAATGCCACTTCTTCTACATAAGTGGGAGGATTTTAATAGGCATGCGCACTGACGTCGTTGTCCTAGTTCGTTCCCAGTTCACCCAGTTAAGGGACAGGACTTCCAAACCCCATCAGTTTAATAGCCTCCCTTCCCTCTCCTATTAGCCTCAACCTTTAAAACCCTCCTGCACTGCCTAGCTTTTTTGTTTTATAAGTTACGCATCATCCATAGCAGAAGCAAAGTTACATGGCAGGGGTCTCCATCTGATGGTCCAGGTGCATAACCCACTGGTTCTGGATTCATCTGTCTGGATGCTAAGAAACAGACAAATTGCATAATGATGCATTTAGGCTCATTCTTTTTTTTCTTTCTTCTCTCTTTGATCTGGCAGTTACCTCTGGCTCAAACCCAAACCAGAGCTGGGATCTGGCACCATGAGCCTTCATCTACAACTGCATACCTAGGGATTTTATTCCCTCTTCCCCCAACATACCTAGCCCAGGCGCTGCAGCAACAGTACTCGGCCAGAGGCCCTGCACCAGGGCTTCCTCCAACAATCATGTGCCCTGAATCCAGCTACTGGATGACCACGAGTGCCTGCCCTCCTGCCTTATCCCCACCCCGGAGACTGTGAACACTGCCTCTGCAACATCCCCAGGCAACCCAGGAAGAGCAAGAGCTGAACTGAGGATCAAATCAGGGATCTTTCGCATGACAGGGTATAGGTATGCTACTAAACCATTGGGCCTTCATCCACAAGGCAGCGGTTATAATGGCTAAGCTAATGCAAAGGGTGTGATGAGTGTGTGCTTTATTTTATTTACCTGAAAAAGGCTGCCTTCAATATCTATGGCCTCACAGATGATTTTTGTGGAAAGTTAAATTAATAGCTTAATTAATCTAGTAGTATAAAGGATAATTCTTTATTTTCTTGACTTTGTTTGCTTTTAGATGTTTGCAATATCATAAGGTGCATGGTTCACACTATTACTCAAGGAGCCTTATCAATCAGGCAAACTGGTAATTCAGACACTCGCTGGACCATAAAAATAATTTTTATTGTGTACCAAGACTCACCTCGTATGTTCCCTGTGGCTTTGTGTTTATAGATGTTCCATCTCCAAATATAATGCAATAATTATTCTCATCGCATTGGACCACGGTTGTAGCAAAGTCAACGTGTTCCACTTGTATGCGCTTCACTTTTTTTGTGTATGTCTGTGGGACTTCTCCTAGGAAATAACAAATGACAGGACACCTAACTGCAGTCAACAAAATTCATGTTATAAAAAATCTTGGGAACAGGTAATTAACTACCTGCCTCAACCAACAAAGGTGCTTTTTTAGCCGAATGAACTAGGGCCTAATCTTAGAGGTGAATTAAACTGTCTAAGGTTTGGGATGAAAAATATTTTTCTGTGTTTACTAGGGTCACGCTGGTTGAAAAGCTGTTTAATTGGTAAGACAGTTATATTGTGGGGCAGCCAGGTTGGGAATAGTGTAGTTAATGTCAGGGAATGGTGACCTTGGGTTTTGGGGCAGAGGACAGGATACGCGTAGGTAAGTAGATGATGGGTGCACATTCTTAGGCTAGTTTGGTTGAAGCTATGGCTGGGGCTAATATTATATAGGGCCAGGTGACAGAAGAGTGAAGATTCATAAATGTTTCCATTTTATACATTAAAGTGTTGTCTTGCTGGTGTTTTTAGGATTCTGCTTTTTTTGGATTGTGCACAACATTTTGGATTTCATAATTTATAAAAGCAGCCTATAAATGAAATGAAATAACCCATTCCCTAGAAATTAAAGCAGGCAGCTGCATACTGCAATGCTACCATTCTTTTATTAGAGATAAGTAATAGTAGATATAATTTTGAGGGAAAATACTTCCTGAAGAGTAACAGAACATATAATATATTGTATGTATATTTCTCCTCTTTGACCAGTACTAGGGTCCAGTTAGTGGTTGCTCTGGTTGTGACCTTGTCACAAGTTGTAAACCTACTAGACAGTTGTCTCAAGTCACAGACCTACTTGATAGAGGATGAGGAAAAGGCACATCATTTCATACAACTTGACAAGAGCGGTTCCTTAATTGTTTGGCCTAAGTTATTTTTTCATTAGGGCTCCCATTTGCGTATGTATGGATGTGAGATGGGGTCATACAACGAGTCTTCATGAATATTACAGAAATAAAGATGTGCAACCTTGACCTGCTATCTTCAGGCTTGCTACTGTACCAATTCAGGGGTCCATTTAATATCTGTTCTCTGAAGGAGACCACATAATATAAGAATGGCAGGATTACTATGGATACTGTGGAGGACATACACAGTAAGCACAGAGAAAAAACCAATAGCCCACAAGATCTACCCCATGTGCTAAATATTGATACCATGTTATAGCAAGACTGTGTCCTTCATTTAAAGCACTTTGCAGACTTCGTACTGGTCACCTATTCTAGATGGCAGGTATTCTCTAGGAGTGTCATTTTCAAAAGAATTTGCATGTATAAAACACAGTTGTATGCATGGGCTTTCTGAAAATCATCCTAGGAGTTGTGCACGTAAAGTAGGCATAGAAAGCAGAGTTGCTTACCTGTAACAGGTGTTCTCAGAGGACAGCAGGATGTTAGTCCTCACACATGGGTGACATTACCGGATGGAGCCCAGCTCAGAACTTTGATCTCAAAGATTTTAGCGATATTTGGCCTTAGCCAGATAAATTTTGCGGGTAAGTTATACCTGCCAACGAGCAAGTTTAATTTAGCCAGGTATTGCTTCTCTGGCTAAGTAGCGCCTTGACTGCGATATTCAGCAGCATGGCCATGCTGCTGAATATCCCTTGTAACTTAGCCAGATAAGACTTATCTGGCTAAGTTACTTAACCGGCCAGTGCTCAGTAACAAGCCCATAGTGATCACCTAAATTCCTTCTTATATAGCATTTGTTATAACAAATTCTCTATTAAACCCGTTTTAAAACAAACACAATCATTGTCGCCAAGCCCATTTGTTAGGAGGAACTATTACACTATTACCCTCCTCCTCCCTATTTGTAAATGGCACTTCCTCCTCCCTCTTCCATCTCTTTATTAACTCCTGTCATCCATTTCCTGATCTTACCTGTCTCTTCAGGATCATCACCAGGCAGAGGGAACTTGATATTGTGGTAAGACGTGGTTATCCTGGTACCATCAGCATGTTCCACTATCACTGTACCATCTTTCTTAAGGACGGTCATTACCTTGTCGTCTCGAGTTATTATAACCTGTGTGGACAATTTTCTACAGGTAAAGTCTCACCTAGGTAGCAGTTTCCTTCATTCATTTCTCTGAACTGTACCTTTCCTAATTTGAAGGGAAAGATGCAAGGGAAGAATTAATATGAGATTTTGAACATAAAATGTGAAACATTTGGATGGTTCCCAAATTCATGCAGCCTTTTCAACAATTGTTTTTTCAACTCTACTGTTCACAATTACTTTTAATTGCATTTTATTATATGATAATTGCATATTTTGCAAAACCGTTATGATGGCTCTACCGAATAACGGTATATAAAACTCTACAAATAAATAAATAAATAAATTGGATGACAGCCTAGGAATTTGCTCACCACTTCCATCATTAATGCCTATGAAACGGCAGCTCCTTCCAGAAATTTGTTTTGCTAGTAAAGGTGCTTGAAATATCCAAGGATCAACAGGAGTTAAAAAGTTTTTAACACATTTAGGGAAAATAAAATGTTTATCAAAGCCCTAGAATTTGTTTTTTACATCAAAATTATTTTACACAGCAAGCAAAAGGCCTACCAGTTTCTGCTGGAATGAACCTGGGTTTTCTATAAAAAATAGCATACCGTTCCATTGACAGGGTCAGTCATTTTGTAGACTAGAACCGGCTCCAGATCCAGTCTTTCCCCTCCCCTGGTTCCCACTTGTAGACCCGATGATGTGGTTGTTATCCAGGTCCCCGCCTGGATCTCAGGGATAGGTTGTCCAACAAGCTGGTGGACAGAGAAAAAAGGCTCTGGAAACTCAGCTCTGATTGCTAGTGCTGGATTGTGTCTGTGCCCGCCCTTCCCTGCAAAACAAAAGCCAAAAAAAGGAAGGCATACATTTGCATGATTAGGCTAGTATTTCAGAGGAGCTGTACATTTAATCTGTTCCAAGTAAACATCCGCAGGCTGTTTAGATAATATAGAAAGAAATCCAATGACAAGAAGGGATGAAAGCTTAAAGCTGGCACACTGTTGGTCAGCTGTTTTAAACCCACTGATACAAGAGAGACCCTCAGAGGCTATCCACATTCAAATTCAGAAAATACCCAATGGAAAAAAATTAAAACAACAACTTTAGATGCCCAAGACAGGTAGGTTACAGCAGTAAGTTATCAGCACATGATGACAACACCATTCTTCAGCATCAGCATGCTAGTAAACATCTGATGCAATGACTATAGTGATAATCATAAAGATATAAGATTTTCCATACTGAATAAGACCAAAGGTCCATTAAGCCTAGTACCCCATTTTCAACAGTCACCAATCTAGGTCATAAGTGGCTGGCAGGATCCCAATGGATCAATAGATTCCAAGCTTATCCCAGGGATAAGTAGTGGATGTTCCCAAAGTCCACCATAATATTGGTTTATGGATTTATTTTTTTTTACCAGGAATTTGTCCAAACCATTTTAACTCCAGCTACACTAATAGCTTTCACCACATCCTCCGGCAACAAATTCCAGAGCTTAATTATGAGTTGAGTAAACAAATATTTTCTCCTATTTGTCTCAAACATATTACTTAGTAACTTCATCTCTTATCCCTAATTTTTGTTCTTTTTGAAAAAAATAAACGGATTCACGTTTACTCATTCCAATCGACTCATTATTTTACAGACCTCTATAGCAGAGTTGCTTACCTGTAACAGCTGTTCTCAGAGAACAGCAGGGTGTTAGTCTTCTCACATGGGTGACATTATCAGATGGAGCCCCAATGCGGAAAACTTAAGTCAAAGATTCTAGAACTTTGACAAGGGACACTAAGCATGCTCAGCATGCCCTATACCACACATCCACGCAGTGTGCCTCTTCAGTCTCGTAAGAGAATTACAATTAAAATAAAAAATTAGGAGAAACCCAACTCCGCAGGGTAGCAGGCAGGTTTCATGAGAACTAACATCCCTACTGTCCTCTGACAACAGCTACAGTTACAGGTAAGCAACTCTGCTTTCTCCAAGGACAAGCAGGATGGTAGTCCTCACACTTGGGTGAATACCTAGCTCACAGGCTACTCCTCAACACAAAAATGGACCAACAGACACCTAACCAGGTACCAACGGGCACAAAAACACCGGTGCTGTAGATAACAGGGGGAAACAACCTGAATCCAAAAAACTGGCCCTAGGTTGAGAGAGTTGTGTTCTACACCTCAAACAGGTTCCAAAGGACTGACTGGCCAAACCTACTGTCGTGTTGGCCATCCCTATCCAAACAGTAATGTGAATGTATGGAGAGAACTCCATGTCACAGCCTTGCGAGCTCCTCCACGGGAACTGCTTGCAAGTGGGCTACCGACACTACCATGGTTCTCATAGAATGAGCCTTGACCTCCAAGAGGTCCTCATCCTCTTCAGACAGAGGTTCCCTGGGCAGAGAATACACACCTCACATCCATTGGACCAAATACCTACCAAACTCCTTCTAACCGTTCCTAACACTATCTCTAAAGCTCTGGCAGACATCATTAATTGCTCCCTCAGTCAAGGTTCTGTCCCTGACTCATTAAAAACTGCTTCTCTGAACCCCTTATTAAAAAAAAAAACCAACCTGGACCCAGCCAACCCTGTAAATTTCCGCCCCATTGCAAACTTACCTTTTATAGCCTAGCTAATGGAAAAGCTGGTCAACACTCGACTCACAGACTACCTTGACTCCCACAATATTCTCTACCCTTCTCAATTCGGATTCAGGAAACACCTAAACACAGAATCTCTCCTTCTTTCATTAACGGACAATATCCTGATGGGCCTTGACAAGGGCCAATCCTACCTTCTAGCTCTTCTCGGCATTTCTGCGGCGTTCGACACTGTAAACCATACTATCCTCATCAACCGTCTAATGGAAATAGGCATCTCTGGCTCTGCACTTCTCTGGTTCAAATCCTTCCTCAACAACAGGCACTACAAAGTTAAAATAAACGACAAACCCTGTGGTACTCCTTCTAATCAAGGAGTACCACAGGGTTCATCACTTTCCCCTACCCTGTTTAATATCTATCTACTTCCTTTATGCCAACTACTCAATAACCTCAACCTCACCCACTTTATATATGCGGACGACGTGCAGATCTAATCCCCATCTCGGACCCCATCTCCACTACCCTAAACTATTGGAACAGCTGCCTGCACACCATCAACCTCCTTCTCTCGAGTCTCAACTTGGTTCTTAATACGTCCAAAACAGAACGCCTTGTCATCTCTTCTAGCGACAATAACACCTTCGCCAATAACACAACTATACCACTAGTAAACCAGGTGAGAAACCTGGGGGCCACCCTTGACTCCAGATTGAACTTCAAAAAGTTCATTAATACCACAACCAAAGAATGCTTCTTTAAGCTACAGGTCCTAAAACAGCTAAGACTGCTCCTACACTTCCGCAATTTCCGCTCAGTTCTTCAGGCCATACTGTTTTCAAAGATTGACTACTGCAACGCACTATTACTCGTCTCCCCGCCTCTTCTACTAAACCTTTACAGATGCTGCAAAACGCAGCGGCCAGGATCCTTACTAACACATGTCGTAAGGACCACATCACACCAATACTAAAAATCCTACACTGGCTACCCATCCACTATAGAATACTCTTCAAGACTCTTACCATCATTCACAAATCCGTCTACCAGCAATCCTCACTCCAGCTTTCCAACCCTCTCGAACTCCATGCTTCTGCAAGGCCGATTAGATCCGCATACAAAGGCTCTCTCCAGCCCCCCCCCCCCCAAACAAATCTGCGGTTCACAACTCCATTCATAAATGAGCACTATCCACAGCGGGACCTCTCCATTGGAACTCACTACCCCCAGATCTACGCCAGGAACAATGCCATCTCTCCTTCAGAAAGAAACTGAAAACCTGGCTGTTCGCTCAAGCATAGTGCTGAAGGAAAATTCGATCAACCTGTACTGACTCTCTCACCCACCCCTTTTACCTTCCCACCCGTTCCCTATCACCTCCATCTCTCCGCACCGGTCCCTGCCCTTCCCCTGCACCCCCCCTTGCCCCCTCGATTACCTCCTCTGATCCTTCACCCTCTGGAATTTATGCTAGAAACTACTTAGGACAAATTTCTCTTCGAAATTCAGATACTCTATGTTTATCAATTGTTCGCTGCCTATTTTGTTACATTACTCTCCAATCGTACTCATTTGAACTTCTTCTTCTCTTCTAACGCCCATGTTTATGCTCCCTGTTTTTTGTAACTTTGCCTTCTATATCGATGTTAATTAGTTTTCCCCCTAGTTCTATTGTAAACCGGTACGATAAGACTTGGTCTTGAGCATCGGTATATTAAAAGAATTTAAATAAATAAAATAAATAAATTATGAGGATCAATGATAGACAAGGTCCTCAGGCACTGTGGGCATCAGCGAAAACCAGACATGGCCATGTTGTGGCGAAGCAAAAGGGCTGCAAAGTCAAAAGCGATGGCAGCGGGCATCGATGGGTGGCGGGCACCGAGGCACTGCCACCTTGGGGGGAATCGACCACAAAAGGAAACTTATCCAATACGCCAAAAACCCTGACTAGGGACACTACGGGAAGGCACCAAGATGGACTCTGCAACAGATCGAAGGAAAAACCATCAAAAAAATGCGAACAGCAAAACGTTTTCCACAAGGCAAAAAACAGCCAAAGTAAGCTTAATCACACGAGGCTTACAGCTCCGCAGAAAAGAAGAGCCTGAAGAGAGACCCCATGTAGACTCATGGTATAGGGCATGCTGGGCAGGCTCAGTGTGCCTAGTCACTGTTCTAGAAACGCTGACATAAGTTTTCCACATCGGGTTCCATCTGATGATGTCACCCATGTGTGAGGACTACCATCCTGCTTGTCCTTGAAGAATATATCTCCCCTCATCTATCTTTTCTCCAAGCTGAAGAGTCCTAACCTCTTTAGGCTTTCCTCATAGGGGAATTGTTCCATTTCTTTTATCATTTTCACACATTCTTGTATTCCCTGGTATCAAACTGAGACCAATTATAAAAATGAGGCTAGGTAGGCATGGGATTATTTGAAACAACTGCAGATGAATGGCTGTACCTTTCCTCATCTCGTGTAGGAGCTCCTGCTTGTGTTCTGCCATTTGGACGGACGCCTCTGAACCCATTACTGATGGTGATGTTCTGCTACCTGGCTGGGGCACGAAAACAGGTCCTGAATCGGGACTATTGCTCACTGTGCCATCAGCAAAAAGAACCTGAAAGAATCAGAAACATCCTAAGCCCTCAAATTCTTCTAAAGCAATAAAAGCTGCAGAGAAAATAAACAGAATTGATATTTAAAAGCTAGTTGAGATGTCATGCAAAAAAAAGAGTTCTTAATAATATAAGCCGACGTGTTTCTTTCCCTCTTCTATATTTGTTCTAATATGCTCATCTGAGTATAGTAAAGCTGCTTACCTACATAAAGTGTTCTTTGAAGGTAGCACAATACATAGTCCTCATATATGGTGACATCAGCCACCTGATGCCCAGGCTCAACCCTTTTTTCTACTAAGAATGTGTGGGACTTCCCATGACTGTGTTCAGAGACCCGCATCAGTTCAATATAATGCTATAAAAATTATAGAAATCAACTCTTAAGGGAGTAATCTGTTTGCTGCTGTCCTTGAAAAACACCTGTTACAGATAAGTAACATCGCCTTCTTCAAGAACAAGCAGAGTACTAAACGCCTCAAATTTGGGAATCCCTAGCTACAAGATGCTTTGACATAAAAAAGGGAAAATTCAACAATATCAATCAGCAACAACATGCTTGTGTTGGCAACCTGAAAATCATAAAAACGGGTTATGGAATTGGGTTCTAAACCTCAATTAAACCATGCAGGACCATCCTTCTGCAAACAGAAATAGGATGTGAATGTGTGGCCAGAACTCTATGTCACAGCCTTGTATCTCTCTTCCATGGAGGCTGATTTTAGGTGGGCTACAGATACTGCCATGGATCTGACACTGTGAGCTTTGACATATCTATCCAGAGTTATGCCTGGACATAAGAGAGAGAAATGAAATCTGTTATACAATTAGACAGTGTGTGTTTGGCTATGGCAATCTCAGATCTATTGGGATCAAAAGAAACAAAAATGTGGGTGGATTTTCAAAGGGCTTCAGTCTGCACCAGATAAAAGATTAAACTTTTTTCACAATCCAAACTATGCAAGGCCTGTTCACTTTTGTGGCGATGTAGCCTGGTGAAAAAAATGTTGGGATGAATGATTGATTAAGGTGGTTATCTTACGCAGGAACCTAGGATACGTGTGCAGAACCACCTGATGGTGGAAATTCTTTGTATAATGTGGGTAAGTCACTAGGGCTTGGAGTTCACGGACTTTGTGTACCAATGCAACTGCCACCAAAAATATGACTTTCCAGATCAGGTACTTCAATTCACAGGACTCTAATGGCTTAAAGAGAGCTTTCTTCAGCTGGATCAGTATGACACAAAGGTCTCAAGGCATAGCAGAAGGCTTGATAAGAGGATTCAAAAGAAGCAAGCTCCACATAAACTGAACAACTAAAGGCTGTAAGGATATGGGTTTACCTTCTACATGTTGGTGGTAGGAACCAATTGCACAGTCAGTTAACTGAGTCAATCCAGGTGCAAGCATCCTTTAAATTCAGGGAACATGGCCAGTCTCCTTATCAGGAATTTATTCAAGACCCTTAGGCCTAGGGTGAGATAGAGTCCTGTTTTCTTTGGAAATCAGGAAATACTTGAAATAAAATCTCTACCCTCTTTTTCCTGATAGAATGTGTTTGATCACCTTAGCCTCTAAGAGAGAGGTGCATTCTTTGAGTAGTAGTTCTTGATATTGAGAGATAGACCAAGAGACTCTGGGGGAAGAGATGGGAGCAATTCATTAGGATTTTAAATAGGCAAATTCTGTATCCATTCTGGATTATGATGAGAATGCAGCTGTCTGTGTCTTCTCCTCGCCCCCCAACACACACACAGTGTCCAGAATGGACACTGTGATACTGGCTATGTTCTCTTGGATCCAGTCAAAACCCCATCCTGTGTTTTGATTAGAGATTTCCTCTACTGCAGGGCATGTCAGCAAGGCTCTACTGCACATCTTGTTGGAGATCTGAAGCCCACAGCCATGACAGAGTCTTCTACATTCCTGACTCTTGTCCACTAGTGACTCCAACTTGTCATATTTCTTCTGAGTGAGATCACTTGACAGGGACTTCATTTTCAGAATGTCTTGCATGTATTGACCCATGAAAAGCTGATAGGACACTATATATGGGAAATTAAAATAATAATGTTTTGCTAAATCTTCTGCCCAAGGTCATGAGTTTGAGGCTTATGCCCAGGGGGTACCAAGAAGCAAGTTCTCATCATCTTGGACTTCCTGATCGTGGATTTTACAACAGGCTGGTAATGCTGTTGTACCGCAATCCTAGGGCTGAAACAGGTTGATCAAGGTACCAGGTGGTAGGGGAAAGGCAGGGATTTCAGACTATGCCTAACTGGGGAGGCCAAATGCAAAAAACATATAGTGACATATAATATATTATAATTTATTTTATTTATTTATTTTATTTGTACGTTTTTATATACCGAAGTTTAGCTAGAGGCCTTCACTCCGGTTTACATTTGAAACAACGAATTACATGTGCAGAAACCATTGGTAAAACAGAACAGTAAACTGAGAGAACCATGAGCTACATATAACGAGATAACTGGTAAAACAACATAATAGGATAATTAACAGAAGGGGACAGGTTATAACTTTGGTTATGACAGCGGATGCGAATGGGTTCAGGTTAGATTTTCTAGAGGGATATTGGGTTTATCGTTATATGGTTTAAATAACAGTAATGGTAAGGTTTAAATAAATATATATATATATATTTGTTTCAGATATCCGTAAAGGTATGGGGTGTTAATTGTGGCGTGTGAGATTAGCCGATCCCATCTTTGAAGGCTTGTCTGAAGAGCCAAGTATTGAGTTCTTTTTTAAAAGTTTTAGTGTTATTTTGTAATCTTAGGTGTTCCGGTAGTGAGTTCCAGAGGTGAGGGCCTGCAATGTATTATCTTTATTTGTTTTACAAGCAAAGTGTTTCCCAAAACAACTTCTATCTAAAACCTCAAAACATAGACCCAAGGAATACCCTCTAAAAGTCAAACAATACATTCATATCATTCATACTTCCTTTCACACACATATCCTTTAAAAACCTTGTTTTCCCAACATTATTTCTATATATTCAATTTTTCAAATATTTTCTCACATTTTCAAAACGAACTTTTCCATAAGCAGAAAAAATTCTTATTACAGTAATTTTTCATAACTGTCAAAAGATCACATTCTTCACTTTATATTAACAGTTATATCCTTCTTATATTCTCCTGAGGATATAACTTATATTCTCTTCATCCTCAGGAGAATATAAGAAGGATATAACTGTTAATATAAAGTGAAGAATGTGATCTTTTGACAGTTATGAAAAATTACTGTAATAAGAATTTTTTCTGCTTATGGAAAAGTTCATTTTGAAAATGTGAAAAAATATTTGAAAAATTGAATATATAGAAATAATGTTGGGAAAAAAAGGTTTTTAAAGGATGTGTGTGTGAAAGGAAGTGTGAATGGTATTAATGTATTGTTTGACTTTTAGAGGGTATTCCTTGGGTCTATGTTTTGAGGTTTTAGATAGAAGTTGTTTTGGGAAACACTTTGCTTGTAAAACGAATAAAGATTATAATATATTATATGTCACTATAAGTTTTTTGCGTTTGGAATTTTGTGATGTATTATTGATTTGCCAATGTAGTTGTATCATATAACTGGAGAGGCCAGCATCAAACTTATTTTTTTAAAAAGTCTCTTGAGGTGTTTGAAGGGTGGAGAGAACTCAGTCTGGCAGGGCATTTTATTTTTTCCATTGAGCTGGAGGTGAGAATCAGGCCACCAGGTCTATGATCTCTATTTTGTTTTTGATGGCCATCGTCACTTAATCAGCTATATTAATTTTAGCCTTATCTGGCTATATTGTAATCTGGGAACTCTAGCCTGCTCCAGGGAATGGCTAGAGTTAGCCAAAAAATGTATTCAGTTAACTCCAAATATTGATGGAGTTAGCCAGATTAGTTTCCAGCTAACTTAACCCCCTCAAAACACTCCCCAAAATACCATTTCTTGTTCACTTAATTTTTAGCTGGATAAGTACTGGTGAAATTGAAAAGTCAGCATTTAGCCAGACAACTTGTGAATTATCTGGTTAAATACCTTTGACTATTGGCCTCTAAGTGTTTTACTCTTCCCCCCTCCTGAGTAGAACATGGTCTCCACTACAATCTTTTACCTGTGTGGATCCATCCATCATATATTTGACTACAGTTCCACAGCTGGCAATGACTCTGGATACCTCTTGCATATTAGGATTCTTCATAGTTTTGCTGACTTGTGCATTTTTCACCCTTACAGGATAGCTTTGCCTTATCAACAGTTTTGAACTGCTTTCAGGGCCTTTAGATTTCAGATCTTGAAAAAAGCAGATTACATAAAATAAACTCTTCAAACAAAACAAGGGAAAAACAAAACAAAAATTGGAATTCTAATGTAAATGAATTGTTTTAACCATTTATCGCGAACATTTATTTAGAGTTTTTCTATACCGGCATTCATGATACAATCATATCATGCTGGTTTACAAAATAACAGGGGGAGTGATAACTTTGAACCTAAAGAGAAGTGAAGAGAGACAATGCAGTTCCAATAAACAAGGCTGTTCAACTGGGGGAAGAAGAAACAAAGCTATAGTAACTTAACAGACAAAGGTATAATTATTTACAGTATACTGAAGTGGCATCAGATAAAAGATGTATCCAAATTTACATCCATCACCTCTTGCCACACAATGGGCCTCAAGTGGTATCAGAAATGTACAATGGTATTGTCATTTATCTGCCAGTTTGGTTTTTTTTGCTTTATACCTATCTCAAAACTCTTAACATTATCTCCTGTTATTCATGGAATATGGAAACCACTCTCACTCTCTTCAATAATCCCCCACTAACAACATCCAAAAGCGAAAACAATGAAAAATAAGAACTTATCGTTTCTATGAGCACTGTTGGTCACTCATCTGTTGACCATTTCTTGAAAACAAAAGACATGGAGTATTTTTGAACGTGAGAAACATTACAACTGAGGCAGGTGACTTTGGTCATCGAAACATGAACTCATGTTGGGTCTTTTGTTTTCAAATTCCAATTTTTGTTTTGTTTTCCTTGAATTGATTAATCAAGGGTTTCTGCTTTTGGGTTGATTGCAATAAAATGGGCAATTAATTTTGGGTTCAAATTATATGTATAGTACATTCAAGAAGCATGTCCACTAAGATGAAAATTTCTAAAGCCTCAAGGCTACACACAATTTTTCCTTCATTAGAACACTAAATTATTTGTCCAAATGGATATTGTTAACCCTGTTATGTGCTAGGGTTTCATCCAGTTGAGGTTATGAGAATGATCATAATGGATCATAACCAAGGATAGGACAGTCAAACAAGAATATCATTAATGCAAGAACAACAGGGAGCCTGGGCAAAAATGAAACAGCTGGAAAGCACTGATCATGGAGAGGATACATGGAAGAAAAAATTAGCAGGTATGAACCAATTCCCTTTATGTATCCAGATCAGTCCAGACTCCTGGGATATACCAAAGTTTCCCTAAATGGGGTGGGACTGTGAGAGTCCAGCTTGAAGCACCCCTTCCCCAAAGTCCCTTGATTCTAGGACCTGGATATGCAAACATTAATGCCTCACAAAAGTGTGTGAATTCTTCCAAGTAGCCGCCTTACAAATCTCCTGGGGTGACACTTGTTGTCATTCAGCCCAGGATGATGCCTGAGAATGGGTCGAAAGAGCCTGTAACTTCTCCGGAACAGGATGACCCTGACAGATGTATGCCGAACCAATAGCATCCTTTAACCACCACCCAATTGAGGCCTTCAAAGCTTTACAACATTTTTTTGCACTACACCATAGCACACAAAGGTAATCCGTTAGCCGAAAACTGTAGTGATCTCAAGGTAGCTCAACAAAGCATGCGTGACATCCAAGTGTCTTAACTCTCTAGCATGATGCTCCGTAGCATCCAAACTTGAAAAAAGGATGAAGTTCCACTGACTGATTCAAGTGAAAAGACGAAACCACCTTCGGCCAAAAGGAAGGAACCGTCCTCAAGGAAACCCCGGAATCCAAAATTCTCAAAAAGGATTCTCTACCAGACAATACCTGCAATACTGAAAACGTTTGGGCAGAACAAATGGCCACCAAGTAAGAGAAAGGGCCATTTCAGTTGCGGGACCAAAACTTTGGAACAGTTTGCCACTGGAACTAAGAATGCAGGACAACCTCAAGAAATTTAAGAAAGATCTAAAAACATGATGTTTTTTGCAAGCATACAGAACTAATACTCAGGATGTTATATAAATCTACAGCTTTTCCCAGACAATTTTTATCTTTTAATTTCTTAACTATACTATTGCTATTTTAGTTTTTTAAGTAATTTTTTAACTATCTTATTATTTTTTATTGAAGTTTTTATTGTATTTATTTCTGCTTTCTAACTGCTTATCTAAAATTTTGTATTATGTAAACTGGAAAGATAGAACCTTGTGTTTTGGGTTACGGTATATAAAAATTGCATAAATAAATAAAAAATAAATAAAACCTTCAAAGTGAGATCCTTCATAGTGGCTCTCTTAAGAGGTTTGAACAGCATGGCACACAAACCCTTAAGGACTAAGTTAAGGTTCCAGGAAGGACACAACCTTTGAACCGGAGGATGCCAATGTTTCGCCCCCCCCAAGAGAAAACACATTACATCTGGATGTGTAACTAGAGTCTTTCCCTGTACTTTGCCTCAGAGGCAGCCCAATGCCGCCACCTGAACTCTGAGGGAATTAAAAGAAAACCCCTTTACCAATCCTTTCTGCAAAAAAAAAAAAAAGCCCAAATATGAGCCATGGAGGCCCGTATAGGAATCACTGTCTGCTATGTACCCGAGATCTCAAAAACTTTCAATATCCTCACTTATGCCAAAGAGGTGGAAGTCTTTCTTGCTTGCAAAAGGGTGCAATACCTTTCTCAGCATATCCTCTCTTCCTTAAGCGCTTCCTCTCAACAGCCAAGCCGCAAGACAGAAGCAAGTCGCCTGTTTGGAATAATGGGACATTGGCACAGAAGCTTTGGCAGATGAGTGAGCCTCATCGGACCGTCCACTGCTAAGTTTATCAGGGCTGCAAACCAAGGTCACTTCAGCCACTCTGGCACCACCAGGAATACCTCGCCTGGATGGATCTCTATCCACCACAAGACTTTGCTCACCAGATGTCATGGGAAAAACACTTACAGAAGAATGCCAACTGGCCAAGGCAGTGGGTCATCGAAAGTGTGGCCATTGCTCTTGGTGTTCACAGACCATTACGGGTGTTCTATGGGAAGTTCCACCTTCAGGTTACAAGATTTGGAGAAAGAGTAATACTGATTGTCAGTCCAATAATGTGGTGTATGCTATTATCTGTACATGTCCAAAATTATACATAGGACGGACCACCAGACCCATCCGAGTGAGACTCGGGGAACATAAATCACGGTTTACCACGTTGAAGCTTACGGCACCCATGGTTCAACATCTGGTGGATTTTGGCCACACAATCGCAGATTTGAAATGGACGATCATTGAGCAAATACAGCTTTCACCCCGCGGTGGGGATATACGACCATTGCTTAATACACGAGAAGCCTTCTGGATATTTACATTGCAAACCTCTGTACCTCGAGGCATGAATGACGAGCTTAACTTCAATATTCTCTTATGAATGACCAAATGGAGCAATAGTGATAATTTACCGGATATGCCAGTCATCTCGTTACCTGATCGCTCCAAAGATTGAAATATCCGGACTTCTAAAGCCCGTGGGAAGGTTTCCTCTGTTCACAATTTTGACAGCTTGAAAAGCCTCGTTTAAGATCCGAGGACCGTAGTATCAGCCTATAGAATGAGTTCTTTCGCAGGTGTGACATAGACGTCATTGATTATGTCTTGACAGTTCAGAGTGCCTCTTTCAGGTCCGAGGCTTATACCATCAGTCTACAGAGCGAGTTCTCTTGCAGGTCCGATTGAGACGTCATTAATCACGTCGCAATGTTGAGATTTCTCATTGGTTGTTTTGAGCCCCAGCAGTAACATATATAAGGAGTCTGTTCCCCTGACAGGTTATTCTTCCGGGCGGTCCAGAGAGGAAGATCGCTTTGGGGCATAACACATTGAGCTCAGGAGAAACCGTTGAGAAGAGGGTTGCAGACTCCGTGAAGTTGGTTTTGGGAAACATCGAACCCCCTGAGGAAAGGCATTTCTGTCTGAAACATGTTGGGATAACACAGAAGAAGATGGACACACCAACCAAAAACGGGGAAGTCTGTTTTTATACCCTTTATTAACATTCTCGTTGAGTAGCACTGAGTAAATAGTTTGCAGCATTGCATTTAAAAATTACATTGCCACGGAAGAATCCTGTAGGTGTTTTCAGGGATAACACAAGCATATATACAAAAAAAATCTTTTTAAAAAAATTATTGTTAAAAATTAATTGAGGAGGAGGAGGAAGGTTGATGATTATATGTTCACCTTACAGAGGTGCAGGGCACCTACACTTAGTATGAAACCTTTCTCTGACTCCATTAAATATTTTTTATAAATTACATCAACAAACAAAACTT
This sequence comes from Rhinatrema bivittatum, assembly GCF_901001135.1. Taxonomy (NCBI): domain Eukaryota; kingdom Metazoa; phylum Chordata; class Amphibia; order Gymnophiona; family Rhinatrematidae; genus Rhinatrema; species Rhinatrema bivittatum. Next base: position 48,319,892 of record NC_042629.1, on the reverse strand, counting down.
TTCCATTTGACAGTGTAGGTATTTACTTTATTTAAAATCACTTGTAAAACACACATTACCCATTGAAAAGTTTATTCAATTGTTCAGCGACAGAGCTTGGCTCTTGATTGTTTTTGATTAACAGCAGTTCGCTGTTTTGGTGTATTTTTGGATATTCATTGGTCTGTCAAGGCAGAAGTAAGGCATCGACCCCTTCTGCTCCCTTCTCTGACTGAAGAACCGCAGGGCCTTGGCGTTTTGGAAGGTCACCATGAGATTCACGTGCCGCCTGCCCCATTTTTGGATGATGAGATGTATTGCCTTCTCTGAGAGTTTCCACTTTTCGGGATCTAACTGCTGATAGCTGAAATCCGCTTGCACATTGACTGTTCCGCATTTGCGAGAAGCTGCTAACAGCGCCAGATACTGCTCTGCCCAGTGGAACAATGCCTGGGCCACTTGAGCTATCACCCGACTTTTGGATCCACCCTGTTGGTTAATGTAACCCACCGTCGTTGCACTGTCCAACAGGATCCTCACAGGCTTGCCCCTCGACAGCAGCAGAAAACGCCTGCAATGCCAATCTCACTGCCCTTGTTTTTAGGCGGTTGATGGACCACAACTCTTCCTCCGCCGACCATAGACTCTGAACAGACTGGTCCTGTTACACTGCTCCCCATCCAGTCCAGTCCACCCCTCGACTAACTTGTCCCAAACAAGCCACCATGAGAGGCTGGACCTGGCCAACTCTGTTAAAGGAAGTAGCAGATGAAACTGCCCTGACGACAGATTCCAGCAGGAAAGCAATGCTGACTGTAAGTGTCGCATATGAGTGAATGCCCACGGAACCAACTCCAATGTGAAGGCCACAGAGCCGAGAACCCGCAAGTACTCCCAGACCCTGGAAGCCTTCTTCCGCAATAAAGCTCGGACTTGTAGCTGAAATTTGGATATGTGCTCATCAATGAGAAAAACCTTCACCAACAGAGTTGTATCAAAACGCACCCCCAGAAATTCCAACACCTGAGAAGGAGAAAGATGGCTGAACCAAGAGGCCCTCCCTCCAGAGAGCTGCTGCCACGACTACTATCACCTTGGTGAAAGTCCGGGCCAACATCGCCAGACCGAATGAAAGGGCACAACACTGAAAATGCCATGCCAGGACCATGAATCTGAGATATCTTTGAAGGTTGGTTTAGATTCCTATATGCAAATATGCCTCAGCCATGCCCCGAGGAGCCAGGAATCCCCCCTTGCGCACCACCATAACCACGGAACATCAAATCCAAAATGGGAAAAAACGTTCCTTCTTTCTTGGGAACGACAAAAATACATGGAATAACGGCCCTTCCCCTGCTCTTCCAGAGGTACAGAAATAACTGTTCTTAGCAACCACAGACGGTCAATTGATTGCTGTACTATGAGTCTCTTTCTCTCACATAAGCAGGGGGAGCAATGAACATATCTCTTAATGGACGAGCAAACTCTAAAGTGTAACCTTGGCTTATTACGTCTAGCACCCAGACTTGATCTTGGTCCACTCCTCGAAAGAAACAGTCAACCGACCCCCTACAGCTGGACAGAGGAATGGACCGGCCTCGCATCATTAGGCAGACTTGGCTCCACCACTTCCCTGGCTAGAGCCATCCCTATTTGATCTATGCCTGTGAAAGGACTGATTCCAGGATGATTGTCATATGGCAGACTGGCTCTGGGTGCCCCTGATAGCCCTGCTGGGCGTAAACGTTTATTGCATCTGAAACAAGAGTGCGAAAGTAAAGACCCTTTCCCTTTAGGATTATCCTCAGGCAATTTATAACCTTTATTCTCCCCAAGAAGTTTGATCATCTCTTCTAAGTCTTGTCCAAAAAGCAGCTTCCCTTCAAAAGGTAAAGCTCCCAGCTGAGACTTAGATGACACCTCCGCCAACCAGTTCCTCAACCAGAGGAGTCTCCTAGCCAAAACCACTGACATCAGTGACCTTGAAAAAGCTTGAATGAGGTCATAGTGCACCAGCTCCATAGGCTACCATGGCTGCCAGCCTGCTTAGTCTCAAGGTCAGTCATGGCCCTGTCTGCCTGAAACTGCTGAACCCAGTGGAGACCTGCCCTTAGCACAACACTGCTGCACACCGCAACCCGTATGCCAAGGGCAGAAACCTCAAAAACCTTGAGGTGAACCTCTAGCTTCCTATCCTGAAGGTCCTTCAGTGCTGTAGCACTGGGCACTGGAATGGTGGTCTTCTTTGTAACAGCTGAAACTGTGGCATCCACCTTCGGTACCCTGGAGTTCCAAAGTATCCTCCTGCAAGGGGTACAATTTATCCATTGCTCTGAGCACCTTCAGGCCTGTCTCAGGAGTATCCCACTCCCTGAAACCAACTTCTTGATGGACTTATGGAAAGGAAAGGCCCTCGGCAGACCACGGAGACCCTCCATGACCACATCTACCCTTCTTGATCCGAATCTTCCTGCAGAAGCTCTATCCCCAATTCTTCCTGAACATGTGGTATAAGGAGGCCAAACTCTTCCCTGTGAAACAGCTGAACCACTTTTGGATCATCCCCCTCCACGGCCAGGCCACTCCCCAGCGCTTCTTCCGCATCTTGGCCAACATAGTGACATCTGACTCCCGCAGGGCTTGCGCCTGCAGGTCCCCGTCTTCAGAAAACTCGGTCGTGCCTCTCAAGGTGGTGGCCCAGAGTCTCTCCAAACCCTTGTGGCCTCCATTGCCTTAGCCCTCTTCACTGAACGCGGGTGCGCTGGGGACCCTGGCCAGCCTTGTGTCGCCCCGTGGCTTTCCTGGCCAAAAATGCCTCGTGCATCAAAAGCACAAAGTCAGTAGAAAGAATCTGAGGCGTCATCCGAGGCTCCCTGCTCTGTCTCATCATCAGAAGGGGCCCCTTCAGCCTGCTGACCACCCTCCGAGGCTCTATGAGCTGGGGAAAGAGGCGAGAGGGATTCTCCCTCCCACCCCCCGCAGCCTGCGAAGCAGCCATAAAAGTGAATAAAATGGTCGCGATTCCCTTGCTTAGCAGGAAGGGGCCCCCCACTGCCTGCAGTGCACCGGAAAGCCTGCCAGGCTTGCACCACCTCCCCGATGCTGCCGGAATGAGCGCCAACGACCCTTCTCCCCCAGAGAGGCACTGAGCGCATCGGCCATCACGGGAGAGATATGCGGTCACGTCCCCGCCAATTTCCCAACTTGGGCCATGTGACAACGCCACAAAGCGCCGGGACCCCTGGAATGAGCGAAAAACCAACAGCTGTCGGAGACTGGCAGCAATGACCAGCAGAGGACTGAGGGACAAGGAGAGCCTTCCAATCAGCCTCAAAAAAAGAAAGCATTATTTTTTTTTTGTAAACTTTAATGAGGATGCCAAACTAACAAACAAATAAAGACTACTTCCCTTTAAAGAAGACTATCTGCAGGCTCTGACTATCCTCCTGCAGGTGAGATAACTGGGACCCCCAGGTATCTGCCTGAGCTGGCAATCAAGGACTGAGCATTAATTGTCACCAACTCACTGCTCGCCACCTCAAAACCAGGGAGGATGGCCCCACCAGTATCTAACAACTCCCTGGGAGGCTATTTCCAACTTTACAATTTATTTTCCTTATTTTATTTATTTATTTTTTTAAGACACAGACTGCAGGTTTTACACCTCCATCATCTGCTGGAGACAGAGAAATACCGAGGGACTGCAGGTGGCACCTCAGGTTATGTAAAGTATCAGTAAAACTTTCTCTGTCTCCATCTGCAGGAAAGGAGACAAAACCCAGGAGTCTGGACTGATCTGGGTACATACAGGGAATATCATATTATATATATACAACTGACATTCAGCAACTGGATTTCCAACATCTGTACAAAATGAAAGAGAAAAGAAAAAATGCTATTGAAAAAAACAGATTAGCCAGGCCTTAGGTCTCCATCTGATGTGGATAAACTGTATAAACATTCATCTAATGCTTTAAAGATGAAATGAGGCCTTAGGCTGAAAAAGAATCATTTATACAAACTCTGTTTTCCAAATGTCGATTACTTAATATGGTGACATGCTATCTACATGACAAACCTGCAGGATTTTCATTAAGGAAGGTCACCAGCAGCCCATTGGGACAGGAGACATTCAGGCTCTGGAACATAGGGGAAACTGGGATCTCCTCCAAAGACTGTAAATGTTCCATCTACAGAATACAAAACTGGTTAGTCTGTCACCTTGTAAGAAAAGAGATCCATTTTTAACACCATTCCTATTTCTGCCTTGTTTGCTTAGCTTCAGTTGTGGTGATGAGTATGGTGTATGCTCTTATGTACTGCACGTAATACAGGACAAGGATCCAGATATACATTTTGCAGGCCAAAGATGGAAGACATGCGGACAGTGGTTACAAAACAGCATCATCATCATATCAGATGTAAAAATATCTGAGGTTCTGCAAGTGTGCATACACGCAAGGCTGCTCTCCCAAAACAACTTGCACAAACATCTCACTGGAAAAGCCAAAACAGTGCTGAGAGGAAATGTGACCACTGACTTAAGGAGGTATTTTAATTAAAAAGCTTTATCCACTGCCTTCCTGGACAGAGCGGTGTACAATATAGGAAAATTGGTTCTTACCTGCTAATTTTCGTTCCTGTATTACTACAGATCAGTCCAGACTGTAGGTTGAGCCTCCTGTCCAGCAGGTGGAGACAGACCAAAACTGTGAGGGTATCCTATATCAGGACAGAGCCTACTCTACACCCCTTCAGTATAAAGTACTTTCAAAGCAGATATAACTTCCCAAAGATCAAGCAAGCAATAAGAAAAAACTAACAAATTGAACAAGTGAACAATTGAAAGGATTCTGCATGAAGAAAAACGCTCTTGCATGCAATTTTATTTTCATCTGGTAGATGCTTCCGGTGCCTTTAGTAATAGTAGACAATAAATCAGATAATTGAAAAAACCTGTAGAAAAAGACAGAACATTTGAGCGGACATATCAGATCTAGTATGGGCGGGTGTCTGGACTGATCCGTGGTACTACAGGAACGAAAATTAGCAGGTAAGAACCTATTTTCCTTTCCCTATACGTACCCGGATCAGTCCAGACCGTGGGATGTACCAAAGCTTCCCTAAACAGGGTGGGACCAAGACAGTCCCGCTCAAAGAACCTGCCGCCCAAAGGAGCCAAAAACTGGAGCCTGTACATCCAGATGGTAATGACAAGCAAAAGTATGCAGGGATTTCAAAGTAGCTGCCCTACATATTTCCTGCAGAGAGACAGATTGACTCTCCGACCAAGAAATAGCCTGAGACCATAAGGAATGAGCTTTTAAGCCTTCCAGCATGGGCCGACCGTTACAGATGTAAGCCAACGCAATGGCCTCCTTTAGCCAACGCGCAATAGTGGCTTTGGAAGCCTTATTACCTTTATTTGGCCCACTCCACAGAACAAACAAGTGGTTAGAGACCCGGAACTCATTTGCAACCTGAAGGTAACGCAGCAAGACCCGTTTCACATTGAGGCACCACAGATCACTCCCAGCTGTATTTGCTACTTCTGACGAAGAAAAAGCCGGACGTTCCACGGACTGATTGACATGAAAAGAAGACACGACCTTTGGCAAGAAAGAGGGTACCGTCTTAAGGGATACCCCTGAATCCGAGAAACATAGGAAAGGCTCTCTGCATGACAACGCTTAGAGCTCTGAGATTCTTCTGGCTGAACAAATGGACAGCAAAAAGACGGTTTTGAGAGTCAAATCCTTAAGCGTAGCCCTCCTTAAAGGTTCAAAAGGAGCTTCGCAGAGAACCCGGAGAACCAAGTTAAGACTCCATGAGGGACAAGTAACCCGGACCGGAGGATTCAAGTGCTTGGCTCCCTTGAGAAAATGGATGACATCTGGATGAGCCGCCACTGAGTAACCGTCAATGGTACCTAAGAGAGAACCGAGAGCGGAGACTTGCACTCGCAAGGAACTGAATGACAACCCCTTGGCGAGACCATTCTGGAGAAAAGAAAGGACCTGGGAAACCGGAGCCTTACGAGCCGAGATACCCGAGGCGACACATGCATTTTCCAAAACCTTCCATACTCGTACATAAGCAAGCAAGGTAATCAGCTTCCTGGCCCGCAATAGAGTGGATATAACTTCTTCCTTATATCCCTTCTTTCTCAGTCTCCGCCATTCAAAAGCCAGGCCGCCAGACAGAAGCAATCCACCTGATTGAAAAATACGGGACCTGCCGAAGAAGATGGGAAAGATGACCGAGGCGTAGGGGGATGTCTGTGGCTAGATTCACAAGGTCCGCAAACCACGGTCTGCGAGGCCATTCCAGAGCCACTAGAATGACAGGTCCGCGATGAAGCTTGATTCTTCGGAGTACTTCACCCACTAACGGCCAGGGAGGGAACACATACAGTAGAATGTCGCAGGGCCAGGGAAGGACCAGGGCATCCACCCCTTCCACGCAATGTTCCCATCTGCAGCTGAAGAACCGAGGAGCTTTCGCATTGGTCATGGTGGCCATCAGATCCAAGTGAGGGGGACCCCACCTGCGGATGATCAGGTTCATCGCTGCACCTGACAATTCCCACTCGCCTGGGTCTAACCTCTGGAGACTGAGGAAATCCGCTTGAACGTTCTCCTTCCCTGCAATATGGGAAGCCGCTAAGTGCTCTAAGTGATATTGCGCCCATGCAAAGAGCCTGCTGGCATCCAGAGCGACTAGGCGACTCCTGGTGCCCCCTTGTCGATTGAGGTAGGCTACAGTGGTGGAACTGTCTGACAGGACCCGCACCACCTTGTGGAGCAGTAGGGGAAGGAAGGCCTTGAGAGCCAGTCGGACCACTCAAGCTTCCAGTCAATTGATGTTCCAAGGAGAATGGGTCGGAGACTAATACCCCTGAGCAAACCGGGTTTGGCATACAGCTCCCCAGCCGGAGATGCTGGTGTCCATTGTTACCACGATCCACTGCGGTGTCAGAAGGGACATCCCCTTCTGAAGATGGGCAGGCAATAGCCACCACTGCAGTTCTGCGATGGTAGACTCGGAGAGCGGCAGGGGTGGCTGAAACTGTTCCGATACCGGTTTCCAGCGGGATAGCAAGGCTTTCTGTAACGGACGCATATGCGCAAAAGCCCAGGGGACCAGATCGATAGTGGAGGCCATGGACCCCAGAACCTGGAGATAATCCCAGGCCATTGGCAGGGCAAGAGAGAGAAAATTGCGCACTTGGCCCCTGAGTTTGAGCGATCGGTCCTCCGGAAGAAACACTCTGCCTACTCGAGTGTCAAATCACGCCCCCAGGAATTCCAATGTCTGGGAGGGTTGAAGCTTGCTCTTGGGAAAGTTGATGACCCACCCCAGAGAGGTCAGACATGACAGGACCTTGCTGACCGCCAGCTGGCAAAGAGACTTTGATTTGGCCCGGATGAGCCAATCGTCCAGGTAAGGATGGACTAGGACTCCGTCTCGACGCAGGGTGGCCGCCACTACCACCATTACCTTGGTGAAAGTGTGCGGCGCCGTGGCAAGACCGAAGGCGAGTGTTCGAAACTGAAAATGTTGGCCCAGTATCTCGAACCGAAGATACAGCTGGTGATCACAGCGAATCGGGATGTATAAGTAGGCCTCCGTCAGATCGAGCGAGGCCAAGAATTCTCTGGATCGAACTGCTGCTATCACCACCCTCAAGGTTTCCATCCGAAAATGAGGAACTTTGAGAGCCCGGTTGACATGCTTGAGATCCAAAATTGGATGAAAGGAGCCCTCCTTTTTGGGCATGACAAAGTAGTTGGAGTATTGGCCGGACCCTTGTTCTTCCACTGGGACTGGGACTATGGCCCCCAGTTCCAGGAGCCTGCGCAGGGTTTGTTCAACCGCAGGCCTCTTTTGACTTCTGCAGGGGGAGATCAGGTGAAGATCCTGTAGGTCTCGAGCAAATTCTAACACGTAGCTTTTTTCTATCACCCCTAGGACCCACTGATCCATCATTATGGTGACCCATTCCCTGAGAAACTGGGACAGCCGTCCACCTAAGTCTCGAACGGAGGAATGAGCCGGCCCCATCTCATTGAGAGGAGGACTTGGTGACAGAGTGTTGCTGGCTACTATCCCTGAAGGGCCGACGTCCCCCGAAAGGAATGAGGCCAGGATTGAGATAGGGAAGCATTACCCCTCGGGAACGAGCCCCTTGCCCTGGTGGAAAAATGGCGTTGCCCCCTAAATCTAGTGTGAGAGGGTAAGAAGGACTTAGATTGTTTCGGGCGGTCCTCTGGCAACTTATGAACCTTATTTTCTTCCAGGGATTTGATAAGTTGCTCTAGGTCCTCACCAAAAAGCAACTGGCCCTTGAAGGGAAGGGTTTCCAACTGCACTTTGGAAGAGGCGTCCATAGACCAATTTCTCAGCCAGAGGAGGCGCCTGGCCGAGACTGCGAAGACCACTGCCTTGGCTTGAACTCACAGAAGATCATACAGGGCGTCCGCCCCATACGCAATTGCTCCCTCCAAGAGATCCGCCTGCTCCGCCTTTGCAGTTGGGAGGTCTTGGGTGCTGAGTAATTGTTGAACCCACCTGAGGCTTGCCCGCTGCATGAGACTGCCGCCCGAACTCCCAAGGACAGGACCTCAAATATGCGTTTGAGATAAAATTCCAACTTGCGGTCCTGGACATCCTTTAGAGCCGTAGCCCCAACCACCGGGATGGTGGCGTGTTTGGTTACCGCCGTGACAGAGGAATCTACCTTGGGCATCTTAAGTAGTCCTCAGGAAGGGGGTAGAGCTTGTCCATAGCCCTCCCCACTTGGAGTCCTGCCTCAGGGGACTCCCATTCCCTAAGGAGCATTAGCTTATGCATAGGGTGAAAAGGAAAAGTACATGGAAGAGCCCTAAGTCCCGCCAGGACCAGGTCCATGTTGGCACGCACTGCGGCCGTAACCATATCTGCCAGGGGCAACTCAATTCCCAGTTCCTGCAAAATGAAGGAAATGAGCGGTTCTAGTTCCTCCTTTTGAAATAAGCGTAGCACCTGAGGATCGTTCCCCTCATGGGGGGGGTTAGGAAGAAGCGGGTCAACATCCAGATCTGGAATTGGGACCGGCGGCAGCTGTGGCGGATCCAGAAGCAGCGGGACCCCCAGGACCACCCTAACCCTAACCGAGCCCTGGCCCTCCGGCGCCTTCGGAGGTTGTGGAAGAGAAATTTGTGGGGATTTTGGTGGTGGTGGTAGGGGGGGTCCAGGGATGGATCTTCCTCCTGCTGTAAGCTGGCTAAGTAGGACTTGTGCATAAGAAGCACAAACTCCAAGGAGAAACAAGACTTAGACTTCCTGGGGGGGAGGGGTAGGAGGGGGGTAGGGAGAGGTCAGGCACCCCCTCCGGGGCATGAGGGGGGGGGGTTCAAATCAAGAGGAGAAACAAAAAATTCAGACTCACCTTCCTCCTGCACATCCGATTCTGCATTTGAGCCTGCTTCCAAGATGGCCACCGTTCCTGCGGTTTTTCGAGCCGGGAACAGCCTGGCCACGCGGCGGGGAACTCGCCCTCGGGTTGCTGCAGGCGAGGGGACCAATGAGGGACCCTCCTCACCCAGTAGGCACCCTGAACAGAGGCCTCTGTGGGAAAAACGTGTGGCAGACTCTCCACATGCTTTACAGGCGCTGGAACGGGGCATCAGAGCTGAAGAAAAAAAAATCGCTAAAAAAGTAAAAACAGCTGAGCTGTGCAGGGCTGAAGATGGTCAGTGGAGGAAGCGACTGAACTCTGCACGCTGCCGGAGCTGTCCACAGTTCTTAAAAAGTAACAAATACAAGTAACAAATACAGCCCTGCTTGCACTCTTTTTTTTTTTTTTTTTTTTAAACTGCTCAGCTAAGCCAGGGGAAAAGCACTCCCTGAAAGGGTACTGTTTTACAGTGGTCAGCTAGATAATGGGGGAGGGACTGGACCGCCAGTATCACCCCAGATTGTCACTGGGAAAAAGGGGCCTAGGATGGGCAAGCCCCTCTAGGCTTCCAGCAGAGCAGAAAGACCGAACTGTCTCTGTGAGGAAAAAAAGGGAGAAAACTTTCAAAGTCCTCTTTTTTTTTTTTTAAACAAGAATTTAATACTTGCTTGATCCAGAACAAAAGTAAAGAAAATCCCCTCAGGAAAACTAAGGGAAGAAGAAGAAGGGGAACTGTAGGTTCAGCTGCCTGCACCTGCTGGAGACAGACGAATACTGAAGGGGTGTAGGGTAGGCTCTGTCCTGATATAGGATACCCTCACAGTTTTGGTCTGTCTCCACCTGCTGGACAGGAGGCTCAACCCACGGTCTGGACTGATCTGGGTACGTACAGGGAATGCCAATTAAGGCTAAGTATAAAAACTAAATAAAAAAACAAAACACAAAAAAAACAAAGCAGATAAAAGAAAAAAACTTCTACAAAGGTATAAAAGCAAGCCAGACTGGTCTGAGAGAACCCTCTGCCTTATCTGATCTACAGGAAACAGCTTGGCCAGCTGCCCAGTTGTAGAAAGGAAGACTTACTGGATGGTAACAGAATAATTTAGCAAAGTATTACTTATTCCTGTGAGATTCCAAATAAAAGCAAATACCTGAATTTCTATATAAATATAAGCTTACAATCTGAATAGTATTCTAACTGTAATAAACTATTTGTGTTACTACCCTTAACCATTAAGCTACCTTTGATGCAACTCCAACATTATTCTCTGCATCAATGACAGGGGATGGCAGGAAATTGGAATCAAACATCAACAAGGGTCCTGAACTTGGTGGTTGATGAAACAGATAAGTATGGGAAAATAAGTGTGGGAGCTTGCTGGGCAGACTAGATGGACTGATTGGTCTTTTTCTGCCCTCATTTCCATGTCTCTATGTGTGACTTCCTGGTGTACAAGAATTATTTGGGTTTATTGCAATTCTTATTCTTAATTCCCCTGTGGCAGTGACATCCTGTGGATGCTCACTTAGTTTTTTAAACTGCAAATGTGCTTCTGAGACTACATATTCTTAATACCCAGCCAATGTTCCAATAGAACTGAATACTAAAGAGGAGGAAAAGTGTTCTGGGTACTACACAAAAAGATTTGCAATACAGGCTAATTCAAGCCATGTATTCTATTCTTTGTAGAGAAGCTAGCATTAATATTATGTAAAGCAGAATTGTTTACCTGTAACAGGTGTTCTCAGAGGACAGCAGGATGACAGTCCTGACACATCGGTGACATCATCCAATGGAGCCCGGCATGGAAAACTTATGTCAAAGTTTCTAGAACTTTGACAGCCTCTCTTGAGCATGGTCTGGTATTCAATATACCAGGCATCCACATGTGCCCCCTAAGTCTTATAACATGGAGTTAAAAAGAAAATAATAAAGAACAAGCCCAAGAAGTGGAAACTCAACTCCACGGAGACAGGCCTGGCGCCACCAGGTGTGCAAACTGTGCAATTACACAGGGCGGCAACAGGAGCAGGGAGCAGCCTGTGCTGCAACCAGTGAACCCGATCCAACCGGCTGCGGAAGGAGGTCTTTGGTGCTGCCAGTGGATCCGATCCCACCAGCAGCAGAAGAAGAGGAGGAGGAGGTCCTTGGTGCCACCAGTGGACCTGATCCCACCAGTGGTGGAAGAAGAGTGTCTGAGGTACCACCTGTGGACTCAATCCCACCAGCAGAAGAAGAGGAGGTCCGTGGAGCCGTCGGTGGACCCGATCTCACCGGCGGCAGAAAAAAGAGGTCTGTGCTGCCAAGAAAAAGCAGCGCAGCCCTCTGAAATCAGCGGTTGGAAAGCACTGCCTTAGTAAGTGGAGAAGCAGCACGGCCCCACCAGAATCAGCAGTGTTGCCAGCAGGGCTGCACCACACCATTGATTTCCGTGGGGCCACGCTACTGAGGAAGAAGAGGAGCGCGCCCTGCAGGAAGTAATCCAATGCCCCATGGCCGGAAGTCATTCCCTTGGCCACAGGGGCTGAATAAGGAGACTCTATTGCTGTTGCTAAGTCTGGTGGACGCAGCTTTTGAAGTGATTCAAAGAGGTACTGCGTAGTATAAAATTGATGGTGTTGTATTCATTTGCGAGCATGGAGGAGTGGTACACTTTCTTCCCAAAGTCATCAAGACATTTATTCTCTCGGCCAGGTGGTGCATTTTAATGTAATTTAGTACGCTTAGCTTTAGATAAGGCCGACTCAACCACAATGGAGTGATGGGGAAGCTGGGCAGTCTCATAAATTGTGGAATTACGCATTTTATACTTAATGTCAATCTTCCTGGAGGTTGTCGTTGTTGAGAAAGGAGTTTTCCAGATTTTGAACAGAACATTTTCTAACACCGAATGTGGAGGTAATGCAGTCGGCTCGGGAGGAGATTCAAAACTTTTTAGGATCCCTAGCATTTCAGCCCTGGGATCAGGCACTCTTCCAGTTTCCATCTGAAGAAGGTTGCCTACTTTCTCAATAAACTTTGCGTAAGTCAAGTCCTCCAAAGGAGAATAAGGCTCAGATAGGCCTTCCGGAGGGTCAGACGGCATTCCCGTCGAAGAGTTCGAAGAATGGATTGATTCCGGAGAACCTGGGCTAATCGGTGGGACTGGTGTATGTTCCATGTCTGGTTCCAACGGTTCAACATTTAAAGGTGAAGCAGGTGAACCTTGAGGGGAGTCCCATGGTGGTATTTGTTGTGCATGCTCTAGGTCCTGGAAAAAAGAGCTTAGGATGTCCGAGATTTTAGTCATATTAGATGCTGCAAGAGTGCCCTGTGGAGGAATGTGCAATCTTTGTTTTGGGGGTTTTGTTGGAATTGCCACCAACAAAATGTCCTCAGGTGATGCTCCTTTTTGTTGGTCCTGAAGTGGAATAATGGAAGATGGGTGAATACGTTTTGTTAACGGGACCTGTAAGGAAGGAGAGTGTCTCTTAGATCTAGATACGGATGAGAGACTAGCAAAAAAACTTTCAGTGAGTGGAGTCTGACCAGAGGAGAGAGATTCAGGAGCATATACATTTTCAACATCCACTCAGAGCTGCTACTAGAGATTTTTTGTGAATCTCGAGAGTGCTGTCTCCTTTCCATTTTCTTTTTTGCAGTATGCTTCGATGGACGTGAATGATGTGACTTATGATGATGCTTGCCTGCTACATTGCGGTCTGGTGACTCTACCTACATCCTTTTTGCGCCCTGCACCTTAGGTGCGTTGTGCAATGGTCTCTGCGCCGTAGATGCGCTGTGTGGTCGTCCATGCGCCGTGGCTGTGCTGTGCGCCGGTAGATGCACAGAGGATGCGCTGTGTGCCGTTGCATGCATCGTAGATGCGCCATGCGTCGATCCATGTCATTTGTACACGCCGTGCGTCGTACGTGCGTCATGCATCCGTTTTATCGGCGTTGAGGACGCAGATCTAGATGATGCATTCCCCGCTTCTTTTAACCGGAGTACCGCTGCCAGATCCCCGACTTTCCTGAAAGGCCTTGAGGGTGTGTGAGACCCTGGCCCGGTACTGGGGACGACATTTTTGAGTTCGGATGGTTCTAATGAAGAAGCTCTTTTTGAGTGGGCGTTACCGGATTTTGCCAGTCTCGGCGAAGAATGTACGGAGGATGGTGGTGCCGAAGTGCCCATCCGTAATCTCTCCATTCTTGCTGCCCACTGCCGCTGGGCCCATGGAGACATCCTACCACAGTCCCGACACGATGCTTGGTCGTGGACCGGGCCTAAACAGATGAAGCAATAATTATGTCCATAATTTTGCCTCACTGACAATACTTGAACCCAGAAGGCTTCGGAGCCATCTGCGAAGAAAAAATTGAGAAAAATTACGAAAAAATTCATCAAAAAAGATTCCTGTCAGGAAAAAATAGCAAGAGGAAAAAACCCCCGTGTGCGAACGGCTCGTGGAAAAAAAGGAAAAAAAAAGAGGCGAGGGAACCGCGCGGGAACACTACCGCACAGACGCACAGAGTCAAAACTCTGTGGTTAGCTGAGGAAACTCCGCCTACTTGGGATTGCGATGCTCTCCCAGACAGCATGGCTAATTCAGCCCTGCTATCGATGGGAAAGGACCGAGCAAAAAAGGGCCCCTGACCCTCTGCTCGTCCGCCTCAGAGACCAGGGGGGATGGCCCCACCAAGACCTAACAACCCCCTGAGAGGCAAATACTCCTAAATTCTGTAGACTTTTTTTTTGTTGAAACTCAGACTGCAGGTTTTGTACCTTCACCATCTGCTGGAGACAGAGAATTACTGAGGGACTGCAGGTGGGACCTTGTGTTATGTGGCAGTGTCAGTAAAACTTTCTCTGTCTCCATCTGCCGGAGGGGAGGCAAAACCCAGGAGTCTGGACTGATCTGGGTATGTACAGAGAACACCACTTTGGGCAAGTCTGCATTGTCTTCTTCCATTTTTGGCCTCTACTGTTCCATGTGATTGCACCTATAGGTTTCCATAACTAATTGACTGCCAAGCCCCTTCCCATTTCTTTTACCCTCCTGCTCTTACCACTGTCCTCTGTCTGTCCCAAGAGTGCTTAAATTCCGACACAGTTCTGGTTACTACTACCTCTGCTGATAAGCTGTTCTAGGCATGTATCACTGACTTAGTAAAGAATTTGGAATTTAGCCTGGTCAGCTTCAAAGGGATGTCATCATTAGCATCTTATGTGCAATCCCTTAATCTTTTAAAATGATAAGACTACACTTGGAATCAGGATCCAGGAGCTACATTCTTGACAGGAGCATTTCATTTTCAAGCTGGCAGTTTTTGTCTGCCCCTGCCTGTAGTGACATGATTAATTATCATGTATCTATACTTTTCTGAAAAACTACCCCTTAGCATACAAAAGGATTTTTGAAGATAAAATAGACCCACTTTTAACTCTGCTTGCTTTGATAACTCATCGAGTTCTGGAGAGGCTGCTGACTTTGGAACTTTAGGAGGCTTCTTTGCTTTTGCTGATGGGGTGGCAGACTGAAGAGCTGGGACAATGCTGGGACTATGAACAGAGGGGAAATTCAGCATAGCTGTCAAAGTGTGATCTATCTCCACTGCAAAATAAGCAACATAAAATAAACTCTCAATGCATGACATTTTTCTGGCACAAGAACAGCACTGGAAAGAGTTGGCCTTACAGATGGCTTCCATACTAGCATACTATCTGCAAAATATCACGGCCAGATTTATCTGTTAGGCACCCTAGGTGCAAGAGCAGGGGAGGCGGTCATCCTCCGAGGATGGGGCAGCCAGGGAGATTGGTTAAAGATAAAGTGATCCTCCTCTAGAGGTGCACTCCCTCTTCTGTTTCAACAGCACTTCCCTGAGTGGTTGCCCCCCACCGCACATACTCCCATAAAGACACAGGGTGCAAGTCAGCCGGTGGCAATTCTATTTTATAGTCCTAATGCCACCAAGCCACTTTTAAGGAGACAAGTCAAACGGGTCACTGCTGCTCAGAAAGTGCCATTGGCACAGAGAAGCAGGTGAAACCAGGCAGCTACTTACACTGCCAGGTGGAAATCTTGGCTTGAAAGAAACATTGGGCCTGATATTCCAAGCATGTTCAGGGCTCAATAGCCAGATAAGTGCCACAGATCAGCTGTAGGATTTATCTGGCTATCTAGCAGGCTGCTGAATATCTGCTAGATAGCCGGATAAGTCACTTATTGGCTATCTTTTAGGCAGTCAATTTGTGGATGGACAGTGGGCGACCAGGGTGGCACTATTTATCCAGTTATTTTAACTGGATAAGTAATGATATTCACTCTTATCTGGTTAAGTTAATCAGATGAAATAGAGCTGGTCAACTTAGCCAGTTAGAACGTATCTGGCTAAGTAGCAAGACATACACAGCTAAGTTACTTATCCGGGCAACATTGAATATTGGGCCCATTATGTCCTAAGTGATTATCATAAGATAATAGAGAAAGCAGAGTTGCTTACCTGTAACAGGTGTTCTCACAAGACAGCAGGATGTTAGTCCTCACATATGGGTGACATCATCAGGATGGAGCCCAATCATGGCACACTTTTGTCAAAGTTTCTAGAACTTTGACTGGCACTTACTGGGCATGCCCAGCACAGCACCAACCCTGATATCAGCAGGGGTCCCCCTTCAGTCTTGTAATATAGCAAAAGTATACGCGAAAAATAAAATAAGAAAACGAAAACTAACCCAACTCCGCGGGGTGGCGGGCGGGTTTCGTGAGGACTAACATCCTGCTATCCTGTGAGAACACCTGTTACAGGTAAGCAACTCTGCTTTCTCACAGGACAAGCAGGATGGTAGTCCTCACGTATGGGTGAGTACCGAGCTGAGGATGCCTGTGCAAAGCATCAAATGCACCCAAAGACGTGCAACAGGCACAACAATAGGGGTGGAATTTGGTTAGGAGGGCATCCTGAACCCCAACGGGTCGGTGGATGTTGGTAAGTTAAATTGAAAATAAGTTGAGTAGAACAGACTGGCCGAAGATGGAATCTTGTCTGCCAGCCTTATCTAAGCAATAATGAACTGCGAAAGTATGGAGAGAGCTCCAGGTAGCAGCCTTATATATGTCAGCAAGTGGCACCGAACGGAGGTGCGCTACTGATGTCGCCATGGTCCTGATAGAGTGTGCTTTCACTCGGTCTTGTAATGGAATGCCTGCTTGCTGGTAGCAAAAAGAGATACAGTCCGCCAACCAGGAGGAGAGGGTCTGCTTTCCCACAGGATTTCCCAGTTTGTTGGTATCGAACGAAACAAACAATTGAGTGGATTTCCTGTGGGCTGATGTGCGTTCTAGATAGAAGGCTAGAGCACACTTGCAGTCTAAGGAATGCAGAGCCTGTTCTCCTGGAATGGAATGGGGCCTGGGAAAAAATGTAGGCAGGATGATGGATTGATTGAAATGAAACTCCGAGACTACCTTTGGTAAAAATTTAGGGTGAGTACGGAGTACTACCCTATCATGCAGAAGTTTAGTATACGGCGGGTAGGTAACTAATGCCTGTAATTCACTAACTCTGCGAGCGGATTTGATCGCTAGAATAAAAACTACTTTCCAGGTGAGATAGCGGAGATCATAGGAATGGAGAGGCTCAAACGGAGGTTTCTTGAGCCGCCCCAAAACCACGTTAAGGTCCCAAGCAGGGCAGGAGGGCGCAATGGAGGTTTTACATGGAGACATTCCCTATACCCTTATGGTACGCAGACACTGCACTGACATGCACCCTGATAGAGGAAGTTTTCAGGCCCAACTCTGACAGGTGCCAGAGATAGTCCAAGAACCTCACAGTGGGACAAGTGAAGGGGTCTATGGACATGGAAGTGCACCAGGCTTTAAACCTCTTCCATTTAGAGCAATAAGATCTTCTCATTGAAGGCTTTCGTGAAGCCACCAGGACTCGGGATACCGACTCTGAAAGGTTAAGAGGTTGGAGTATTAACCTTTCAACATCCAGGCTGTCAGAGACAGAGCCTGGAGGTTGGGGTGGCACAGGGATCCATCGTTCTGAGTTATCAGAAGGGGATCCTTCCCCAGAGGAATGTGCCGGCGTACTGATAGGTCCTGGAGGATTGGAAACCACACCTGGCGTGACCAGCGTGGAGCCATCAGAATCATTAATCCCTTGTCTTGCCAGAGCTTCATGAGAGTCTTTGAAATGAGAGGAAGTGGAGAATATGCATAAAGAAAGCCGCTGGCCCAAGAGAGGGCGAAGGCATCTCTTAGATGCGACTGGCGACAATGTGAGAGAGCAGAAGTTGTTTACTTTGTGGTTGTGGATCGACGCAAAGAGGTCTATGCGAGGGTAACCCCAGCGTTGGAATATTGTGTCCGCTACCGTGGGGTTGAGAGACCACTCATGAGGATGGAAAGTGCGACTCAGCTTGTCCGCCAGAATATTGTCCAATCCCAGCAAATAGGTTGCTTTGAGGTACATCGAGCGAGAAAGAGCCCATGCCCATAGCTGTGCAGCTTCCTGACACAGAAGGTAGGAACCCGTTCCCCCTTGTTTGTTGATGTACCACATCGCAACCTGGTTGTCAGTTTGAATCAGGATGGCCTTATTTGATAGGCAATCCTGAAAGGCCTTTAGGGCATATCTGATCGCCCTTGGCTCCAGGAAATTTATTTGGTGTTTGGCTTCCTCTGGAGACCAGGTTCCCTGAGATTGGAGGTTGCTGACATGTGCACCCCACCCTAGGTTGGATGCGTCTGTTAATATAATTTGAGTTTCTGGAGTCTAAAATGGAAGGCCTTGAGTGAGATTGGAGTGGAGCATCCACCAGGCTAGTGACAGACTAGCCTGGTGGATGGTAACTTGGATAATGCTGGAAACTGGCTGATAAGCTTGAATCCACTGGGATTTTAAAGTCCACTGCATGACTCTCATGGCTAGGCGAGCCATCGGAGTGACATGCACCGAGGATGCCATGTGGCCTAGCAGTATGAGGAAATGATGAGCAGATGAAGATACTCGAGTCTTCAAGTGATGCGCCAGAGAGGTTATGGTGAAAGCGCGATCCTGAGGGAGGAAGGCTTTCGTCTGTATGGTGTTTATGTCGGCCCCTATAAAGGATAGGGTTGGATTTGGGATAGTTGATTAGAAATCCTAGGGAGACCACTATCCAGGGTATGGATAGTGAGATGCAGAGAGGCTAACCCATCCTGCTGAGTCGGAGCCCTTATCAGCCAATCATCGAGATAAGGGTAGACGTATACACCCTGATTTCTGAGAAAGGATGCGACCACCACCAGACAATTGGTGAATACTCGTGGAGCGGATGCTAGGCGAAATGGCAGTACATGGTACTGGAAATGGCGGGGGCCGACCAAGAATCTCAGGTATTTGCGATGGGAAGGAGTAATCGAGATGTGTGTGTAAGCGTCTTGGAGGTCTAGAGAGCATAGCCAATCTCCTCTTTGCAGAAGAGGGAGTAAAGAACCCAAGATTACCATTTTGAATTTTTCTTTCTGCAAAAATGTGTTTAAAACATGAAGGTCCAGTATCGGGCGTATGCCACCTGACATTTTTGGTATTAGAAAATATCGGGAATAGAATCCCTGCCCTTGCTGGGAGAGGGGCACTGGTTCTATTGCTCGGGACTGCAGGAGGGTTGAGACCTCCTGCTCGAGCAAGAGTGTGTGGTCGGACGTCCCCCACGTCAGCCGAGGTGGGGAGTCCGGTGGAGCATTCAGGAAATTTAGGTGGTAACCTTGAGTGACTACTGCAAGTACCCACTCGTCTGTGATGACTGTATGCCAAATGCTGTTGAAGTGGCAGAGCCGACCGCCGACCAGTATGGATGGTAGAGGAGGCTGGCTTATGTTCTCTAGGTGAGAGTCAAAACCCTGACGCTGGCCCAGGCTGAGAGGCTGACAGACTTTTGAGGGTGAGACTGTCTGGACTGACCTTTTTGGTAAGGTCTGGAAGGACGCCCTCTAGAAGCTGGTGGATAAAATTTTCTTGGCTTGTAAGTTGGCCGCTTAGAGTCATGCCTGAAAGTTCTCTTAGGGGAGGATAGTAACTCAGACGGCACAGAGGAAAGCTGGCGCAGCATTTCATGATGGTTTTTCAGTTGCGCCACAGTCTCTCGGATCTTTTCACCGAAGAGATTATCTCCTACACAGCTAACCTGTCTTGCACTTCTGGTCTTAAGTCTGAGGATTTAAGCCAGGCCCATCTTCTTGCACTAATCCCCGCTGCAGACACTCTAGAGGCAGTGTCAAAGATATCATATGCAGGTCGGACCTCACGTTTTCCAGCATCTAGGCCTTTTTGAGCTAGAGTATGCAGTTGAACCTGGATTTGCTCTGGTAAGTTATCCGAGAAATCCTGGATCCTCTCTTAAAAAGGTCTCTGTTATACTGGGTCATATACAACTGGTAAGAGGCAATGCGAAATATGAGCATGGAACCATGGAAGACACGCCTGCCAAAAGCATCCAGGGATTTTTGTTCCTTCCCTGGAGGTATGGAGGAATGAGGTTTTGAACGTCATGCCTTCTTCTGGGCTGATTCAACAACCACAGAGTGATGATCCAACTGTGATTTTTGAAAACCAGGAGCTGACTGTACAAGATAAATGGCATCTGTCTTACGGTTGGACAGGTGGAACTGAGCCTGGGTGTTCCCAGTTTCTCTTCAGGAGATCAAGCAGGATTTCATGTATAGGTATAGACTTGATTTCCTTCAGAGCATCAAGAAATTGGAGTACTTCCAGAATCTTGTGCCTACAGTCCTCTTCTGTCTGAAGTGGAAAGGGAATGGTTTCAGACATTTCCTTAATAAAATAAATGAATGAAAGACAAATCTTCTGGTGGAGAACGTCGTCTCTCATCTGGAGGAGAGGGCTCTGATGGTAGATCATCTGTATCCTGGGAGGTGTCATCGATCCAAGGATCATAGAGTTGATCTCCAGCACCTAGAGGGTCTCCAGAAGGGAGAAATGGTGCTAATCCTGAAGTACCAGGCCTAGGCATCGGAGGTGGTACCAACGGCATCGATGGAGGCACCGACGGTATCAAAGGAGGAACCGAAGGAGCTGCTGACATTGATGGACGAGTCGGTGGTAAAATACCTGACAGTGGAATGGGTTATCTGTGTTTCCTCCTCATCCGAAGATAATGGAATTGGTGTAGAAGGCACCGGAGCCACTGGTGGTCTCGGTTCCATCAGTGGAAGGGCATCAATCAACGCATCCAGTTTACCCAGTAGCGGTGCAAGCGCTACAGGAATCGGATCGGTGACCAGCTCCAGCTCCGGCGTCAATGGAAGTTGGAAGCCCTTAAGTGCATTACCGATGGCCTCTTGGATCATCAGATCCAATTCCTTGCGGAAGCCTGGGGCATGGAACCCCGGCTCCAGAGTAGGAGGCAGCACTGGCGTAGCCGGAGGGTCCACCGGTGAAGGTGGAATCGCGGATCCCTGCACCACTGAAGGTGGGGAATGCCTCGGTGACCCGGTTGCAGAAGAGGATAGGGCCTTTTTTGGACGGGGCTTATTTGTCAGTGGCTCTGTCGATGTCGATGCTGAGGACTGGCCTGGATCGACGGACTGAGCCTTACGATGTTGGTGTCGACGTCTTATACAATGTTCTCCTTGGTCCTTTTCTTGCGGAGGCAAGGAGGAAATAGACACCTTTGGAATCGTCGAAGCCGGGCGGGCAGCAGTGGTGTCCCGGTGCTGGTGAGAGGTTGATGGTACCGGCTCAGACGAGGTCAAAGCTATCGATGGAGTCGGGGTTTTTAACTGAAAGAGAAACTCCATTTTCTCTAAACGAGCCTTGCGACCCTTTGGTGTCACATTTGGGCACATTTGGTGCAAGTTAGGACATCGTGGTCGGACCCCAAACACATAACACAGACCCTGTGTGGGTCAGTGACAGACACTGTTCGACTACAGTCGGGGCACCGACTAAAACCCGACGCCGACAAAAATTTAGCAGCGGTGCGGTCAATGGCCAGTTGGCCCCGAGGGTATAACTCGACGGGAATCAACCGCAACAAGGGTAAAATGTTACCTTTTGACCACGGAGTATGGATATCGATAGGGGGACCTCTATGGGGTAGAATTTTTTGAAATTTTTTGAAGAATTTCCGTAAGGAAAATTCCTGTCAGGAATCTCAAAGAGCTCCTTGACCCGCGTGGCTACTGCTGCACGGAAAAAAGAAGATTGAAGGGGGACCCTGTTGGATGCAGGGTTGGTGCTGCGCTGGGCATGCCCAGTAGGTGCCAGTCAAAGTTCTAGAAATTTTGACAAAAGTGTTCGTGATTGGGCTCCATCCTGATGATGTCACCCATATGTGAGGACAGCCATCCTGCTTGTCCTGTGAGAAGGGAAAAATTGATGGTTATAAAAATACGTGTAAAGATTGAGATGTACATGAGAAAGTGTGTTTTATATATCTGCATTACTAATTGAAATGTAAGTTTCAATTAACTAGATTCTGCATAACCTTGCATGAGCCATTCCTGTTTCCCAGGAGAAAAGTAATGACTATAGAGGATAACCTGCCATATATTTCTATCCTGTAAGATAGAGATGACAGTGTAATTGTGAGTACAGGCAAGAAAGTAAGCAATTTAAGTCCCTCTGGTAATTAGAAAAAGCATGAATCATTAAGATCCCCATTTGCATTCAAATTTCTATTTCATGCCTGCAGACAAATTAGTATTTGAAGTTTATTTTGAAAGCTCCTCCTAGAGTCCAGAAATAAGACTGTTAATGGTACGTAATCTAGCTAGTACTGATAAGGTGATGGGATATGGAAGAACACTGGTAGAAGATCTAGCCAAACAAAAACTGAGATTTGCTGATCATGTGCTCATAGCTTTTGGTGCCAAATTAGCTAATTTACTACGGGAGGACAAAGAAGAGAGAGAGAGAGAAAGGGGAAAGCAGAGAACAATCTCAGGTGATGATGTGAAAAAACAATCATGGTCTAGAAATCTGGGCAAAGCAAAGATGGAAAATGAGCAGAAAAAGAACTTGTGCAACTTTTGAAGACAGCATTTGGTGACAACAACAATAAGGAATAAGGAGAGGTAACAATTAAAACTGGATATTATTGGTTTTTAAGAAAGGATACATTATGTAGTCATGCCCCTAGGCTTTACTTATTGTTACTTAATTACCTGGACTTTTCCCAGTTGGTCCATAGTTGCTCAGTGACAGATGGATCCCACTTTTCAAGGTGGCAGAAAATGATCCAAACTTGCTCACACTTTTCTTCTTATACGTTGAATTTTCTGGAAAAAGATTAAATCATTTTATTTATTTAGATTTAGCTCACATCTTTTCATTGGTAACTCAAGGCCAGTTACAATAGGTATTTTCCTGTTTGAAATCATAAAGCATTTGTAGAGTTTTCCACCTAATATCAAATATATTATTATTTGCAGTATATGAATCATCTGAATCAGGCTAAAAACAAACAAAAGCTATCTAATCTCCGCTGACTCGGAAATATAGGTCATGCCATTAGCATATAGTACCAGGAAGAGATTTGTAAATCATATATTGTAAGGACAACTGAAAAATAACCAAGCTATGAGGCTGCTAGGAACAGCAAATATTAAGGAATAGAACAAATAGAACTGCATCTTTGTGGCTCAGTCAGTCTGATGAATAATTCAGTATGAGGAATAGATTAGTGGTCAATTAAACTAAGCAGTTCATTGAAGGGAAAAGTTATTACTGTGTTGTGTTGTTGACAAGATAACCAGGGAGGACTAGGTCATGGCACTTTGGTAAGCTCATCAACTGAGTGCACTACTGTTCTTCCATAAACTCACGGCAGATGTTCAAAGTCAGCGATTGGGTCTGTGATGCAATGGCTAAAGACCTATTTAAATTGTGCAAGGGGCCTAATATTGTGGAATTCACCATTTCTGCTAAATAAGGCCTTTCTGATCGGCTGTTTCCAACCAGTGGGGCCACAGATCAGCTGTTCTCCACTAGTGGGACCACAGAGCAGCTGTTCTCCATCAGTGGGCAGCAGACAAGAAAATTGGTTCTTACCTGCTAATTTTCGTTCCTGTAGTACCAAATGATCAGTCCAGACTCCTGGGTTTATTCATCCCTGCCAGCAGATGGAGACAGAAAAAAGTCTTGCTGACACTGCTTGATAAGCCCTGGTGCCACCTGCAGTAGATCAGTATTAATCTGTACCCAAGCCAAAAACATTATGTGCCAAAAACTTGATTAAAGACTTGTAAAAAACTTGTAATGTATGAACAAACTAGGAACTGAAGTATGCTGAAAGGATCATAGCTGAGAGGAAGACTCTCCCCCTCCAACTTGGGTGGGTTCTGGACTGATCCATTAGTACTACAGGAACGAAAATTATCAGGTAAGAACCAATTTTCTTTTCCCTGTACGTACCCAGATCAGTCCAGACTCCTGGGCTGTACCAAAGCTTCCTAGAGAGGGTGGGACCTGGAGAGTCCTGCTCGCAAGACACCTTCACCAAAAGACCGGGAACCCGAATCTCCCAAATCCAATCGGTAATGCCTCGCAAAAGTATGCAACGATTTCCAAGCCGTCCTGCAAATCTCCTGCAGAGACACCAACTGAGCCTCCGCCCATGAAGCCACCTGAGCCCGAGTCGAGTGGGCCCGCAAACCCTCAGGAATTTGATGGCCTTTGAGAGTATATGCTGACCTAATAGCCTCCTTAAGCCACCTGGCAATAGTTGCTTTGGAGGCCTTGGTACCTTTCTTCGATCCGCTCCATAAAACAAAAAGATGATCCGACCCCCTGAATTTTATTTATTTAAAACTTTTCTATACCGTCGTTTAGTAGTGCACCATCACAACGGTTTACAGTTAGGCACAAATATGTGGTTTCTCAATTATCCATAGGGTGCCATTATTATACGGTTACATGGTTCAATAATATACTCTAAATGGGGAATGGGTGTGGTTACCATTTATGATTAACTGTCTTTCTAATTTAATACTTAATTGTGAGAAAATAATAAAAAATAAGTAATTTTGCTTTTTCTTGGTGACTTCCTGCTTTGTGTATGTGTTGTTATTCCGCTACCTCACTGTGAAATGCTTTTTTGAAGAGCCATGTTTTTAAGTCTTTTTTAAAGAGTTTTAAGTCTTTCATTAGTCTTAATTCCAGTGGTAATGTGTTCCATAATAATGGTCCTGCCAAAGATAGTGCTCTCTCTCTAACTTGGGTTAACTTTGCTGTTTTGACTGAGGGTATGGTTAGCAGAGCTTTATTGGCTGATCTGAGATTTCTTTGAGGGACATGTAATCGTAATGCGGTGTTTAGCCAGTCAGCATTTTCGTCATTAATTAGCTTATGAACTGTGCATAGTGTTTTAAATTGAACTCTCTGTTCTATTGGGAGCCAGTGTAGATCTGCAAGTGTTTGGGTGATATGATCTCTTCTGCCTTTACCAGTAAGTATTCTGGCAGCCGAGTTCTGTAGTATTTGCAGTGGTCTGATAGTGGTGTATGGTAATTCTAGGAAAAGTGTGTTACAGTAGTCCGTGCTGGCAAATATTAATGCTTGTAGAACTGTAGGAAAGTGTTCCTGATTTAGTAGGGGTTTTAGTCTTCTAAGGACCATTAGTTTGGCGTAGCCTTCTCTTGCTTTTATTGATATGTGTTGCTTAAGGCTCAGTTCAGTGTCTATAATTACACCTAGGTTTCTAGCTTTATCAGTTAACTCTACTGATTTGTCATTTTTAAGTCGAATGGGATTTTGAATTCTTTCGATGTTTTTTCGTTCAAGATGTATAAATTCTGTTTTTTCAGTGTTGATTACTAGTTCCATTTGGTTTAATAGTTGTTTAATTATGTCTAGGTATAACATTGCAAAGTTTAGTGTTTTTTCAATTGATTCTTCAACTGGAAGAATTGAATGTCGTCAGCATATATGTAGTGTATGATCCCTAGCCCAGCCAGTAAGTGGCAGAGGGGGAGCATGTAAATGTTAAATAGAGTTGCTGAGAGTGCCGAACCCTGGGGGACTCCTGTCTTTAGTGTGATTTTGTCTGATATTGAGTTTTTTATCTGTACCTGATAAGATCTATTGTTAAGGTAAGATGTGAACCATTTAATTGTTTTGTTTTGTAATCCAATTTCTTCCAGTCTTTTCAATAGTATATCATGGTTTACTGTGTCAAATGCTGTGGACAGATCAAGCAGTATCATGATGTAGTGTTTTCCGCTGTCAAATCCACGAAGTACGGTATCTGTTAGAGAGATAAGTAACGTTTCGGTGCTATAGTGTTTTCTGAAGCCATGTTGTGAAGGGAAGAGTATGTTATTGTTGTCTAGATGTTCTGCTAGTTGCTTTTGTACTGCTTTTTCTATTCATTTTGCGATCATGGGCAGGTTTGAAACAGGTCTATAGTTACTTAATACGGTTAGGTCACTGTTTTTCTTTTTCAGAATAGTTTTATTATTGCATTTTTGAGTGAGTCTGGCATCACTCCTTCACTGAGTGATAGGTTAATTATTTTGGTTAGTGAGTATGAGGTTATATCAGCTAGTTTTTTTTATATCTGTGGTGGGAATTTTATGTGGTGCGGGATTCAGTTTTTTTTATCATGCATTCAACTTTTTATTCATGCATTCAACTTCGGTCTGGGATACCTCGTTGAATGCGGAGAATTGTGTCACTTCTCTTTTTTGCATCTTGATTTCCTGTTTTGTTAGGAACGGAATTTTTGCTTTAAGGTTTGTGATTTTGTCTGAGAAATAGTGTGCTAGGTCGTTGCATTTGTTCTCTTGTGGGGCTTGGGGCATATCTGCTTTATCATTAGTCAGATTTTTAACTATGTTGAATAGTGTTCGTGGGTTGTTTTTCTATTTTTGAATTGAAGAATTGTTTTTTTGCTTCAAGAATTACTTTTTTATAAAAGGCTAGTTGTTTCCTAAATTTGGTTAAATTTTCCGCTGATTTGTCTTTTTTCCATCTTTTTTCTTTTTTTCTCAGATTTTGTTTAATTTCCTTTAATTTTTAATTAAACCAAGGGTTTTTCTGTTTTGGTTCATGGATTTGTATTGTTCTAGTGGGGTTAATCATTAGTGGGGAAATCATTAGTAACCTTGAAATATTGAAGCAAGGCCCTGCGGACATCCACCAGCTTAAGCTCCCGAGCATGCTGCACAGAATCATCCAACTCTGTAAATGCTGGGAGCTCGATAGTCTGATTAACATGAAAGGCAGAGACCACCTTCGGGACAAAAGAAGGAACCGTACGCAACATGACTCCAGAATCAGATATTTGAAGGAAAGGGTCTCTGCACGACAAAGCTTGCAATTTAGAAATCCTCCTGGCGGAACAGATGGCCACCAAGAAAACGACCTTGAGAGTCAAATTCTTAAGGGTCGCTCTCCGAATTGGCTCAAATGGAGCGTCACACAATACTCACAGAACTAGATTAAGGTTTCAGGGGGGACAGACCTTCTGCACTGGAGGATGCAAATTCTTAACTCCCTGAAGAAACTTCTGTACATCTGGATGACAAGATAAGGAGTAACCCTCAATCTTCCCTTGCAAGCAGGCTAGAGCCGCTACCTGTACCCTAAGAGAATTAAAAGCAAGGCCTTTAGCTAAACCCTCTTGTAGGAAAGACAATACGTGAGATATTGAAGCACGAACCGCCTGTATCCCTCGGTCAGTACACCAAGCCTCAAACACTTTCCAAACCCAAACAATAAGAGGGAGATAGACTGCTGCCTAGCCTGCAAAAACATAGCAATCACCAGCTCTGGATATCCTCTCCGCCTCAAGCAACGCCTAGAGCGTCAACTGCCTTGGCCCCGTACTCCCTCCTGCGGTTGAAAATCTGAGGAGCTTTCGCATTGAGCCGAGTCGCCATCAAATAGACATGAGGACAACCCCACCTCTTCCGGATGAGTCGCATTGCAGATTCCGCCAATTCCCACTTGCCTGGATCTAAGCTCTGATGACTGAGAAAATTGGGCTGGACATTGTTGACGCCCGCGATATGAGACGCAGCTAACTGAACCAAGTACAGTTCCTCTCAGAGAAACAGCTCCTGAGCTTCCAGGGCCACCCTCTGGCTCTTGGTGCCACCCTGACGATTGATGTAAGCTACCGTCGTTGCATTGTCCAACACAACCATGACCGATCGACCCTTAGCGAGAGGGAGAAAGGCTCGAAGTGCCAGCCGCACAGTCCTGGTCTCCAACCAATTGATAGGCCACGAGGCTTCCACCGCCGACCAAGTGCCCTGGGCAGACTGCTGCTCGCCGACCACCCCCCCAACCAGAGAGACTGGCATTGGTAGTGAGAACCACCCAATCCAGAACCTCGAGACTGACATCACGCTGCAGATTGGATGACTGTAGCCACCACAAGAGGCTGCTCTGTGCCGACGCATCCAGCAAGACCGGTAAATGAAAAGCCTGAGACAGAGGATTCCACCTCTCCAACAGGGCCCTCTGAAGCGGGCGCGTATGCGCGAAGGCCCACGGCACCAATTCCAGCATTGAGGCCATTGATCCCAGAACCTGCAAAAAATCCCAGGCTCGGGGCAACATCAATAACAATAAGCGGCGAACTTATGACTGTAGCTTGATCATCCTCTCCTCTGTGAGATACACTTTGCCTTGCCTTGTGTTGAAATGAGTCCTGAGATAGTTGAGTGTCTGGGACGGCTCCAAATGACTTCGCCCAATTGACCACGCAGCTGAGAGACTCTAGCAGACGAAAACCTTTCTGTACCGAAGAACAGCAGCCATCCAATGATTTCTCACAAATCAGCCAATCATCAAGATAAGGGTGCACCAGGACCCCCTTGCGCCAAAGTGCTGCTGCCGCCACCACCACCATTACCTTGGTGAACTTGCGAGGACCCGTGGCCAGCCCGAAGGGGAGAGCCTGGAATTGGAAATGCTGACCCAGCACTGCAAACCTCAGAAAGCGCTGATGATCCAGACAAACGGGAATACGTAGATTTGCCTCAGTCAGATCCAGGGAAGCCAAAAACTTCCGAGAGCGCACTACTGCAATCACTGAACGTAAAGTCTCCATGCGAAAACTCGGTATCTTTAAGGACGCATTGACTGACTTGAGGACCAGAATGGACTGAAGCATGCCCTCCTTTTTCGGCACCGCAAAGTAGAGGGAGTAACGACCTCTGCCCTGCTCCGGTGGAGGCACTGGGATCACCGCCCCTACTCACGCAACCTGCGCAAAGTCTCCCAAACCGCGCGACGCTTCGCCAAAAACCTGCAGGGGGAGACTAAGAATAGGTTGCGAACGAGACGTGCAAACTCTAACACATAACCGTCTCTTATCACAGAGAGGACCCACTGATCCTGCATAACCTTGGTCCACTCCCTGTAAAACCATGCCAGGTGGCCCCATATATAGGGAACGGCGAGTGAACTGGATTTGCTTCATTGGGAGGACTTGACCCCAGCAGCACCCCCAACTGTAGGGGGCCTGAAAGGTCTCCGGCCACCCCAATTCGAACCCCGAGGTTGAAAAGGTTTCTGTGACTGCGACACCACGGGACCTCTAGAAGGACGAGATCGTCTGCTGTCCCTAAAAAAGGCGACCGTGACTGAAGGGCCTGACGATTCCTAGGCTTGTCCTCTGGCAACTTGTGTACCTTCGTTTCACTCAACTGCTTTATCAGCTGCTCCAACTGCTCCCCAAACAACAGATGACCCTTGAATGGCAAAGAACCTAACTAGGCCTTAGAAGATACATCCGCAGACCAAGGACAGAGCCACAGCATACGTTGGGCTGCTACAGCGAACCCATAATTCGAGATAGCAAATGCACCAAATCATAGAGAGCATCAGCTACCTATACGACCGACACCTCCAAGCGATCTGCATTAGACGTGTCGGATCCAGGTCGTGTTTGCCCGTCCTGAAAACTCTGAACCCAGCGCAAACATGCTCTTTGATTAAAGCTGAAGCAAATGGCGGCCCACAGCCCCAAGGCCGCCCCCTCAAAGATCCTCTTGAAATGAAGCTCCAACTTCCGATCCTGAACATCCTTAAGGGTCGCAGCTCCCGCAACCGGAATAGAAGTCTTCTTAGTGACCGCAGAAACTGCCGCATCAACCTGCGGAAGCACAAAAAGCTCCAAGGTTTGCTACGGCAAGGGGTAGAGTTTCAACATTGCTCTACCCATCCTCAAGCCTGAATCTGGAGAATCCCACTCACTTTCTACCAATTGCCGCACAGACCTATGATAAGGAAATGGCGGAAGGAGGAGCCCTAAGGCTATCTAGGACAGGATCCACCCCATCCATCTCCAGAACCTCCTGAGGAGCTTTCAAACCCAGCTCCTCAAGAACTTGAGGAAGCAGAGGCTCCAACTCCTCCCTCCAGAACAACGGAGAATCTTGGTGTCATCACCCTCTGCAACCGAATGTGTCCCCATATCATCATCCTGATCCCAGTCCGGGGACCCCAGATCCTGTGCTGCCAACGCTGTCACTGCCCCTGCTGGAGGGACCAGGACCTCTAAGCCCTCCACTGTCCGTCCCCCCCCCCCCAGGCTGGGCAAACGCGGGACCCCCAAGTCACGCAATCGCGTAGACCCTGAAGCAGCACCCGGAGACTGAAGGCACGGACCCCGAGGTGCCGGGGGCAACTGTGGGCATCCTAGACATTCCTGCTGCGCCATATAGGCTTGATGAAGCAGGAGAATAAAATCAGGGGAGAAGGGGCGTGAACCCGGAGGTAAAACCAGAACCTGGTCTTCCCCAGGCCCCTGAGGCAAAGGGACCTGCTGTTTAGCCCCCCCCCCCCCCCCAAGAGAGCCCAGAGCCTTACCACTCAGCCGTGTCCTTTCTTCTTCTTTGTTTTTTTTTTTTTCTAAACTTTACTAAAAAAAAATTGCAGGGAAGTTCCTCTCCAACAGGCTGATACAGTAAAAATCGCAGGAGAGCAGGCGAGCGGCCACTCTCCTGTGTGCACAATTCAGAAAAATAATTTATTCAAATTAGGGCCCGCGGTAAAAAGAGGTGCTAGGGACACTAGCGCGTCCCTAGCGCCTCTGTTTGGACAGGAGCGGCAGCTGTCAGCGAGTTTGACAGCCAACGCTCAATTTTGCCGGTGTCGGTTCTCAAACCCGCTGACAGCCACGAGTTTGGAAAACAGACACCGGCAAAATTGAGTGTCCGGTTTTCAACCCGTGAGCCGATTATAAATTTATTTTTCTTTTTTATTATTTTAAACTTTGGGACCTCCGACTTAATATCGCCATGATATTAAGTCGGAGGGTGTACAGAAAAGCAGTTTTTACTGCTTTTCTGTACACTTTCCCGGTGCCGAGAGAAATTAACACCTACCTTTGGGTAGGCGCTAATTTCTGAAAGTAAAATGTGCGGCTTGGCTGCACATTTTACTTTCTGTATCGCGCGGAAATATCTAATAGGGCCATCAACATGCATTTGCATGTTGAGGGCGCTATTAGTTTCGGGGGGGGGGTCGGACGCGCGTTTTCGACGCGCTATTACTCCTTACTGAATAAGGGGTAAAGCTAGCGCGTCGAAAATGCGCGTCCAAACGCGTATCGGCCTGCTAGAGTTGAAAGGATCTGTCCAGCTCAGATGAGCCACAAGCCAAGAAGGAGAGAAACCCCTGAAGAAGAAAAAAAGGGGGCTGAAAGCTGACTCATGAGGGGAGGGATCTGGACCACCAGATTTACACCCCATGGAACAATTTGGACCTCAGCTGGTCCACCTCAACCGAACAAGGAATGGTTCCCTAAGGGAACCAACCCCCTGGGAGGAAGGCTCATCCAAAAAAGAAAAGGCTAAAAAAAAAGGACTGCAGGTTTATGCACCTGCCAATATGTGGAGACAGAGAAATACTGATCTACTGCAGGTGGCACCAGGGCTTATATCAAGCAGTGTCAGTGAGGCTTGTCTCTGTCTCCATCTGCTGGCAGGGATGAATAAACCCAAGAGTCTGGACTGATCCAGATACGTACAGGGAATGGCTTTTTCCCATCAATTTTGTATGTCATGTTCACTATTCAGCCAGGATTATTTGAAGTCCATTCTGCAAATTAGGTAAGGCCTAACAACCTTAGCTACCCTGAGTTGTAAACAACAACAAAAAATATTCTTTTTCTATCCTTTTAAGGGAATGGAGGAGATATACAAGGAGATAAAACATCAATTATTTATTTATTTATTTATCGAGTTTTCTATACAGTCGTTCGGTTATTGCCATCACAACGATTTACAAAGTTTCGAGGTTTAACATTGTGTTCAAAAGGTTCATGCTATTGTTAACATAGTTAATGTGGGCGTTATAAACGTAGTTCGGATGTCAAGCTGTACAGGTTATATTACGTGCTTGCATTGGTTCAACATGTTTACATAGGGCCGGAAGGGAGTACAGTAGTAACAGAGAGTCATTGGGTGTTTTGGTAGGCTTTGGTGAATATCCAGGTTTTTAGTTCTTTTTTAAAGGTTTTTAAATTTTGTTGTGTTCTTAGTTCGATTGGGAGGGAGTTCCAGAGTTTGGGACTTCCTAGGGATATGGCTCTCTTCAGAGTTGAGGTAAGTTGTTTGGAACGAGCAGGTGGAATTTTTAATAGACCTTTGTTAGTTGAGCGGAGGTTTCTGTTTGGTGAGTGGAGTTTTATAGATGTACTTAGCCAGTTTGTTTGTTTTTCGTATATCATTTTGTGTAGTATGGATGGTATTTTGTAGTCTATCCTGAATTTTATTGGGAGCCAGTGTAGTGATATAAGTGTTGGAGTAATGTGCTTGTGTTTTTTAGTTCCTGTGAGTATTCTGGCTGCTGTATTTTGAAGGATTTGAAGTGGTCGGATTGTGGTGAGAGGTAAGTGGAATAGCAGGGAGTTGCAGTAGTCCAGGTTGGAGAATATGAGTAGTTGAAGGACTGTTCTGAAGTCGTTGGGGGAAAGGAAAGGTTTTAGCCGTTGTAGGGTTAGGATTTGTGGTATCCGTTCTTGATTTTAGCAGTGATGTGGTTCTTGAAGGATATGTCAATTATGACTAAGATTGCGGGCATGAGTGACAGGGGAGATTGCTGCCTTTTGGTTCATTATGTTGAGTGATGGTAGGTGAGGAGAGTTGTTCTTTCTATCCAGCATGATTATTTCTGTCTCATCAATGTTTAGGATGAGTTTCATGTTGGTTAGTAGTAGTTTTATTTTGGTGAGGTAAGTGGCTGCTTTTTTGTAGGTATCTTCTAGAGTGTTGTGTATTGGGATAAGTATTTGGATATCATCCGCATATATGAAGTGGGTCAGATTAAGGTTTGAGAGGAAGTGGCATATTGGGAGAAGATAAATGTTGAAGAGTGTCGCGGATAGAGCTGAGTTATAACATGAAGCTCGCTTTTATATGTTCTCCCTAGTTACCACCTCATGCTCTCTTATGATGGTTATGAGTGGATTACAATGCCATCATTATCTTGGTCCCAAGCAGGCAGGATATTAAGGACAAACCAAAGAAATTATACATTGAAGTCACTGCACATTAGTTTTAGGGTCACAAGGATTTGAATGGAAGAATCAGAGTAAAAAGAAGCTCTTAGCGAATATGAACTGTCCACTTCAGGAAACAGTGAACCAGTGATTAGAGTAAGGGGCTGGGAACCAGGCGAGCTATTTTTAAATCCTGTCTCTCCCACTGACATCTCTTGAGACCTTGGACAAGTCGCAAAGTCTGCTATAGTGTCAAGTGCCCACTTAGACTATAAACTCTTTAGCGCAGGAAGTTCTTGTACCCACACATACAGGCTGATACAGTAAAGGTCACGGGAAAGCAGTGCGCATGATTCAGTAATCAAATGAGGGCCTGCAGTAAAAAGAGGCGCTAGGGACACTAGTGCATCCCTAGCGCCTCTTTTTTGACAGGAGTGGCGGCTGTCAGTGAGTTTGACAGCCGACGCTCAATTTTGCTGGTGTCGGTTCTCAAACCCACTGACAGCCACGGGTTCGGAAACCGGACGCTGGCAAAATTGAGCGTCCAGTTTTCAACCCACAAGCCATGGGCCGATTTAAAATTTTTTTTTTTTTTAATTTTTTTTAACTTTTGGGACCTCTGACTTAATATCGCCATGATATTAAGTCGGAGGGTGTACAGAAAAGCAGTTTTTACTGCTTTTCTGTACACTTTCCCATTGCCGGCAGAAATTACCGCCTACCTTTGGGTAAGTGCTAATTTCTGAAAGTAAAATGTGCAGCTTGGCTGCACATTTTACTTACTGAATCCCGTGGGAATAACTAATAGGGCCATCAACATGCATTTGCATGTTGCGGGCGCTATTAGTTTTGGGGGGGTTGGCCGCGTGTTTTGGACGCGCTATTACCCCTTACTGAATAAGGGGTAAAGCTAGCGCGTCGAAAACGCGTGTCCAAAAGCGAGTTAACAGTGCGCTCCACCGGAGCGCACTGTACTGTATTGGCCTGATAATTTGCTGTGTACAGCATGTTATAAATGCCACAATAAATATACTGTACAGATATTTGCCATTTCTTTTCAGATTATGATTTTGTATTTTGATTTGGGTTTGGCAGTGTTATTAAAAGTTTATGGTAATACCAGTACTGAAATATAATCTGCTACTAATACTAGCCTTGAAGCAATGAAGTTACACAGGATACCATTTACTTATCATTAATGTTGAATTATTTCTTCCCATTAGTCTTCTAATTAATGTTTCATGATGTACCTTTTCAAAAAAAAAGTTACTGTTAAAAGCAATGTACTTCAGCAGTATCATTCCTTCTTCCAAGCAGAAAATGAAACAAGGTACTCCTCAAAGCTATTGCCTTCGGAGGTGGAGGTGAGAAGGACTTGACATCCACGGCGGAGGCTAAACCGGGGGTGAGGAACGAATCCCAGCCCTGATGGGACTTCCGCAGGTGTTTCCCTGTTGCTGATGTCATAGAGGAGGGACCGCGAGAGGTCCTTAAAAGCGGCCCTCCCGCGGCACTGAATTTGAGGTGGAGATGAGGACTTGACATCCGCAGCGGAGGCTAAACCGGGGGTGAGGAACGAATCCCGGCCCCGACAGGACTTCCGCAGGCGTTTCCCTGTTGCCGACGTCATCGAGGAGGGACCGCGAAAGGTCCTTAAAACCAGCCCTCCCGTGGCGCGGGCACGCGGCTTTGTTTTTTGAATCTGCAACAACTTGGAATTCAGCCTAGACACCTCCACCTCTGACATGAAGTAAGTATAATTGCTTATCCTTTTCCCTCAAACCTCCCACTTATGGTCTGATCAAAGAAGAACCGTGTAAAACAGAGGGATCGCTCGCTTTAGATTTATTTTAGAATTGCATTTTTCTGATAAATAATATTTACTTCAATGCCTCACACGAAGAGAAAGGCAAAACTTCACGGGATGACAGTTAGTTCTCCCGTTATGGACTCTTTGCAGTTAAATATAGAGAGCTTCTTCACTGCGGATAATGCTTTTACGCCGTGAGAGATAGCCGCTGGGGAAGGTGTGTTGGAGTGAGCACCCACCCCCAAGGCCTTAGATACCACCCTTAGCCCCAGTGAGCCGAGCAGACCCGCTCCTCCACATTCTGAGAGCTTCGAGGGGCTGGTGTGGGAAGGAGGACTCCTGGGGTGAAATGCCAGGAGCACCGGACTAGTTGCAATGGCAGATGCCCTCAGGAGAGTGTAAGAATTCTCTAATTCTGGGAGTGATGAACCCCCTGAGAAAGGAGGAGAAAATAGATCAAGCCACACCAGAAACTGTAAGATCAACTGAATCTAAAATAATATCTAACCAGATACAGAGGCAAGGAGCAGGCAGCAGTGAGAGTGTGTAGAGGGCCTCACTTAATTCTCTGGGAGATGGAAGAGGTCGAAGTAGTTCGGACTATATGACACTTGGAGGTACATGGCTGTATTAAAATCTATTGAGAGTTCTTTACAATCAGTATCTCAAGCGGTACTTAAGATAAAAAAATCAAGTTTTGGTAAATTCTAATTTGATTACATCTTTCAATTTAAAATTAGAAGATATGGGACAGAGTTACTATGGTTGAAAACGTTCAACAGAATTTAGTAAAGTCCGATTTGATACATACAGGTCGATACAGTAACGTGCAGTTGAAGATTTCCCGTCTGTAACGTGCTGGGAGCGCACAATACAGACGAGTAAGGCGATCCAGCGATACAGTCTCCAGTTTCACGCGTCCGTAGCGCTTCTTAAAATAGACACATAACCCTTTCCGCACGCAGCATGTATATGATGTGTAAATGAACGAATTAGCTGTATAATGAAGGAATTAGCTATTCCCCTCCGATACTGTAACGGGCGCTGATATTATCTCCTTAGTAACCCGCTGTTTTGCCGCGGCCTTAACGTGTTAGTTTACCGCCTCCCCCTAGTAGGTGTTAGGACTGTGAGTCTTGTAACAAATCCATCGACACCACTTAAGATACTCAAACACAATAAAAAACAATTAAAAAAAAAAGCGATACAGAGATGATCGAGAAAATGTAATGCTGTGGGACACAAAAACCTGTCAGAAAAAAAAAAAAATTTTAAATACCCGTCACTTTCCGAATCGTGCGGTCATCCAGGCAGCGGCGGGAGCCGGAGGACCGCGTGGGTCCAGGCGGCCGGCGGCGGGAGCCGGGTGTTCGATCGAGGCCGCGGGCGGGTGGGCAGTGTTCGATCGAGGCCGCGGGCGGGTGGGCGCGTGTTCAATCGAGGCCGCGGGCAGGTGGGCGCCTGTTCATCCAGGCGGCGGGGGCGGGTGGGCGCGTGTTGGTTTCAGGCGGGCGGCGGCGGGATCCGGGGGGCGGGTGGGCGCGTGTTCAATCTAGGCCGCGGGCCGGGTCGCACAGGCGCGCATTCATCCAGGCGGAGGAGCCAGCGGCGAAAGCGGCCTCCGGCAGCCCCCACCGGCAGTGAATGAATGCGCGCCTGTGCGACCCATGCGATTCGGCGCTCAAGGCACGTCACGCCTTGAGCGCCGAATCGCACGGGTCGCACAGGCGCGCATTCATTCACTGCCGGTGGGGGCTGCCGGAGGCCGCTTTCGTCGCCGGCTCCCTCCGCCTGAATGAATGCGCGCCTGTGCGACCCGGCCCGCAGCCTAGATTGAACACGCGCCCACCCGCCCCCCGGATCCTGCCGCCGCTGACGCCGCCCACCTGAAACCAACGCGCGCCCACCCGCCCCCGCCGCCTGGATGAACAGGCGCCCACCCGCCCGCGGCCTCGATTGAACACCCAGCTCCCGCCGCCGGCCGCCTGGACCCACGCGGCCCTCCGGCTCCCGCCGCTGCCTGGATGACCGCACGATTCGGAAAGTGACAGGTATTTAAAAATTTTTATTTTTTTTTATAACATTCAGGTTTTTACATATTTTTGGTTTTTTGTTTTTTACACTTCCTGGTGCCTGTCATTTCAAATGTCATTTGAAATGACATTTGAAACGACAGGTACCAGCGCACCCAGGTTACTGTATAGGCGCTGTATTAAGCGCCTATACAGTAAAATGGGTTGCGCGGGCCTAACCCTTCCCTAACGCTTCACAGCCGCGGCATGCATTTGCATGCAATTAGAAGAGAGTATCAGGCGCTAGGTCAAGAGAACTGTGCGTGCGGGGAGGAAGGGTGCGCCTGGCAGTACCGCACTCTTTCTGCCGCGGTTTTAGAGTATCGATCTGATAGTAAGAAATTAGAAAATTTAGAAAATGCAATGAGAGTATATAACTTGAGAGTTCTGAATTTTCCTTTGGTAAATTATTTATCCCCATTGGATTTATTTTAGAAATATATGTTACAAGTGTTAAAAATCCCCGAGGCTGCATTGCTGGTAATACCGAAGATTTACTATCTTCCTGTGTCTACTCAAGGAAATATTGCTTCACAAGCAGGTACAGCACAGGTGTCATTTCCCCTAGATATTTCTAGGATTCTTGAGTCATCTCAAGATGAAGAAAATATTACACAAAGGAGGATCTTGTTGGTATCATTTGCTTTTTTAATAAATAAAAATAATGTTTTGAAGCAATTTTTTAGAAATCGGCAAGTATTATTTCTTGGCCAGAGGGTATGGATATATACCGCCCTAGTAAAAGAAACACAGATAAGGAGAAAGAAATTTATTTATATGAGATCTGCTGTGATTCAATTGGGTGCAAAATATGAACTTCGAAATCCCTGTAAATGTTGTTTAATTTACCAAAACAAAAAAATATATATTTTTCTACCCTGACCAGCTAAGAATTTTCCTAGAAGGCCACCTCCAAGGAGACTCCACTGCTGGTCCGACTTAAAGAAAAAAGCAATATATCCTATCGGCATTACCAGATGTACGTAATAGAATTTTCTTAAAAATATGTGCTCTCTTATTTATTTATCAGGTCCGTCGATTCTTCTAAGAATGTCGACAGGCCTGGTGATGAGGATTCTTCCCTTACTTCAATGCCCTCTAGATTCTCTAGGGGTTCTCTGAGGCAAATAAAAATTTTTTGACAATTCAGGGATTTCATCCTCCTCATATAAGAGGGTCTCTTTAAGATATTTTTTAAATAATTCCCAAGGGGATAGGAGCCTAGTTATAGGAAAATTTGTTAATCTTAAATTTTTTACTCTTATCAAATTTTCCATATATTCCATATCTTTATGGATGATCAAACTATCTTTGATAAAGGCATGTTCTGATGCCTGTATCAGTTGTATTTTATTAGTGACCATTACCATATCTTTTTCACATTTGTCAATTTTCTTTTCATGATTTTCTATAGACATCCTATTTTCTTTAATAGTAGCCAACAATGAATTATTCATCTTAATAATATTACTATCCAACTTCATTATCATTTTTCCCAGGTCTTCTAAGGTTAGTTTCCCCTGGGTTCCTCCTAGGGTCCCCCCTGAGGACAAACTAGCCTTAAGGCCGGTAGAATTAGTCTGCTCTAATAGAGAGGAGATACTTTTCTCAGTCCAACTGGCTTCAGCCTGATTGCTCAGGCTAATGTCCTTTTGGACCAATCCTACCGGTACTTCAGCTGGATCCGATGGTAATACTCCAGCTGGCTGTAGGGGAGACTTCGGGCCGTCACCAGGACTCAGGGATGCATAAGATTCTGCTCCCCCGCTGTCCTCTCTTGGCTGTTCCACCATTCTTACCACGTGGTGGTTCATGGGTCCAATGTCGTGTGTGCTGCGATCATTAGACCCGCCCCCCCATGACGTCACTAACATCAGACAGTTAAGACAGCCTCAACGCCAAAGGCGCTCTCCCCTTTATGCACCCCTTCTTGCAAACCTTTGTGTATATGTAAAAATTTATTTTTATGTTTCCTTTGTTAACTAAGCTGTTTCATTGTATTCGACTAAGGAATTTTTTCCTGCTTTTTCTGTTTCACTGTAAACCGGCATGATTTGCATTTAATGCAAGAATGTCGGTATATAAAAGTTAAAAATAAATAAATAAATAAATAAATAAATAAATAGGTGAGGAGGTTATAATCCTAGCCTTCCTTTTTCTCCCCATTGAAAGTAATTAGAAAACCAATCAAAACCGGCAGCACCTTACGCCGGTACCCGGTCTTCTCCGGTCTAAGCCGGTCAAAGCCGCGCGCCCCTTCGACGGACCTGATAAATAAGAGAGCTACTCTGATAATATCATGTGTATCCGAACAGGATAAGGAGAAGTTGTTTAAGAAATATTTCTCGGTTAAAGATATATTATTCTGTGGACATCGTGTTCAAATTTATCCTGATGTGGCTAGGGCCACTCAGGCTAGGAGGAGAACTTTCTTGACATTAAAACCTAGAGTTTTGGCACTAGGTGCTACATTTTTTCTAAAATTTCCATGTTTGTGTTTGTTGAATTATAATGGAAGAAAATATGGTTTTTTGGATCCAACGCAATTAGAAATATTTCTAACAGATAAACATCCAACTTCTGTATCTGAGACAGAAGCCATATAGAAATTATATACTCTCCCTCTGTATTTACTAGTGATTGTTAATTGGTTACTAAACTATTAGTTTTCCTTGTCTCTTCCTAAATATAGGCAATCGTGGAAGTGTATAGTGTATTCTTATATTTTATTTTACTGTATGGATATTGTAATACATATGCCACTTTTTTCTTTAAGTTTTCATAAAGTGTAAACTGTGAAAATTAATAAAATATAAATTAAAAAAAAAATGTGCTCAAATTTCTGGTCAGCCCATATTACTTATATTACTTGTATTTGTGGTACATGGTTAAGATATGTGAATTAACAATTATATTTTTCCTTTAACTTTTCAATTTATTCCTCGTGACAAACTTGGTAATTAAAAATTATTTCTACTTTAAAATTGTTAAATTGTACCAGATTATAAAAGTTTCTTATGTAAGAAAATGAAAAGTCTTTAAAATAAAAAATAAAAAAATAAAAAGCTCTTGCCTTCCAATTAAAATCTCTTTGCTCTATTCTGCAATGGGAAGAGTTTCTATGCAGCAGATTTAATATAATAAATGTGCATGGATGACGTGCTGACAGGAGTCTTGAGCTACTGATCTCAACCTTTTGTTTTCATGCCCTGTTATGTCAACAGACCTCTTGAAATCTTTTACTGCTTTCTTATGCAGAATCACACAATCCCTTACTTAAAGCACCAGTGAACTTTTTATTGCTTTGCAAAATACAGGCATCCTCTCTACTGGGCATTGAAACAGAATCAATAGTTTTGTCTTCTGCAGTGCAAAAGATACCACTGGTATATGAAGCTGGCATTCAGTCAAAAGCAAAACTTGATTTGCTCTCTGCCATCTACACTGTTTATATGGTTTATTTTCACAAACCTGTTGGTAAAGGCTGTTGGGATGACGTTTCATTTGGTTCCTCTTGATTCGTGATAGGTCTGTCTTCTGGGTCTGTGATGTGAATGAAGAAGCTATGCCCATCTTTCATCACTTTAACTTTTATAAAGGTTGAACCTGGCAAATGACAGAAAAGCATCAGCATTTCTGACTGGAAGAACACAGAGCAAAAACAAATATATGCAATCTCATAATCCTAAAAATATATACAGGGCTTCTGACTTTACCTTTCAACCAATAATTACCAATGAAATACGTTGATACCCCAAAAAAATGTTGACAGTAAATTTCAAACCAGCAAATGGGCGCACATGTGCGTTTGTCAGCCCATGCCCAGGGACGCGGCTATTTTATAACCTGCACATGAATATGTGCACAGGTTATAAAATAGCTTGGCCAGGGGGGTGGAGTCAAGATGGCGACTTGATCAGTCGCACTGCGCTTACTGCTCCAGCGTTTTTCTTCACTAAAGAAATTTCTAACATACTAAAATGCCTCCAAAGCGCAAAGGAAAAGTAAGGATTTACCCCTCAACTCCTTCGCTTCCTCCGGGACAGAAACCATCTCGCAGTGCATTGTAAAACCGGCGGTATTGGCTCTGGGAGATCCGGCTGTCGGGTCACAGAAAGGAGAATGTGACCAGACCTCGGAAAAAGTTTCCCTCAGCCCGCTGGACGAGCATCTACCTCCAGCTGTGTGTGCAACCTCGACACCTCGCCTGAGCGGGGGCTCTGAAGAGGAATTCCAAGCTATACAGGTTGAGGGGGCGGTGTGGGTGGAGGAATCCGTACAGACCTCCGTGAAGAACGGAGAAAATCCCTCCAGAGTTTTTCACCTGGATAGCGAAGAAGGTCGGACGAGTAGAGGAGGTGAGAGATCTGGGTCCAATTCCCTTGCTAGTCCTAGTGGAATTTTAATACTTCAGAAACCAGAGGTAGTTATCTTAGATTCACTTTGGAATTTAACATCAGCCATGGCAAAGTCTCTTGTGGACTGCTCAATAAAAATAAATTACTTGTCGTCGCAGATTGATATAATGAATAAGAACTTTGAGATATACAAACAGGAAGCTTCAGAAAAATTCCAAAATACTGAATGTGATCTTCAACAAGTAAAAGCTGTTCAGTCTACTATTGTACAGGACTGTGGGGCCATTAATAGAAAAACTGAGAATATCGAAAATGCATTGAGGCACGTGAATCTGAGAATATTAAACTTCCCTAGGGTGATTGGAGAAATTCTTCGGATAACTATAAAATGTTATTTCCAAGAAATATTAGAAATTACCCCAGAGCAGTCTCCACCTTTGGATAAAGTTTACTTCTTACCCATTCGGAATAATCTACAAAGGCAAATTGCCCCAAATGAGCTGGAAATTTTAACTGGTTTTCTTGAGTCGTCTTCTTATGAAATAGCTGAAAGAACAACTCTGTTATCATCATTTTTGAATGAGAAAGATCTTGGAGACATTATGCAATCTTTATTTCAAGAAAACCGGTGCTGAGTTCATGGGTTCAAGGATTAGAATTTTTCCAGATTTAACAAAGTCGACACAGCTGAAAAGAAAGAGTTTTTTGGCTTTACAACAAGAGACATTGGAAGTGGGGGCATCTTATTTTTATGGTTCCCATGCAAATGTGTTATAAAGTATAACAATGACAGTTAGATATTTTTTCATCCTGAGCAGTTAAAGAGCTTTGTTGAGGCAAAAACAAATCCTGCTGCAAATAAGCAGCAGTTGAAGAAGTCCATTATAGAAGTAATAGGTTTACAAGTGGCCTTTTCTTTGTTATAGTTATTTCCTTTACGAATCTCCTTAAATGTGCATGTACACCACCCCCCTCACTCTAGGAGTCTAATGGGTAGACAAATAGTAGGAAATATTTCAGCAAAATTAATTTTTCATTATGTAATGGTTACTTTAGTATTTCTAATTTGTTGTACCATATTGCGTAGCAAAGTGGATGCTTTGTATATTATTGAAAACTAATAAAGATAAAATTAAAAAAAAAAATAGCTTGGCGCCAAATTTTAAGTGGGTGTGCGCGCAAATGCCACTTCTACCGCATAAATCAGAGGATTTTAAAAGAGGTGTGCATGGATGCTATTCCCAGTTTTATCAGTTTGTCCCCAGTTCATCCAGTTAAGAGACAGGTGTTCCAAATCCCCCTAGTTTAATAGTCTTCCTCCCCCCCAGTTATCCCTGACCTTTAAAACCCCTCAGATCTGCCTATTTTACTTTATTTTTAACATACATGTTATCCATAGCAGAAGTAAAGTTATGCGGCAGGGGGCCTTGGCACACCCTGGATCGCGTAAGTATTTACGTGCACATAGGAAAATTGGTTCTTACCTGCTAATTTTCGTTCCTGTAGTACCACAAATCAGTCCAGACTCCTGGGTTTTGCCTCCCCTCCAGCAGA
Source organism: Rhinatrema bivittatum (assembly GCF_901001135.1). NCBI lineage: Eukaryota > Metazoa > Chordata > Amphibia > Gymnophiona > Rhinatrematidae > Rhinatrema > Rhinatrema bivittatum. The sequence continues at coordinate 48,277,225 of NC_042629.1, read as the reverse complement.
TGGAGACAGAGAAAGTTTCACTGACACTGTACATAACCTAGTGTACCACCTGCAGTCCCTCAGAATTGACTGTACCCAAGCTAAGATGAAGGCACCACCAAATAAAACCTAAACGAAAACCTTCCCTCCCAACAAGTAGGAAGAAGACTAGATTGCCCAAACTTGGTCCCAACATAACTTAAGAGAATAGCACTAAAGAGCTCCAACAATTCTGCAGTATATATACCCAACAGTACGAGTGGAAGACTCTTCCCCGATTATTAGAGTGGGTCTCTGGACTGAACTGTGGTACTACAGGAATGAAAATTAGCAGGTAATAACCAATTTTCCTTTCCCTGTATGCACCCAGATCAGTCCAGACTCCTGGGATGTACCTAAGCTCCCTCAAACTGGGTAGGACCTTGAGAGTCCCGCTTGCAGAACACTCTCACCAAAGATCATGGAAGTCTGAGCTCTGACATCCAAGTGATAATGACTGACAAAAGTAAGTAGCAAACTCCAAATAGCTGCTCTGCCAAGCTCCTGCGGCTACACTTATTCGGACTCTGCCCAAGGGGTTGCTGGAGAATGAGTCGAGAGAGCTCTCAAACCCTCAGGCACAGGGCAACCTTTAGAAATATAAGTTGATCTGACTGTCTCTTTCAGTCACTGTGTGATCGTAGCTTTAGAGGCTTTGCCTCCTTTCTTTGGACCACTATAGAGTACAACAAGAAGATCCAACTTACAGAAAGCATTAGTAACCTTCAGATAATGCAAAAAAAGTTCATTAAACATCCAAGAACCTACTCTCCCTCACAAGAGGCTAGAAGAATTCCAAATCTCTCAAGGATGGAAGCTCCACTACCTAGGAGGGAACACTGAAACCATTGTGGGCAGGAAAGATGGTACCATACGCAACAATATCCCTGAATCTGAGATTTGTAGGAAAAAAAACTCTCTCAAGTGCTCAAGCTTTTAAATTGCCCTCCATAGGAGTTCAAATGAAGATTTGCACATTCCTCGTAGTACCAGACTAAGGTTCCACAACAGCCAACTGTTCCTCACTGGAGGACACAAATTCTTAACCTCCCAAAGGAAGCGCATGACATCCGGACGAGCCTACAGAAGATACCCCTGATCTTTCCAGAGATTCAGCCCAAGGCCACTAATGAGCTTTTCAAGAGTTGAAGGACAGACCTTTGACCAAATCTTCTTGGACAAAGGTCAAGATATGCGACACAGCGGTCTGACACACCAGGGCTCGCAGCCCCTTCAAACTCAAACATATGCTAAAGATGCAGAAGGTTGCTTGGTCTGCAACAAAGTGGAAATAACTGCTATGGAATATCCCCTACGTGCCAATCATCTGTTCTTAAAAGCCAAGCTGTGAAATAGAAGAGAACAGCCTAGTATGATCATATTGGGCCCTAATGGAGAACATCCAATGGGTGGTTGGATCTCAGCAGTCTGTTGATGGCCATGTTGAGAAGATCTAGAAACATAGAAACATAGAAATGATGGCAGAAGAAGACCAAATGGCCCAACCAGTCTGCCCAGCAAGCTTCACACATTTTTTTCTCTCATACTTATCTGTTTCTCTTAGCTCTTGGTTCTATTTCCCTTCCACCCCCACCATTAATGTAGAGAGCAGTGATGGAGCTGCATCCAAGTGAAATATCTAGCTTGATTAGTTAGGGGTAGTAGGGGTAGTAACCGCCGCAATAAGCAAGCTACACCCATGCTTATTTGTTTTACCCAGACTATGTTGTACAGCACTTGTTGGTTGTTTTTTCTTCTCCCCTGCCGTTGAAGCAGGGAGCTCGATGAAGCCACTCCAGAACTATGAGAATTACATTGCCTGCATGGTCCACTATCTGGCATAACACTTTGCCCAAAACAGACCAAGGAGGGAAGACAAAGGAGAATTCTTTGAGGCCATGGTAGAACTATGCCTTCTGCACCGTGTTTTCCTTGGTGGCTGTAACCACCTTGGAGTTTTGTCTGGTCACCATTAAATTCATATGGCGATATCTTCATCTCTGGTGAATGAGACACATTGTCTTCTCCCTGACGTCTAATTTTCTCAGATGGAGAAAATCTGCCAGAACCCTTGCATACCCTGCCTCCATTGTCTTCAAGTGATACTCCACCCAGAGAACCAATCCCTGAGCCTCCTTGAGCTCTGGCCAGAGAAGCAACCACCAGGCCTCCTGAGCCACCACCACATGCTGGGATCTTTCCTGCTAGATGATGTAGACCGCCATCGTTGCATTGAGTGATAGGACTCTCCTCACGCAACCATGGCCGAAAGGCAAGCAATGCTCATTGCACCACTCCAGTCTGTAACTGACAGAAGAAACAGTCATTTTCTTGGACAAGTGGTCCCATGCCGACTGAAGCTGATACACTGCACCCCAGCTCGAGAGGCTGGCCTCGGTAGTGAGTAACCATACCACACTCCAAATTGGTCCTTGCAGAAGGGGAAGATAGAACTCCAACCATGGATTCCACTGGGCACCAATTCGAAGGTCAATACCACTGAACCAGGACTCTCAAGAAGTTATGAAAAGCCCCCAATAAGTGTATAATCTGACCCAGTTGAACAAAGCCCCCCCAGACCCTCCAGGTTCTGAATGGAAATGAATTGGCTCTCTGCTAGGTTCACCATCCAGCCTGAAGACTTCAACCACCCCAGCATGTTCTGAACTAACTGCCGTGAGAGATCGCCTGTTTTCCCTTGGCAGAACCAATCATCCAAACACAGATGCACCAGCATATGCTCCCAACAGAGGGCCGCCGCCCCAATTGCCCTCACCTTGGCAAAGTTGCATGATGCTGAACAGGAAGGCTGAAAAACAGACAATGATCCCTAAAATAAAACTTCAGAGAAGAGTGGTGCTTCAACCTGATAGCTATATGCTAATAAGCTTTTGTCCAAGTCAGAAAGGCCAAAGTCCTCCTCTAGAAAAGAGGAACCATCAGAACCACACATCTTTCTCCAAATCACAAGTTGGACGAAAAAGTCCTTTTCTTCTGTGGTGCAATGAAAACTAATGGAATATCAACATGTTCATTGTTCCTCTCGGAGAACAGGCTCTAATACCCCCAGCTGTCAGAAGCCATCCAGCATCTCCTGAACAGTGATCCATTTCATGAAAGAAGTGCACCTAAGTGTCTCAAACTGAATGAGCAAATTAAAAAATGCCAAAACAAGGTAAGAATACTTCTCTGGGTTAGGCTGGAACACAGAGCTGTATGTGGGAACAAGCTGCCAAACTGCTTCACAGAGCCTCAAGCTGCCTCAGCAGCCTCATGAAGGGGAGGGATCTGGACCCCCAGATTTACACCCCACGGATCTAAGTACCGAGCATACTAAAGGGTCACCAACCCCCAACTCATCCCCCTCAAACCAAGGGGGATGGTTCCACCAGGACCTAACAACGTCCTTGGGGGAAGGCTCTCACTCTACTTCTATTATCTTTTTTTTTTTTTAACTGCAGAACAGTGTCAGTAAAACGTTCTCTGTCTCCATCTGCTGGCAGGGAGGCAAAACTCAGGAGTCTGGACTGATCTGGGTATGTACAGGGAACTTAGGTTTACACCATAAAATGCCCATGGTCCCACCCTTTTTTGAAAACTTCCAAGATGTGCGTACTACAGGAGATATGCGCATATCTCAATAGCTTTTAAAATCTGCATGAGCTCAACATATTTGCACATCCCCTAATTAATGCATGCGTACAGCTTTTAAAATTCACCTTTTATTGGATAAAGATTAGAAAAACACCACTTCCCCTACTATTCTCTCACCCATTCCTTTGCCTGACTGGGATCCTCCACTCTGAGGACTTCTCAACTGCACAAATATATACATTTAAATAAATAATTAATTCAACCAAGAAAGGTATCCAACAATACAAATGCCGTGAAAATGCTGTTTTATTTGAACTTTCAAAAAAAAACCCTAATTAACTGGAAAAAATGTAAATTAACAATTTATAAACATCTAAGATTAAATATAAATGCCTTTAAAAATGAATACATTTATTAAAGTGGAAACAGTCAAAAATAAAATTTCCCTTCCAAATGCTTTCTGTGGGTCTTCTTTTCTGTTTCCATGAAGCAACAAATAAAGGCCTTACAGCAGGGAAAGGTGAGCTCCAATATCTGAGCAAAGCAATTACAAAATACTACACAAAATAATGAACAATAGAATTAAATAGTAAGGCGTGTGGCTTGTTGATTGCATCCACAGTAAGTAGTGAGAAAAATTCACAGGTAGAAGGAAAACAAAGTTAAAAACTCTCTCAGTCAATTTCTGTTCTATACTTCAATGTAAAATATACATGTACAAACTGGACCCATGCTATGAAAAAAAGCAACTTTGCTTACCGTAAATGGTGTTTTCCGTAGGTAGCAGGATGAATTAGCCATGCAGTCTGGGAGCACCCCCTGGCAGCCCGATGCGGGAACTTCTCTCAGAATGCCCCTCTTCAATGTCAGTGATGCCCCGTCTCTGTCACGGGTATTATTATCTAGGGGTGCTGGGTCCCGAAGTCTTTTCCAGTTCCAGGCAGCCGCATGCTCATCTGAAGCTGAAGAATAAGAGCCACCCAAAGTGCGTGGAGCATCCACCTCTGACGCCCCTGAAACTTCCATATTGGAAAGGGTGAAATGTGCCGGTGAAACCTGAGGACGGTGCACGGTTTTCCTCTCTACATTGTGTGACACGTGGCGCTGATGAGTCTGGTGCATCAAAGGGGAATGGTGGGATTTTGACTTGACTTTGTCCTGTGTAAGAGTTGGGCCCAGCAGTGGATGAGTTGACCGCTTAGGCCTCATTTGCACCCACTCGCATGCTTTGGCACAGTCTACATCAATGGCTTGGGGGCATGCTTCAGGGCCGCAGGGTCTGATGCCACGACCTTATGCTTCAGCTGACACTCTGCTTTGGGTTTGCACCACACTGTTTGATGCATCGGTGCTGGCGTTTCGACTCCATGACTATCTCAGGACAGGGGAGCCACATCCAATGGCTCAGCCTTTGAGGCTGCTTTGGTGCGGCTTGGTCCCTCTTCCCTGATCCAGGCTTTTGGGAATTTGGCCCCGGGTGTAAAGAGGATGCTTTTTTGCCCATCCGGCCTCCTTGACTTCTAACCTGGAGAAGATTGGGTCGACTGCTGGGAGGGGGCATATGAGCCTGAAGCTTCCGAGTTCCTGAGATCAGCCAGTTTAGCTGGGCCTGAGGAAACATCCTGCCGCAATCCTGGCAGGATGCCTGATCATGGTCTAGCCCAAGGCAGATGTAGCAAACCTTATGTCCATCAGTAACAGACATAATTTTGCCACACCAGCAAAACTTAAACCCAGGGGCTTTAGGGGCCATGGCAGCACTGAAAAGTGCTTCTGAGGGTTCGTGTAGGTGAAGAGAGAGACAAGAAAAAGGGAGAAAATGAAGAGAGGCGAGAGAGAGAAAGAACCCGTGACTGTTTTGCTGTGCAAGAAAGCAAAAAAACTGAGACAATGCAGTCGCGTGGGAAGGTACCACGCAGGCATACAGGAGCATGTCTTTTCAATGTTCTGAGAGAAGTTCCTGCATCAGGCCACCAGGAGGCGCTCCCACACAGCATGGCTTATTCAGCCTGCTTATCTGCGGGAAAACATCCTGCAAAGCTACAAGGGTAATATTGTCTTGACTGTAATAGAAACATCAGTTAAGTTGAAACTGTAAAGATGACAGTCACCTTTTTCAAACTTTATTTTTTCCACATGAATCTGCCCGCCGTCAACAGGATAGATGTAATGACTGTTGCCTGACACTTGGATGAAGCTGTCTCCCATATTGTAGCCATAAAACTAGAACAGGATACATTAAAACGTGTAGTGTAAATTAGAATGCAAGCATGGCAATGCATCCTAAACAAAATATTTCACATCTCTATTTCTGGTATTCCAGTTATCAGGCTGTGATTAAGCTTTAGAAACAGGGTTGGCCTGATGGCCACCAGGACAAGGACAGCAACTACACTAGCTACTTATACCATCAATAAGATCAGTGGCTGCACTGGCCACCAGGAGTTAAAACCCTCCTAAGTAACTTTTTCTCTTTGTTTTTAATGGTCTCTCTTAGCCAGAGGTTATAAGTAATAATTTTGTTTCAGCTGGACCAAGAAGAGAAGTCCAACAGCACCTCACATGGGGTGCCCTTTTGGTTGCATTCATGATTAACCACCCAGTTTTACTCCAGGAAACTTTGACTGAGTCTCTGGCCTTTGTGGATGGGATTCTACTCCTGGGACTACAGGAGGACATAGTTCATAGGGGGGCACTTTACTACAGATGTTTTCTCTTAATTTGCTTATTTCCAATTAGAAAGGGCATTATGCTTGGACGATACTCTGGTATGGGGTAAGCAGAGGATGCTTTTAAAGACAGCACCTTGTGGTAGATGGTCCTACTACTACTACTTAACATTTCTATAGTGCTAAATGACATATGCAGCGCTTTTCAAACATACAAAAAGACAGTCCCTGCTCAATAGAGCTTACAATTTAATAAGACAAAACAGAGGACATGAGACTTGGAGTATTTCATAAAGCAAGACAGTGGTTAAAAAGAAAAGAAATGAAAGTTGTTTAACAAGATTAAAAGCAGACAATCATGTATAAGATTTAAAAGTTATTTCAAAAAGGTAGGTCTTTGGATGGGATTTAAACATGGCAAGAGAGGGAGCAAGGCGCACCAGTTCAGGAAGACTATTCCAAGCACATGGTGCAACCTGGATGGTCTGAAGATTACCCCTGAGAAGAGGGGTGATGTATGTGCAAAAAGAACTTTGCCTGGGTTTGAACCAGGGTCTGTCCTTCTTGGGGCTTGGAATTCTGCATCCAAGCCATGATGTGGCTCTCCTGAGCAGAGGTTGAGCCATCCAAAAAAAGACTGCTTACTCTCCCAAGCCCAGACTTTCTAAACTAGGCCTCAGAGGGGTTGCTAGGAAGACGACAGTATTTCCAGCAATTCAAGAACTGAAGGCCAAGCCATGAGGATTCAGATGAGAGCTGTGGGTTTAAAGAAAGTCTTATCTGTGCCTTGTTTAACCTGATCCAGACTGGACTGTGGGTTTGCTTTTTGAATCTGCTTAAGTTACTACTGAATTCAAATTGCTATGTTGATCCCAAGGAGAAGGGGTCTATAACTGGTGCATAAACCTGTCAGAGAAAACCAGGATGTATAAAATGCATTAAACACTAAAAAACCATGGTACATGCCTGAATTAAAAACCATGAAGCACAACCTTAGAACACAAGAAAAGAAATGGCGCAACGATCCCTCCCCAACACAATTAGCAAAGTACAAAACCCTCCTACACACTTACCGAGTGAACACACTTAAAACCAAATGAGACTTCTATGCCCAAAGAATACATAACCTTCAATTCAACCCCAAAGCCCTTTTCTCCTTCGTCTCAGATCTAACTAAAACTTCGCTAAACTATATACCCGGCAAAGAAGCCAAAACAAAATGTGATGAACTTGCACATTATTCCCACGATAAGAAAACTAACCTCACAACCCGCTTTCCCACTTCTACATCACCCATCAAAACCGCCCCTAAAAATTCCAGTGCTAACTTTAGCACTTTTGAGACCACTGCTTCCATACTAAAGAAAATGAGACCCGCCACACATTCGTCAGACACGATCCCCACTAAAGCTCTTTCATCCATCCCCAACACAATATCCCAACCCATAGCAGATATCGATAATAAATCTTCGACCCTTGGATATGTACCTAACCCACTTAAACAAGCTATTGAAAAGCCAATACTAAAGAGACCGAAACTTGACCCCTTAGAACTGGCCAACTACCACCCCATATCTAATTTACCTTTCATAGCAAAAATTCTTGAAAAGACTGTCAACCTGCAACTAACTATTATTTACTTATTTACTTATTTATTTATTTATTTATTTATTTATCAGCTTTTATATACCGACTAACGTTGGGAACATCTCATCGGTTAACAAGGAACAAAAATTAGCAACAGGCTTTACAAAGAACAAAGAACTGAAGGAAATTTAAGGAGGGCAGGGGGAGTGGAGGTAAGGATCAAGGGACAGGGAGAAATAGTTGACTATATTTAACACATTCTTAGAAGGAGAAACTATGTACAAATTATATACGAATTATATACAAATATTAGATAGCATGGGAGTTAAGACAGGTTGCATTATCATAGGCTAAAGAGGTTATACTGACATATTGTACTTTGATTTGAATGCATAGGAGAAGATTTTACAACAGGTGGTGAGTTGCAGGGAAGGGAAACGCAGGGGGTCATATAGGGGGGGATTGTAAAGTGGCATCAGGGACAGCAATGGAGAGGGTGTGCAGTTAGGTGTAAGCTTGCTTGAAGAGCCAAGTCTTAAGGTTCTGCTTGAATTTTTTAGGACATGCTTCTTGGCGGAGTGAGGATGGTAGCTTGTTCCAAAGGGAAGGCCCTGCTAGGGAAAAGGCCCCACCTTCTTTTCTCATCCCAATACGGCTTCCGTAAACATTTCAGTACGGAAACACTCCTTACCTCCCTTTCTGATTACATCCTCAAAGGCCTCGACAAGGGCCAAGCATACATATTAGCTCTACTAGACATATCTGCAGCCTTCGATACCATTAGCCACAGTATTCTAATCGACAGGCTATCTGAAATTGGCATCTCAGGGATCCCACTCCTCTGGTTCAAATCTTACCTCAGCAACAGACAATTCAAAGTCAAAATAGGAAATTATGAATCCAGGGCAATCAACATAATGCGAGGTGTGCCGCAAGGCTCCTCGCTATCTTCCACACTTTTCAACATTTACCTCCTGCTCCTCTGCCATCTCCTTTCAGATCTCGGCCTCCCTCACTTCATATACGCTGACGATGTGCAAATCCTCATACCTATTACCAACACCCTATCCAATGCTCGTAAAACACGGGAAAGCGCCCTTTCCTCCATCAACAACCTCCTTACAAAACTCAACCTAGCTCTAAACACCAATAAAACAGAACTCATGATCATTGCACCCCAACACCACAATCTCAAACCTCCATCCTCTAACACCCCTCCCTCCTTTTTCACAACAAGTACGGGACCTAGGTGTTACCCTCGACACCAAACTTAACCTAAAAAAATGTATCAACTCCACTTTAAGAGAATGCTATTGCAAGCTGCACACACTAAAAAAAACGAAAGCCCCTTCTGCACCTCAGAGACTTCAGATCAGTACTACAGTCTCTCATCCTGTCTACATTAGACTACTCAAACACATTACTCCTAGGCCTTCCCAAAAACACTATGGCCCCTCTACAATTGCTACAAAATGCCGCAGCACACATACTGACCAGCACCCGCAAAAAAGAGCATATTACCCCTATTCTTAAACAACTCCAATGGCTTCCTATCGCCTCCAGGACCCACTTCAAGACACTCTCACTCATACACAAAGCTATCCACAACCCAAGTATGCACTGGTTCAACGATTCCTTACTGTTTCGCTCCTCCATTAAACCCACCAGAACACAGTATCTAGCTACACTAAACACACCTTCCCCTAAACTCACTCAACTCACTTCCACCAAGGAATGCTGACTATCCATAGCAGGACCGGCGCTATGGAACTCCATGCCCACTAATTTACGCTAAGAACTTTGTCCAAAAAAATTTAAGCAAAAACTTAAAACTTGGTTGTTCAAGCAAGCCTACCCTTGATACCCTATCATTCTCACATCCCTCAATTTTCACAATTCCCTTCTGTACCATGTAAAGCTCTGAACTTTCTGATTTATTTGTAATGTTATGTACTATTACTTATTCCATCACATATCCCCTGCGTGTTACCAGTATCTTATATATCCCGCTCGACATTAATATCATATATTTATTGATTGTACATAATTTTAAGGTGATTATTGTAATATCCCTTAACACCCCCTATGTAATTATAGTTTCGTCCCTTCCCTATCCCTTCCTTCTCTAATTCCCCCCCCCCCCCCTTCTCCCCCCTCCTAGCTTCTTTTATTTAGTATCTCCCCTCCCCAGTTCAAAATCAGTTTCATTGTAAAGCCTTTATGCTGCATTTTTGTTTTATGGAAACAGACGTGGTTATTAACGAATGTCGGTATATAAAAACTTTAAATAAATAAATTAATTAATTAATTAATTAATTAATTAAAATAAAATAAAAAATGTACGTTTCCCCTTACAGTATGTAGTAAAATAAAGCCCATTCTTGGACTGGAATGGTTTACTTACAGGCAGCCCCAATAACCTGATACTTGCCATGGTTTGAATTTGTTTCTATACTAGACTACTTTCGATGCTTTATATGGCAATATACTTTGTTTTTTTTTGCCACAAATGTATTCAGCTTAAATTGTAGGTATTGTCACATTGACTAATGAATCAGGGCTGAATGATGTTAAAAACAATCTCATAGTTTACACTTCTTTTATTTTAAAATGACACCTAGCAGCCACCTTACAATATAAAGAAAGAACCCTGAGAGTAAAAAGAGCTTAAACCAATAATAGAAAATTCACTCAGACAAACAATGCAGTGATTGTTCAAATATAGATATAAAATTAAAGACGGACCTCATATATAAGGCACTTAGACTACACCATCAACTTTGGTATCTTATGTCTTACACTTGCTTAAAGTGCTTGAGTGCCCATATATTTATAATCATTGGCCCGGGATAGAGTAACTATCAATGAGTCCCATACTTTTTTCAAAGTATTATTTTTTGTTGCAAATAAAATCTTGTCTTTAGGGTGTCTTCACTGTCAGCGTTACAAAATTAGCTGGCTCCTGTGGATCCAAAGATTTATTTGTTAAGCTTGGTTACAGGTTCTATTTAATTGGAACAGCAAGATAAGTCATACTTTATCTATTTTTTGTTCCTAAAGGAAAATTGGTTCTTACCTGCTAATTTCTCTTGCTGTAGTACCACGGATCAGTCCAGACTCCTGGGTTTATGCATCCCTGACAGAAGAGGGAGACAGAGAAAGTTTCACTGACACTGCCTCATAATCCCTGGTGCCACCTGCAGTTCCTCAGTATTTACCTGTATCCAAGCATAAAACACTTGTAAAACTTGTAAGACCATCCAAAAAGAACAATTTAACAAGTCTGCCTTTCATACCATGAAAAAAGTGAAAACAAGATATTGCAGCTGAGCAGACGATTCTCCACCTCCATAGATTGGGCAGATCCTGGACTGATCCGTGGTACTACAGGAATGAAAATTAGCAGGTAAGAACCAATTTTCCTTTCACTGTACATACCCAGATCAGTCCAAACTCCTGGGATGTACCAAAGCCCCCTAACTTAGGGTGGGACCTGGAGAGTCCCACTCTCAAAATACTCTCGCCAAACGACTGAGTCTCCGGACCCCCTACATGTAGACGATAATACGACTTCCAAGTCTCCACTCTGCAAATCTCCTGTAGTGAAACCAACTAAGCCTCCTCACACGAGGCCACTTGAGACAGAGTAGCGTGAGCCCTCAAACCTACAGGCATCTGACACCCCTTGAGAATGTATATTGACCCAACAGCAATGGTAGTGTTGGAAGGCAGGGTACCTTTCTTCACACCACTCCATCAAACCAAAATATGATCAGAGTTCCTAAAATCATTTGTAACCTTAAGACAGCTCAACAAAGCTCTGCGGACATCCAAAAGCTTAAGCTCCTGCGCATGAGGTGCGGAAGAATCCAAATCTGGAAAGGCCAGAAGCTCCACCGACTGACTTATGTGAAACGCCGATATCAACTTTGGAAGAAATGAGGGCACCGTTCGCAAAGACACCCCCCGAGTCTAAAATCTGTAGGAATGGATCCTGGCAAGACAAAGCCTGCAATTCAGAGATTCTTCTCGTTGAACAAATAGCCACTAGAAAAACTACCTCTAGGGTCAAATCTTTAAGCGTCGATCTGCGAAGAGGTTCAAAAGGTGCCTCACACAAACCTCGGAGAATGAGATTAAGATTCCAGGATGGACAAACTCTCCTCACTGGAGGGCGCAAATTCTTAACCCCTCCGAAGAAACCTTACCACATCAGGATGAGAAGACAGTGAATAACCTTCCAGTTTACCTCGCAGACAAGCAAGCTAACCTGAACCCTACCTGAGAATTGAAAGCCAGGCCCTTAAACAAACCTTCTTGAAGAAAAGATAAAATCTGAGATACTGAAGACCGTAAAGATCGCACACCCTTAGAAATACACCAGGCCTCAAAAACTTTCCATACGCGGACATATAACAACGAAGAAGAAGTCTATCTAGCCTGCAGAAGAGTATGACTGCCTTTGGGTACCCTTTGCATCTCAAACACCTCCTCTCAAAAGCCAAGCCGCTAGACAAAAGAGATCAGCCTGGTCTGAAAATATAGGGCCCTGATGAAGAAGGCGCAACAGATGACTGAAGCATAACAGCCCGTCTACCGCCATGTTGACCAGATCCACGAATCACGGCCGACGTGGCCACTCCGGAGCTACCAACACCACTTCACCCAGGCGTCTCTCTATACGACACACCTTGTCTACCAGAGGCCAAGGAGGAAATACATAAAGCAGAACCTCCCAAGGCCAGGGTAGAACCAGAGTATCAACTCCATCGGCCCTATATTCTTGTCTTCAGCTGTAAAATCAAGGTGCCTTTGCACTGAGACGAGTCGCCATTAAATCCATATGAGGACAGCTCCAAATGAGCTTCATTGCTATCTTGGACAACTCCCATTCCCCTGGATCTAGCAAACTGTGACTTAGAAAATCTGCTTGGACTTTTTTGACCCCTGCTATGTGTGACACCGCTATCTGGACCAAGTGTTCCGCCCAAAGAATTAAATCCTGGGCCACCAGTTGACTCTTGGTTCCTACTTGCCGATTTATGTATGCTACTGTCGTCGCACTGACTGACAAGACCCTCACCGATCAACCTCGTACTAAGGGCAGAAAAGCAAGTAATGCTAACCTCACTGCCCTGGTCTCTAAGCAACTGATAGTCCAAGAGGCTTCCTTCGCAGACCAAGTGCCATGGGCCGACTGTCGTTGACATACTGCTCCCCATCCAGAGAGACTGGCATCAATAGTAAGAATTACCCAATCTGGAACTTCCAAATCAACACCACGAACCAGATTGGACGTTAGCAGCCACCATGTCAGACTGTCTCGTGCATGACCCTCGAGAAGCACGGGTAGATTAAACTCCGCTGACAAAGGATTCCAATGTGCCAGCAGAGGCCTCTGCAGTGGTCTCATATGTACAAAGGCCCACAATACCAACTCCAGTGTTGAAGCCATCAAGCCCAGAACCTACAAAAAATCCCAGGCTCTGGGCACTTGTAAAATCAATAAGCGCCAGACTGACCCTGCAACTTGCACAGTCTCTCCTCCATCAGAAACACCTTGCCTTTCAGAGTGTCGAACCGAGCACCCAAATATTCAAGAGTCTGAGATGAGATCAGGTGACTCTTCGCCAAATTCACTACCCAGCCTAGGGATTCCAGAGTATTTATCACCTTCTGTACCGCAGTGCGACAATCTTCCTCTGACTTTGCCCTGATTAGCCAGTCATCCAGGTAAGGGTGTACTAGACTCCCTCATGCCATAATGTTGTCGTAACCACCACCATTACTTTGGTGAATGTGCATGACTCTGTGGCCAGCCCAAAAGGTAGAGCCTGAAACTGGAAATGCTGACCGAGCACCAAAAACCTCAGAAAAAGCTGATGATCCGGTCGAATGGGAATATGTAGGTATGCCTCCGTCAGATCCAAAAAAGCTAGAAATTCTCCCTTGCGCACTGCCGCAATTACTGACCACAGGGTTTCCATCCGAAACCTCAGGACCTTTAACACCACTTTCACCCGCTTCAAGTCCAGAATTGGACAGAATGTTTCTTCTTTCTTTGGAACTATGAAGTAAATGGAATACCGACCTTTGCCCCTTTCGCCCTGAGGGATGGGAATCACTGCCCCTAAACTCCACAGCCTGTCTAATGTCTCCCGAAGTGCACGTTGTTTTTCCATTGACCCGCAGGGGGAAATCAGAAATAGGTCGTGAACGGGCTGAGCAAATTCTGATTCGTAACCGTCTCTTATGCTGAGGACCCACTGATCCTGGATGATCTTGACCCACTCCCTGTAAAAACGAGCTAGACGGTCCCCTACACAGGGAATGCTGGAGTGGGCCAGCCTCACCTCATTGTGAGTACTTAACTCCTGTAGCCCCACCTCCTGTGGAAGCTCTGAATGTCTTATGACCCCCTCGAAAAGTCTGCCGCCAGGACTGACCTTGAGGAGTGAACTGCTTCTGCAAGGCTGGGGCTCCCCTTGCAGAACAAGACCTTCGAACATCCCGGAAACGCATCCGAGACTGAAAAAAACATCTGCCCTTAGGATTGTCCTCCGGCAACTTATGTGCCTTATTCTCACCCAGATCCTTCATTAATTGCTCCAGGTCCTCCCCAAACAAAAGTTGTCCCTTAAAGGGTAGAGACCCCAGCCGGGATTTAGATGACACATCTGCTGACCAGTTACATAGCCACAACAATCTCCTGGCGGAACTCATAACGCAAGACGAAGTCCTTACCAAGTCATACAAGGCTTCCGCAAAATAAGCCACCACTTCCTCTAAACGTTCAGCCTTGTCTGCCTCAACATTTGACCCTGACTAACCATCCTGGATCTGCTGCACCCAATGCAAACAAGCTCTTTGCATAAAACTAAAGCAGATGACCATCTGCAAGCTCAAGGCTGACACCTCAAAAATCCTCTTGAGGTGAATCTTCAGTTTTCGATACTGCCCATCCTTTAATGCCACAGAGCCTGCAACAGGAATAGTCATCTGTTTTGTGACCACCGACACCGCAGCATACACTTTTGGGAGGGCAAGGAGCTCTAACGTCTGGTTCAGGCAAAGGATAAAGCTTCGCCATTGCTCTTCCCACTCTCAAGACAGGAGCTTCCCACTCCCGATTCACCAGCTTTTTCACAGACTTATGGGTAGAGGAAAGCCCTTGTGGAACCCCTAAACCCATCCAGAACTGGGCCCACTCCTTCCATG
Source organism: Rhinatrema bivittatum (assembly GCF_901001135.1). Classification (NCBI taxonomy): domain Eukaryota; kingdom Metazoa; phylum Chordata; class Amphibia; order Gymnophiona; family Rhinatrematidae; genus Rhinatrema; species Rhinatrema bivittatum. The sequence goes on along the minus strand of NC_042629.1, from coordinate 48,262,139 downwards.
TCTGAGCCTTCCTGAAGAATTTTCAAACAAAGTTCCTGTAGAGCCTGAGGGATCAGAGGCCCTAACTCCTCCCTCCGAAACAACCATATGAGCTTGGGGTCATCCCCCTCCGAACCCAGGTTCTCCTCTGGATCGTCCTCCAGAACCAAACTGTGCGTGTCCGGAATCCCCTGGTCGTGCGCTACCAATTCTCCAACTCACCGGGAGTGCCCTCCGAAGCGAAAGACTCATCTGAATCCTCAACCCCTGGAGTAGGACCCAGTAAGCGTTGAACCCCTGAAGACCTCTGCTTCTGGGCCTGCCTCGGCCCGGGGCCCAAGCATAGACCCACAGGAGGAGGGGGTTGAAGTCTCAGCCCTGACTGCTGAGCCAAATATGCTTCATGGAGGAGTAAAACAAAATCGGCTGAAAAAGGCCTAGGAGCAGTAGGAACCTGTTTTGAGGAGCCAGTAACCTGTTGCGAGGAATCAGAAACCGGCAGATCTAAGGCCAAGCCCTCATCTATCCTGCCTTGAACCATCGTGAAGTTTGCACGAATCAGAGAAAGCCAATATGTGGTAATCCAAAATGGACGCCGTTACCGCACTGACGGAGGAGGACGCAACCTGCTACAAACCCTGGTGCGCAAGTAGAGAAGCCACAGGAGAGCCTGAACGCCGACACGATCGTTTCGCCTGCACCGGTCCCTCCAACATACATGCAGCCTGCACCAGTCCCCCGACACACATGCAGCACAGAGGCCCAGCCGACTCAAACACGATGGCACTGCATGCGTGGCACACAGAGCCACACACCATAGCACACCGGGACAAAAGAAAAAACCCCATTGAGACTAAGAAAAAGAAACGGAGTGGCTCAGAAAGTCCTGCAATCCTTACTGCTGGCTCTACTGAGGAGAGAGCCATCACTTACCTAAGCTTCTTGTTCCTTCGCTGCTTCCCTCTTTTTTTTTTTTTTATTATTAACTTTACTAAACCGGCTAAGCATGGAGGACAGTACTGTCCAGCACTGTAGGAGGATCAGCCCACTGAACATGAAGAGGCACACTGAGACAACCAGCTGCCCTGAGCCCAAAGCTGCCTAAGCAGCCTCGTGAAGGGAAGGGATCTGGACCATCAGATTTACACCCTATGGATCAGGGTCCGAGCGTACAAAAGGATCACTGACCCCCAGTTCCTCCACTTCAACCAGACAGGGAAGGATCCACCAGGACCCAAAAACCCCCTGGGAGGAAAGGCTCACAATCCTAGAAAAAAACTCTCCAGACTGTAGAACTGCAGGTTATGCACCATCCACCATCTGCTGGAGTCAAAGAAATACTGAGGAACTGCAGGTGGCACCAGGGGTTATGAAGCAGTGTCAGTGAAACCTTCTCTGTCTCCATCTGCTGACAGGGATGCATAAACCCAGGAGTCTGGACTGATCTGGGTACATTCAGGGAAAGACAAGATTTTATTTGCAACAAAAAAAATAACACTTCGAAAAAAAATTATATACACCTGGGACTAATTGATGGTTAATCTACCCCAGGCCAATGATTATAAATATATGGGCACTCAAACACTCAAAGGAATTGTAAGACATAAGACATTGAAGTTGATGGTGCAGTCTAAGTGCCTTGTATATGAGGTCTGTCTGTAACTTTATATTTAAATTTGAATAATCTCTGCAGTGTTTCTTTGAGTGAATTTTCTACTATTGGTTTACCTAGCAGCCACCTGCATGACTTGTTGATATCAATAATTAAAGACATCAACAGGTCAAATGCACCATGGAAGGCAGATGTTCTTGCTCAGAGGACAGTTCTATCCATTTCTCTGCCAGGGAAGGCTCTGGTTTGCCTAGCATGACCTTTGGGGAAAAAAGGGAAGAAACAAAATATAAATGAAAAAGCAACCTTACTAAAACAACTTGCCAGAAAATGCATTAAGTAACATATATAGCTTTAGTCCAGATCTGAATATTCATAATTCAGTTTTACTTTAAGGAATGGCAACAACAAGTTCAGAGCAGTATGTGGTTAATGATATAATTTATGCTCCAAAAACTAACTTGTCATAATGAAGTATTTGTTTAAAAAAAAAAAAATTGCCACTTTTTTTTTTTTTTGTGGTGGTGGTGGGTGGGGGGAGAGCTTATGAGACATCACTGACTTGTATGGCTGATAGCTGTACTGCTTTCCACAGTGAAAATACCTTCTAAATTCAGAATTCCTACCCCCATACCATGCTATGTTTTATCCTTTTTCCTGGCAGTCTTCTCACCTTGTATAATTTCTCAACAGGCAGAGATGGCATCTCCTTCCCTGCAGTATGATCAGGAGTCTGGTCTCTCTCTTCTGAAGACTTATCTTTTAAGGATTTCTGAGGAGACGGTGCATTGCGCTTCTTCTCTGGAGTCGGTGGTCTTTCTTTGCTCTTTTTATGTCCAGGTTTATCTTGCTTATCAATTTTTTTCTCTTGTTTCAGTCTTTCTTCCTCTTTCAGTTTTTCCTGTTCTGCCTTCCATGCCTTTAAAAGCAATTATAATTCGCAAATCCAAAAAGAACCTTGCAAAAATAAATCTCTCCGTGTTTTAGGTATACTTTATGCTTTCTATAATTAAAGTGCAAGAATGTTAAATACTCTGTAGCAGAAAACTCAACTTGATATCATACCATAATACGCCAATGTTTTACTATTTTCAGGATAAATATTATAAGTTGCATTCGAAATAGTTACAACTACTGCTTCTTACTGAGCTTACAGTATCAAACTATGGTCACCTCACCACACACACCTTTAACTTGCAAAAAAAAAAAAAAAAAAAGCCTAAACATTTGGGCCATACCTGGAATTCTAGAAGACCCAGGCAAACCTTTAGTATAAGCCCAACCCCCCCTCCATAGTCTCTTCGTGTATCTTCTCCCTCCTTCCCCTGTCTCCATGCTCCCTTTCCAGATCTTCCTCCTCCTCTCCCCCCCCCCCCTCCCAAAAAAAGCCCATGTTTTTTTCCTGGGTCCTTCCCTCCCCTAACCAAATCTCAGCCCTCAACTCTTTTGGCTGGTTTGGACTGATGGCAGCAGCAGGAAGAAAAGACAGTGCATGTGCTCACAGGACTGCAATGGGCCCTGCCCCTCACATGGAATTTCTTGGAGGGTGGGGGGGGGGAAAGATTATTGAGGGGCCTGTTAAAGAGTTCCCCAGCTTACAGGCCCTGTGTTGACTTTTTCTTCCTGTTACTGCAGGGTGATCAGCTGTTCAGGGCAGTAGGCCTTCCTTATTTTTTTTTTCTGGCCCTCTTTCTATCTAAATATATCAATGCGACATACACAGTGTTAATTAATCCAAAAAATCAAAAAGGAACCAAAAAGGTTCACTCACTGTGAAAAGCGTGTGTGTGTGTACTATTACAGAGCTTTTGTATTTTTAATTATTTTTATGCACCTACACGAACTGTGGAATTCTCTTTATTGAATGTAACCAGAAAAAAAATTTTTGTAGAGGGGTTGGAAGGGTCTCATATAATCGTGTGTTTCAAAACTTCAATAATTTCTACTGTGTTTAGAATTACCCAATGATATCCAGTACAAAATGACTCAACTAGATACAGATTGTTCTGGTTACATTCAATAAAGAGAATTCCACAGTTCGTGTAGGTGCATAAAAATAAAAAAAATAATTAAAAATACAAAAGCTCTGTAATAGTACACACACGCTTTTCACAGTGAGTGAACCTTTTTGGTTCCTCTTTCTATCTAGGCAACAGGCAGCTGCCCAGTTCACTCATGCCTATGTCCAGCATTACTATCACTAAATGGTGTAATGACTTTGTGATGTGGATATAGAATTAAATCCACCAAACAGGTCTTCCTTTTAAATTTCAGTCCAGCATCAGTGCAACACATAGGTACTTCCCAAGCTCACTCTGAACTAAAATCAGATGTGCAAGAAAGTCAAGTTAATTTAAAGAGTAGACTCATGCTCACGTCACAGGTCTGACCATTAAAAATTGTCTCTGTGAGATCTTAATGTCTCTTGCCATACCTTGAGAGATCCGTCTCTGATATAAGGGTTTTCAGGTTGCTCAGCTGGAAGCTCTGGTGACATGCTTAATTTACTACCTTTGGGACCTGACATGGGAATAAACAATGTTTGAAAAATCTAAAGCATGAAATCAGTTGGAAAAAAATGTTAACATCAGGATCTTTTTCCTTAAATTTTTCTGGGCCTGCCTGTAAACTAAAAGGGAGTATATCTTATCGATATGAAATAAAACAAAACAATGTGATTATATGAAGCTAGAATAATTTTAACAGAAAGGAATAAAGAGAAATCTGAGCCTCTGAAGGAAGGGCTGAACAAGCCCTCTTCTGACACCTCCCAGTGGCAAGAGCTCATCTAACAGCCAAGAGGTCAATGCTGGAGCGAGACAGTGAGTGACAAATTACCTGGTTAAATTTACCTAAGTAACTTTAGGGAAGGTTTTCAGAAGGACTGAATATGCCTGCTTAAATTTAAAGCTATCCAGAGAAGTTTGCTGGGATAACGTTAGATCTGCTCTCTACCATGACCTGGATAAACTTAGCTGTGAGATGCTAGGTTTAAGCCCCACCTCTGAAACACCTCAGCAGGGCCATTTTTTTTTTTTTAAATCTGGGTAAGTTTTAGCCAGGACAGGAAATTCAATACTTGGAGGTTTGTCCAGCTGAGTCCAAACTTAGCCGGACAAAACCCTTTGAATATGAATCTCTAGGTAACCATTCATGTAAGGTGTGAAATACTTTTTCTGGTTTGTTTTTTTTCTTACTACTTTGTACCATGTAGACAAAGTATTGTCACATCCTCCAATGCTCCAGGTGGCATAAAACAAAATGGTTTTCAAGAGTCACTTACTTCTGGATTTGCCAGGTGAAGCAGAACCAGGCCTCTTGGTGGCTTCCATTTCTAACTGGGCCTTTCGTTTGAGGGCCTCCAGTTCCTTTATCTTTTTCTGCTCCTGGTACTTTAGCTCTTCTGCAGTCACCCAGTCTGCAATGGAGTCTGCCACAAACTCCACATAGTTCCTGAGAAGACCAGAGCATCAATTATAAAGCAGCGGAGTACATGCAGTGCAGGCTGGGGGCAATTTCAAGAGGATTCTCTGCTGGAAAACAGGTTTTTACCCAGGGAGGCCCTTTGAAAATGCACCTGCCATGCCCCCATCCCGCAGGGGGCACAGAAATATAGAAATGACAGCAGAAAAGGACCAAATGGTCCATCCAATCTGCCCAGCAAGCTTACGCCAGTATTTTCTGCGCTGTGCAGGCTCATCAGTTTCCAAGACCGTAAAAGTCCGGGTCTTCCTAGGTTGCTGTTGGAATCCAATTCCCCATTACCCCATGCTTATCATATTCCAGCAATGTAAAAATCAGTGCCCTCGTTGGTTGCTGTTTGACTCCAATTCCCGTTATCTCTTGCCGTTGAAGCAGAGAGCAATGTTGGAGTTGCATCAAAGTATCAGGCTTATTGGTTAAGGGTACTAACCTCCACATCAGCAAGTTACCCCCATGCTTATTTGTTTCCCCAGACCGTAAATGTGCTAGGAGCAGACCTCCGAAGGTACGCATGGAGACTTCTTTTTAAAATCTCCGTCTATTCTTTACACTTGTTTACACCACATACTTTGTACCTGCAAAGTACACGAGGTAACAAAAATACCCTTGGCACCAGGATTTTCTAAGTATCTGAATACTTTGTGCCTGCTGTTTTGTTATTTGTGCAGATGGCAAGGGGGGGATGGGGGCATGCAAAATTGTGCACATACATTTAAAAATTTAATATACATGTGCAATTTTCCTCCCTCAGTCTGAACATGCCTGCCTCTTTCTCTTGCAGCCAAAAGTGTGTATGCTATAAAAGCCCACTCCTGCTTTCAGCTGCCCTGAGTGGGCGGCAATTTTCAGCCAAGTTATTTTACTCAGGTAAATCACAGTTTACCTGACTAAACGGCTTTGCAAATTGCCCTCTTAGGTAACTATATGTGCACAACTGACTGAGGTAAAAGAAAATTGGTTCTTACCTGCTAATTTTCGTTCCTGTAGTACCAATGGATCAGTCCAGACTCCTGGGTTTATTCATCCCTGCCAGCAGATGGAGACAGAGAAAAGCCTCGCTGACACTGCTTGATAAGCCCTGGTGCCACCTGCACTAGTTCAGTATTAATCTGTACCCAAGCTGAAAACATTATGTGCAAAATACTGAATAAAAACTTGCAAAAAACTTGTAAAAAATTCAGTAAGTTATGAACGGTAAGTTATAAACAAACCAAGAACAGAAGTATGCTGAAAGGATTATAGCTGAGCGGAAGACTCTCCCTCTCCAACCCGGGTGGGTTCTGAACTGATCTGTTGGTACTACAGGAACGAAAATTAGCAGGTAAGAACCAATTTTCTTTTCCCTGTACATACCCGGATCAGTCCAGACTCCTGGATGTACCAAAGCTTCCTAGAGAGGGTGGGACCTGGAGAGTCCCGCTTGCAAGACACCTTCACCAAAAGACCGGGAATCAGAAATTCCGAAATCCAAAATGGTAATGCCTTGCAAAAGTGTGCAGCGATTTCCAAGCCGCTCTGCAAATCTCCTGCGGAGACACCAACTGAGCCTCTGCCCGCAAAGCCACCTGAGCCAAAGTCGAGTGGGCCTGCAAACCCTCAGGAACTTGACGGCCCTTGAGAATATACGCCGACCCAATGGCCTCCTTAAGCCACCTGGCAATAGTTGCTTTGGAGGCATGGTTACCCTTCTTTGATCCACTCCATAAAACAAAAAGATGATCAGACCTCCTGAAATCATTAGTAACTTTGAGACAGCGAAGAAAAGCCCTGCGGACATGCAACAGTTTAAGCTCCCAAGCATGCTGCACAGAATCATCCAACTCTGTAAACGCCAGGAACTTGATAGTCTGATTAACATGAAAGGCAGAGACCACCTTCAGGACAAAGGAACGAACCGTACACAATGTGACTCCAGAATCAGATATTTGAAGGAACGGGTCCCTGCATGACAAGGCCTGTAATTCAGAAATCCTCCTGGCGGAACAGATGGCCACCAAGAACACAACCTTGAGAGTCAAATCCTTAAGGGTCGCTCTCTGAATTGGCTCAAATGGAGCGTCACACAATACTTGCAGAACTAGATTAAGGTTCCAGGGGGGACAGACCATCCACACCAGAGGATGCAAATTCTTAACTCCCCGCAGAAACATCTGTACATCCAGATGAAAAGATAAAGACTACCCCTCAATCTTCCCTTGCAAGCAGGCTAGAGCTGCTACCTGTACCCGAAGAGAATTAAAAGCAAGGCCTTTAGCTAAACCCTCTTGTAGGAAAGACAGGACGTGAGAAATCGAGGCACAAACCACCTGTATCCCTTGATCGGTACACCAAGCCTCAAACACTTTCCAAACCCGAACATAAGAGAGGGAAGTAGACTGCCGCCTAGCCTGCAATAGCGTAGTGATCACTGGCTCTGGATATCCTCTCCACCTCAAGCGACGCCTCTCAAAAGTGATCTGCCTGGTTGGAAAATACGGGACCCTGACGGAGAAGATCCGGAAGATGGCTGAGGTGCAGTGTACCGTCCACCGCTAGATTGATGAGATCTGCGAACCACGGTCGATGCAGCCACTCCGGAGCTATTAGGATCACCTTCCTGGGGTATTTCTCTATGCGACACAACACCTTGCCCACTAGAGGCCACTGAGGGAAAACAAAGCAAGATCCCCCGAAGCCATGGCACTACCAAAGCATCGACCCCCTTGGCCCTGTATTCCCTCCTGCAGCTGAAAAACAGAGGAGTTTTCGCATTGAGCCGAGTCGCCATCAAATCGACGTGAGGACAACCCCACCTCTTCCGGATGAGCCGCATTGCGGAATCCGCCAATTCCCACTCACCTGGATCTAAGCTCTAATGACTGAGAAATTCGGCCTGAATGTTGTCAACGCCCATGATATGAGACGCAGCTAACTGAACCAAGTACAGTTCCGCTCAGAGAAACAGCTCCTGAGCTTCCAGGGCCATCCCCTGGCTCTTGGTGCCACCCTGACGATTGATGTAAGCTACCATCGTCACACTGTCCAACAGAACCCTGACCGATCGACCCTGAATGAGGGGGAGGAAGGCTCGACGTGCCAGTCGCACTGCCCTGGTCTCCAACTGATTGATAGGCCACACTGACCAAGTGCCCTGGGCCAACTGCCGCTTGCAGACCGCCCCCCAACCAAACTGACTGGCATCGGTAGTGAGAACCACCCAATCCGGAACTTCGAGACTGACACCACGCTGCAGATAGGACGACTGTAGCCACCACAAGAGGCTGCTCCATGCTGACGCGTCCAGCAAGACCGGTAAATGAAAAGCCTGCGACAGAGGATTCCACCTCTCCTACATTGTCCTCTGAAGTGGGCGCATATGTGCGAAGGCCCTCGGCACCAATTCCAGTGTTGAGGCCATTGATCCCAGAACCTGCAAAAAATCCCAGGCTCGGGGCACCCTCAACGCCAATAAGCGGCGAACTTGTGACTGTAGCTTGATCATTCTCTCCTCTGTGAGAAACACTTTGCCTTGCCTCATGTCGAAACGAGCCCTGAGATAGTCGAGTGTCTGGGACAACTCCAAATGACTCTTTGCCCAATTGACCACCCAGCCAAGAGGCTCTAGCAGACAAATAACTTTCTGAACCGAAGAACGGCATCTGTCCAACGATTTCTCCTGAATCAGCCAATTGTCGAGATAAGGGTGCACCAGCACTCCCTAGTGCCGAAGAGCTGCTGCCACCACCACCACCCATTACCTTAGTGAATGTGTGAGGAGCCATGGCCAGTCTGTCGGGGAGAGCTTGAAATTGGAAATGCTAACCCAGCACTGCGAACCTCAGAAACTGCTGATGATCCGGATGAATGGGAACATGTAGATACGCCTCCATCAGATCCAGGGAAGCCAAAAAATCCCGAGAACGCACCGCCGCAATCACTGAACGTAAAGGGGCGGATTTTAAGAGCCCTGCTCGCGTAAATCCGCCCGGATTTACGCGAGCAGGGCCTTGCGCGCCGGTGCGCCTATTTTACATAGGCCTGCCGGCGCGCGCAGAGCCCCGGGACTCGCGTAAGTCCCGGGGTTTCTCGAGGGGGCGGGGGCGGGGCCGATCGGCGCGGCATTTTCGGGGTGGGACGCGGCGTTTCGGGGGCGGGCCCGGGAGCATGGCCGCGCCCTCCGGAACCGCCCCCGGGTTGTGTCTAGGCGCGCCAGCGGCCCGCTGGCGCACGGGGATTTACGTCTCCCTCTGGGAGGCGTAAATCCCCCGACAAAGGTAGGAGGGGGTTTAGACAGGGCCGGGGGGGTGGGTTAGGTAGAGGAAGGGAGGGGAAGGTGAGGGGAAGGTGAGGGGAGGGCGAAAGCGAATTCCCTCCGAGGCCGCTCCGATTTCGGAGCGGCCTCGGAGGGAACGGAGGTAGGCTGCGCGGCTCGGCGCGCGCCGGATACACGAAATCGGCAGCCTTGCACGCGCCGATCCGGGATTTTAGCGGCTACACGCGTATCTACTAAAATCCAGCGTACTTTTGTTTGCGCCTGATGCGCCTACAAAAGTACGCGAGGGCGCCCTTTTTTAAAATCTACCCCAAAGTTTCCATTTGGAAGTGCAGAATCTTTAAAAATGCGTTGACCGACTTGAGGTCCAGGATGGGTTGAAACGTACTCTCCTTTTTTGGCACCATGAAGTAGATGGAGTAACAACCCCTGCCCCTAACTCACATAACCTGCGAAAATTTTCCCGAACCGTGCAACACTTCGCTGAAAAAACTCATGGGGAGACTAAGAATAGGTCGTGAATAGGACATGCAAACTCTAACATGTAACCATCTCTTATCACAGAGAGGACCCACTGATCCTGTGTAACCTTGGTCCACTCCCCGTACAACTCTGCCAGACGGCCCCCTATATAGGGAATGGTGGAGTGAACCGGCCTCGCTTCATTGGGAGGTCTTGACCCCAGCAGCTCCCCCAGGCATGGGGGCCCTGAAAGGTCTTCAGCCTCCACGAAAGGACTGACACCAATTCGAACCGTGAGGTTGAAAGGGTTTCTGTGACTGCAACCCCACGGGACCTGTAGAAGGATGAGAGCATCTGCCGTTCCTAAAACGCAACCGGGACTAAAAAGCCTGACGATTCCTAGGCTTGTCCTCCAGCAACTTGTGTACCTTCGTTTCACTCAACTACTTTATCAGCTGCTCCCCAAACAGACAACCCTTGAAGGGCAAGGAACCCTAATTGGTCTTAGAAGACACATCCACTGACCAGTAACAGAGCCACAGCAAACATCGGGCTGCTACCACAGAACTCATAACTCGAGACAGCGAACACACAAATCATAAAGAGCATCAGCCACATATGCGACCGACGCCTCAACGCGATCTGCATTAGACGTGTCGGATCCAGGTAGCGTTTGCCCATCCTGAAAACTCTGAACCCAGTGCAAACATGCTTTTTGCATAAAGCAGAAGCAAATGGCAGCCTGCTGCCCCAAGGCCGCCCCCTCAAAAATCCTCTTGAGATGAAGATCCAGCTTCTGATCCTGAACATCCTTGTGCTGCGGCCCCCGCCACTGGAACAGTAGTTTTCTTAGTGACCGCGGCAACTGCCGCATCCACCTGCAGAAGCGCAAAAAGCTCCAAGGTTTGTTCTGGCAAAGGGTAGAGTTTCAACATCGCTCTAACCACCCTCAAGCCTGAGTCTGGGGAATCCCACTGACGTTCTACCAACTGCCGCACCGACTTATGATAAGGAAAGGCAGAAGGAGGAGCTCTAAGGCTATCTAGGACAGGATCCGCCCCAACCATCTCCAGAGCCTCCTGAAAAACTGTATAAAAGTACGCCTGGTGTATGGGGCTATTTGCCATTGCTGAGGGCAGAAGCAGGAGAGCATCCGAACCCCAGGAGAGGAGGTAAAAGAGAAGAGAATTCTGGGAGAGGAAAATCCAGACCAAAAGCGCATACCTTTGACGTCTACCAAGAAGGTAGAGAATGTAGAGGGGGACGAAGAGGAAGAGGCAGAGGAATTAAAGCAGGAAGGTGATATCATCCAGAAGGCTATGCTACCCACTCCAAGCATGTCCAAACCATACCCTCAACATCCAGCTAGAAGAATCTACAAGAAATAGAAGGACTGATACCAGAAGGTGCCTCAGCCAGTCCCAGCACATGCATCCCATTGACACCAAGAAGATGAATCAATTTTCCCTGACTCCAGAGGAAACTGGCATCAGAATACAGCCAGGATTGGCCTTTGCCCTGGTGGTGTCCTGTGCAGACAATATAAAAATATTGGGGAGGGACTTGCAGATGCAGCCCTGGCTGAGGCTGTAACAGCAGGAAGGATACAGTCCATGAGGATCTCAAAGCAAACAGAAAAGAGCTCCACAGGCAAAGACTGGTTTACCAAAAAAGTTCTCATTACCCAAACCATTGTACCTTGTACACTATTATGTGTACAACATTTGAACACCAATCATCATGTGTTAACCTTTGATTTAAAAATAAATTTTTGTGATGTAAATAAATGTGGATTTGTACAGTAAATCATACAAAAAGTGTATACCGGTAAGAACATAAGTGCCAGGCTGGGTCAGACCAATGGCCCATCAAATCCAGTGGCCAATCAGATCTCTAGGAAATCTCTGACAGATCCCCAAAAGTAGATCCATTTCTTGTTGACCACTCCAAGGAGTAAGCAATGGCTTCCCCAAGTCTACCTGCTAATAAATTGTTCATGAACTCTTCTTCCAGGAACTTGTTCAAACTCTTTTGAACTCAGCTATGCTACTGGTGTCTCTCTCTTTTATAAAAAGCAGGAATATGCGTTATAGTTCAAAGGCTCACTGGTAAACTTGTACAATGTCATCGCTTGTACATCTGCTCCATTTGTATGTCTCATTGCTTGATGGTAAAAGAACTCTTTAAATAGTATGCATGCTAAACAGATTACACCAAATCCGAGGCAAGAATTAAAAATTTTAGGTCTTAGCAAATGTCCACTAAATAGCTTATGAAAGAGCAATTTGTATGCATCCCCTAAAGCTTCATTAGCATTACATTCTTTAATTAAATGAACATACCCATTTGCATCTGCTTGACTGACTACTATGGATCAGTTGTTTTGCTCCTGTACTTTGGAATGATTTTCCATATGATGCTAATGGATAGAGAAGGCAATCTAAAATCTTGAAAGCATGGCTATATGCGATGGCTTTCGATTGCTGGTATTGTTTATTTGTTAGGATTACTTTTGGAGATTAGAATTTGTTGTCTTGTGAATTATGTATTTTTATTTTTATGTTTTATATTTTTATGATGATTTCACTCTTAAGTCACCTTGAGACAAAAGGAAAAGGCAGGATATTAAATCTAAATAAACAAATTTAGTGCATAATTATTAGCATCTTCAGGGACTGGTTTAGCATGCAGACTAGAGCATAGTATGTTATTCCATGTGCATGCTGAACAGCCTTAGCATGTATGCAATTTTAAAAAGTATGTGTGGAAATGCTCTGAGCAGGGTGTAACTTTCTGCATGTAAATCCACTTTGAAAATTCAGGCTGTTTGGAAATTATCCTCCCTTTGGACATCCTGGGTATATTTGGTGTGAGTGTACTTTTTGGTGTGCTCTTGCAGTATTATGGACCATTGTGTTAGCTGGTCTCTTATGCTGACTGTACCTGAATGGCCAAAAAGGACCCTATATGCTAATTTTATATGCACACATCTCTTAAAGAAACACAGTATCCACATTAGCTTAAAATGTATATTTTAAAAGATTTGTTTTCAAAACACAATACCTGAATCCAACATTAGAGTGCAGCGCCATATCCCATGATTCCTTTGATTGGTAAAATTGATTCATTGGATTGTGGAGCACAATTAGGAGAGAGTTGTCTTGGGTGTAGTAGAAGGGATCAGCACACCTATAAGACTGGGCTGCAGTCTCGAGTACCTAAAAATATATTTTAAAAAAATCTATAAAAAGGAAACAACCTATTTCCAGCAAGCATTTATTAATGATTTTTAGAAAGCAATTAAAGGAAACACATATAAACTGCACAACATAGTATTAAATTGTACTATAGTTGCAATGCCAGTTTGCCCATTGCCATCACCTCACATAAAGCCTATGGAAAGGTAGTACAATAGTTCTGGTATAAAAATCAGTTTGCAATTGTTTTAATGTATGCATTGGTACATGATCGATAATATAAATATAGATTTAATTCACTCATTGTGGCAAACTGTAAATATCAAGAGGCTAATGTCCTGTGCTGGTAGTTCTGAATTCCTGTTTGCTTTTAGGCTGTATTTCTTTTTTGGTCTGATGGTTTCTCCTTTTAGTTCCAGCTCAGTCACTGGAATTTTGGCACCATGAGCTAAATTTTTACCCTACTTAATAGTTCCAAACTCCCATTGTTCCTAGTCTGCAACCAAATGCACTGCTCACCTCTCAAGACGATTGATGGACCACAACGCTTGATGACCACTCCACGGCCCAGATAACTATGCGAAAGCCACCAAGGCAGACTGGACTTTGCTGAGTTGGTAAGCAGTAGCGGAAGAGGAAACAACTCCAATACTGGATTTCAGCGGGATAGCAATGCCTCCTGAAGTGGTCTCATATGAGCGAACACCCAGGGCACAAGTTCCAAAGTAGATGCATGCAGCTGAGGACCTGCAAGAAATCCCAGACTCTGGGGACCCCGGTCTGCAAGAGACTCCAGATCTGAGACTGCAACTTGAGCATGTGCTCCTTCAGGAGAAAAACCTTCCCTACACATGTATCGAAACATGCCCCCAGAAAATTCAAAACTTGTGAGGGGATAAGATGGCTCTTCGATAGGTTCAGTACCCAACCTAAGGAATGCAGGCAGCACACCTTCACCTCCACCGCTTGACTGCATAGGTTCTGCAACTTTGCTCAAATCAGCCATTTGTCCAGATATGGGGGCACCGGAACCCCCTCCCTTATGAGGGCTGCCGCCACAACTACCATCACTCTTGGTGAAGGTGCGAGGAGCTGTTGCCAAACCGAACCTGAGAGCACAAAATTGAAAATGCTCCCCCAGGATCATGAACCTGTTGATGGTCTGGATGAACTCCGATGTGCAGGTAGGCTTCCTTCAGATCCAAGGACACCAGGAATTCCCCTGTCCGAACAGCCATGATGACAGACCGCAAAGTTTCCATTCAAAAACGTGGCAGTTTGAGAGCTAGATCCACCTTCTTTAAGTCCAGAATTGGACGAAAAGTGCTCTCCTTTTTGGGGACCACAAAACAGATGGAATAACGTCCCTTCCCTCGCTCGAGTGGAGGAACAGGAACTATGGCCCCTAACATACACAGACTGCTCAAGAGTTTGTCGCACGACCAACTCCTTGCTTGCCGAGGCACAGGGGGACCTCATAAAGAGACTCCTGAGCAGCCGAGCAAATTCTAAAGTGTAACCTTTTCCTATCAAGTTTAGGACCCACCGGTCCGACGTTATTTTGGCCCACTCCTTGTAAAAATGCGTGAGACGACCTTCTATCCTTAGGACGGAGGAGTGGGCCAGCCTCGTTTTATTGTGTAGATTTGTTGCTACCAGAACCCTGGCTGGAGACCTCCCTGCCCGCTCAATGGGCCCAAAAGGGCTGGTTCCAGGTCTGCAACCTCCCTGAGGCTTGTCTCTGTCCCATAGCCGGAGCTCTACTCTGCTGAAAATGCCTTTGGCCACGAAAACAAGAACGCACTGGAAGAGTCCCTTTGGACCCTTGGGCTTGTCTTCGGGCAAATTGGACTTCATTTACACCCAAAAACTTTATCAGCTGCTCCAGATCTTTACTGAAGAGGAGCTTAACCTTGAATGGCAGTGCCCCAAGTTGAGTCTTAGAGAGACATCAACTGACCAATTTCTCAACTAGAGGAGCCTCCTGGTGGAGACAGCGGACACCATTGTCCTTGACAAGGTACAAATAAGGTCATATAGGGCATCAGTGCCATAAGTGACTGCTGCCTCAAGATGCTCGTGCGTTGAGCCTCTGAGGGTGACAAAGTTCTGTTCTCCTGAAGCTGCTGCACCCATCTAAAAAATGCCTGAAGCATAAAACTACTGCCGACAGCCACCCGGATGCTCAGAGCTGAGATCTCAAAAATCTTCTTTAGGTGCACTTCCAGCTTCTTGTCCTTTAAATCCTTCAGAGCTGTCACCCCCATCATGGGAATCGTCATTTTCTTGGTAACTGCAGAAACAGAGGCATCCACCTTCGGAACCCACAGGAGCTCCGGTGTTTCCACGGGCAACAGATATAGCTTGTCCATAGCTCGGCTTACCTTAAGGCCAGTCTCCGGAGTATCCCACTCCCTGACCATCACTCACAGACTTGAGAAACGCAAAGGTCTTAGCCTGACCCCGTAAGCCTGCCATGACTGAGTCCACATCCTTGTGGGCTGATTCCTCATGAGGTGCCAGTATACCCAACTCTGCCAGGACAGCCGGTATCAGGGGACCTAACTTGTCCCTCTGAAAGAGGCGAAGCACCTTGGGATCATCCCTGTCCATAGTGGGAACCTTTGCTGGCTCCTCGGCCAGACCCTGGCTCCACATCTGGGGTGCCACCCCCGGCAACACACCTTGGTCAGACTCCTTTGAGGAAACGTCCTCAGAGGCCCCTGATATTGAGGGATCACGAACCCTCTGAACCTTTATAACTTAGGCTTTTTACCGGAAGAGAGCTCAACTGCCCTGTGCTTAGGAGAGGGCCACCCAACGGCCTGGTGGACCAGAAAGCCTTTGTGCATTAAAACCACAAATTCGGGTGAAAAAGGAGAGAAACACTCAGAATCCTCCTCCAAAGTTCTGAATCCTCCCCCGACTGCTCTCCACAGGCCCCCCAGGCCTTCTTTTGGTGGATCCACAAATTGTAAAACTTCTAGAGTTTTTTGTCTGGTATCTTCCTCCGTCACTAACTGGAAAGAGGTGGTATCAGCCATCTCTTTAACAAAAGTAGAAAAAGAGAGGTCCTCTGGGGGGACCTTCTCCTTCCCTCCGGAGGCGAGGGATCTGATAGGACTTCATCCGATGAAGTATCGGTGCCTGCATCATCCCAGGTGTCCTAGGAAGGTCGACGCGGAGGAGTCGAAGGAAGATGGAAAGATGGTATCGAGGGCATCAATGGTTACATCGGTGGCCTCGATGGAATTAATGGAGAGAAAGAAGGTTTGGGATGAGAAACTCCAGATGGACCTGGTGTTGGTTCAGGCATCGGTAAAGTCTTCGATATATCTTCATCAGTGGGCCGTGGCATCGGAGCGTCTAATGGCTGCACCAGTATGACACCGATAAGAGTGTCTAACTTGGCAAGTATTGGTGCTAACAGAGTCAGATCCGGCATCGGTATCGGTGCCGGCGAAGATGTTGGCATCGGTGATGGAATCGGTGTCAGTGATGGATTCAGCGCCGGCGCTGGCATCAAAGGTAGCTCTCGGATAGCATCTCAAACCGCTTGGCATATATATACGTCCAGTTCCGCCCTTATAGTTGGTGAATTCAGAGCAGTTACAGGGGGTGGCAGTGAGGGCGAAACCTCTCTGCCACCCCTGTGGCAGGTCCCTGTGGTGGCACGGTACCCGGCACCAATGTCGGTGGGGATCGCCTGGGAGTCATAGGCTTCAAGGGCATCGATGACTCATCCATCCGAGCTTTCTTAGGAGTTGGTTCGATAGGCATCAAAGGAACTCTGGGCATCGTGTCAGAATCTGGATCCAGAGGTCTTTGATGCCAATGCCGATGTTTCATTTGATGCTCGGCGCTCTTTTTCTCGATGATCGAGGTTGACTTTATAGACAACCGAGAAGGGGTCGGTGATGGTCGGTCACCGGCTTCATCCGGACGACATGGAGTTTTCAATACTAATTTTTTAACCGCTCCAGCTGGAGACGATTGCATTGAAGTCGATGGCAGCAATTGAAGATGGAAAAGATGCTCCATCTTCTTCATATGAGCTCGTCTGCCCTTCGGTGTCATTTCAGCGCATTTCGGGCATGTCAATACGTCGTGTTTCTCGCCTAGACATAGCACACATTCAGTGTGCGGGTCCGTTATGGACATAGTGCGAGTACAATTCGGGCATTTTTTAAACCCGGTAGCCATGTCGAAGGCTGGACATCCGTCAACGACCTTCTGACTAGAAATTTAGTGAACGGTATCGACCGGAAAAATTGTTTTACTCACTAGTGGTGAAAAAAAAGGGAAACCCCTATGGTGGGATAACTTTTTCCGAAAAATGTTTTAAAATTTTTTCAAGTGTGAATTTACCACACAGGGCTCCTTATCTGCGAGGCTAATAGCAGCGCGGAAAAAAGAAGACTGAAGAGAGACCCCGGTGGATCAGGGAATTATGGCATGCTGGGTATGCTCAGTGGCCTCAGTTTGCCAGTCAAAAATTTATAGAAACTTTGACAGAAAGTTTTCCGTGATAGGGCTCCGTCCAGTGACGTCACCCATATGTGAGGACTAGCATCCTGCTTGTCCTGGGATAATAGCCATTTTTTAATATATGATAGACAGGTCAAGTTAAATGCGGTTGACCAAGAAGATTTTACAGGAACAATGCATATACAGTATTTATAGGAGATACCAAGAGTGGCAAGTCATTTACAGAGGGGAATGAGCTAAATATTGAATAGGGTGGACTAGAGGGCCAACCCTTGAAGAATCCTGGACACTATGGGCTGCCTCATGGACACTGCTGAACCAATCCGGATGTTGAGTGTGATCAGCAAAGTAGAATTGAAACTATTTAAAACAAGGCCAGAAATGCCAATACTGGTAAGGTGTTCTAACAGAATCTGGAGGTTCAGGGTGTTGAAGGCATCCAATCTGTCCAGCCCTAACATATTTAGTACCAGCATTAAGTCTTTGATGCACAGTATCAAAAGTTGATAGCAAGAGGGTTTTGGTAATACAGTGCCTCCAGAAACCAAAATGACCTTGGTTTAAGATGGAATGATCCTCAAGGTAGTCAGTCAAAAAAGCTGCTTCCACTGCATTTCATAAAAATGAAAAAGAGGAACACGGATGGCAGTTGATTAGTAATGAGTGATGGAATTTTTTTTAGAATTGGTCTTATGGAGACTTGTTGTAATCATATAAGCACCGAACCCTCAGATAACAGCAAATTGACTGTCTCTTGCATGGGCTGATTTCATCCTAAAGATTATTCAACACCACAAGTGTGGCATGGATTTAGTGGATTTGACAAGGAACTCATTTTGGTAATTCACTGAACAGTGATGGAAACATAAGAAAATCGATCCAAAGTAGGTCCAGAATTAGCAGTATTGGAAAAGACCATGAGTTTTGGAATGTCTGGGGAAAACTTACTACAAAGATCCTGAATTTTCTTTCAAAAATAAATCTGCCAGAGTCTTTCAATGGGGCTTGTCTGGAACTAATACAGAGATATGAGGAGTAATATTAGGCTGCCTTGTAAGATGATTCACAAAGGAAAATTAGTTTCTTACCTGATAATTTTCGTTCCTGTAGTACCAAGGATCAGTCCAGGACACCTGGGTTGTGACCCCGCACCAGTAGATGGAGACAGATTAAAACTTGTGGGCGGAGCTACATATGCTCCTGTGCCAGTCACAGCCCCTCAGTCATACGTAATGTCAAAGTAGACAAAAAATAGAACAACCAAACTAAATAACTAACCTTAACAGGGAGCCATTCAAGGACCCCCAACCGGAACAGAACCCCAAAACGAGGGAACGAAGCAATAACCGGAATAGTTAACAAAGAAATGAGCGGATTCTCCGTTTCTTCAGAACAGTACGGGCGGGATCCTGGACTGATCCTTGGTACTACAGGAACGAAAATTATCAGGTAAGAAACTAATTTTCCTTTCCCTGTACGTACCAGGATCAGTCCAGGACACCTGGGATGTACCAGAGCTAAATTACCGAGGGTGGGAAGCAGAGAGTCCCGCTCGGAGTACCCTCTCTCCAAAACCCCCAGAATTCGCAGCCTGAACATCCAACCGATAGTGTCTAATGAAGGTATGTAAGGACTTCCAGGTAGCTGCTCTACAAATCTCTTGAGGCGAAACCTGAGAAGATTCCGCCCAAGACGCAGCATGAGCTCTTGTCGAATGAGCCCTGAGACCGTTCGGGATAGGCTTCCCTCGTAACACGTACGCTGAGCCGATGGCCTCTTTAAGCCACCGTGCGATTGTCGTCCTGGAAGCCGGGCCTCCTTTCTTTGGGCCCGAGAATAGAACAAAGAGATGATCCGACACCCGGAAAGGGTTAGTGACTTCTAGATAACGGAGGAGAACCCTCCGCACATCCAACTTCCGCAATTCTTTCCATTGCGGGTCGGAATATTCAGCACCTGCGAAAGCAGGAAGCTCAATAGACTGGTTCAAATGAAACGGTGACACCACTTTTGGCAAAAAAGACGGAACCGTCCGCAGGGAAACTCCCGTATCTGAAATCCGCAGGAATGGCTCCCGACAAGACAAAGCCTGTAATTCCGAGACTCTCCGAGCCGAGGTAATCGCAACCAGGAAAACGGTCTTTAAAGTAAGATCCTTAAGAGTAGACCGTTTTAAGGGTTCGAACGGAGCCGTAGACAAAGAAGAAAGGACCCAATTAAGATTCCAGGAGGAACATGGATGATGTAGTGGTGGACGAAGATGTTTAGCCCCCCGAAGAAAACGAGAGACATCGGGATGCAGGGCCAGAGAGGAACCGCGAACCTTACCCCGCAAACAACCAATCGCCGCCACCTGTACACGAAGGGTACTACAAGAAAGCCCTTTGGCTAGACCGGCCTGAAGAAAAGCCAGAATATCAGAGACGGACGCGGAAATGGGATCTAGCCCTCGGCTGATACACCACTCCTCAAAAACTACCCAGACACGTACATAAGCCAAGGACGTAGACTGCTTTCTGGACCGCAGTAACGTGGCTACCACCGCATCTGAATAGCCTTTTTTCTTTAGACGTTGCCTCTCAAAAGCCATGCCGCGAGACAAAAGTGATCCGCATCCTCCAAACAAACGGGGCCCTGACGAAGGAGCCCCGGAAACCCCTGTAGCCGAAGGGGAGCATCCACCGACAGCTGAACGAGATCCGCAAACCAAGGGCGCCGTGGCCACTCCGGCGCTACCATGATCACGTTGGACGGGTGCAACTCTATGCGCCTTAAGATCTTGCCTATCATTGGCCACGGAGGGAATACGTACAACAACACGTTGGTTGGCCAAGGAAGAACCAGCGCATCGACGCCCTCGGCTCCTCGCTCCCGACGTCGACTGTAAAACCGAGGAGCCTTCGCGTTGTGCCACGTGGCCATCAGGTCCATGTGGGGCAGCCCCCACCGATCGCAAATGAGATGAAAGGCATCTTCCGTCAGCTCCCATTCTCCGGGGTCGAGGTGGTGTCGACTGAGAAAGTCCGCCTGAACATTGTCGACCCCGGCTATGTGAGACGCTGCTATGGAGTTGAGATGGCGCTCTGCCCAACTCATCAGGAGCTTTGCCTCTTCCGCCACAAGTGGACTTCTTGTCCCCCCTTGGCGATTGATGTATGATACTGTTGTTGCATTGTCTGACAACACACGGACCGCCTTCCCTTGGACCAACGGGAGGAAGGCTTGCAGAGCCAGGCGAACCGCTCTGGTTTCCAGACGGTTGATGGACCACTGCGACTGGACGGAGGACCATCGGCCCTGTACCGACTTGTCTAGACAGACCGCTCCCCAACCGGAGAGACTGGCATCCGTCGTCACCACTGTCCAGTCGGGGACCAACAGAGACACTTCGCAAGAGAGATGGCCCGGATCGAGCCACCAGTGAAGACTCTCCCGCGCCTGAGTCGTGAGTGGAAGTGGTAGGTGGAACTCTTCTGATACCGGCTTCCAACGGGAGAGCAACGCAAATTGTAATGGTCGCAGATGAGCAAAAGCCCAAGGAACCAACGCCAGTGTGGACGCCATAGATCCCAGAACCGTCAGATAATCGCGAACCAGCGGCAGCTGAAGACTTAATAATCGACGCACTTGACACTGAAGCTTGCGTGCACGATCCGTGGACAGAAAAACCTTGCCCTGCTTCGTGTCGAAAAGAGCTCCCAGGTATTCCAAGGACTGGGTAGGAACAAGCTGACTCTTGTTGAGATTGACAACCCAACCTAAGGTCTGCAACAACTGGAGGACTCTGGCTACCACCTGACGGCAACAGGTTTCGGACTTGGCTCGAATCAGCCAATCGTCCAAGTAGGGGTGCACCAGGAAACCCTCTCGTCGAAGGTGAGCCGCCACCACTACCATCACTTTTGTAAATGTTCGCGGAGCCGTGGCGAGGCCGAAGGGAAGAGCCCGAAATTGGTAGTGTCTGCCCAAGATGCAAAATCTGAGAAATCTCTGGAAAGACGGATGAATTCCGACGTGGAGGTACGCCTCCGTGAGGTCTAAGGAGGCCATGAATTCGCCTGGACGAACCGAGGCAATCACTGACCGAATCGTTTCCATCTTGAAGTGTGGAATACGCAGACACTTGTTTACTCCTTTGAGGTCCAAAATCGGTCGGGCCGTGCCATCCTTCTTTGGCACGATGAAGTATATGGAATAACGACCCGTGCCTTGTTGATTGGGAGGAACGGGGACGATTGCTCCTAAATCTTCCAGGCGCCGGAGGGTGGTTAGCACTGCCGTCGTCTTTTTTGGGCACTTGCAGGGCGACATCAGGAACTTGTCTGCTGGAGTCCGTACAAAATCTAACGCGTAACCGTGTCTTATGATGTTGAGAACCCACTGATCGGAAGTTATTTTGGCCCATTCCTCGAAAAACAAGGTCAGCCTCGCCCCTACGTTTGGAACGGAGGCCAGCGGCTGCCGTAAGGAATGGACCCGCTGTATCTCATTGAGAGGCTTTGGGGCCCGTGCCGGACGGGGTGCCTCCTTGTCTGCCGTAACGTTTCCCACGAAAGGACTGTGGCCACGAAGAGGCCCGGGAAGAAGTCGAGCGATAAGAAGGAGCCGAGGACCTCTGTGGACGAGATCTCTTGTTACCTCGAAACCGGGACCTGGACGGATAGGAGGATCGGGCTCTGGACCTGTCTTCTGGGAGTTTAAAAGCTCTGTTCTCTCCAAGAGAAAGCATGAGATCATCCAACTCTTTGCCGAATAACAACTTCCCCTTGAAGGGCAGGGCTCCAAGGTGAGCCTTGGAGGATCCATCCGCCGACCAATTGCGAAGCCAAAGTAAACGACGCGCCGAGACTGCAGAGACCATGGATCTTGCTGAAGTACGTAGTAGGTCATAGAGAGCATCCGCACTATAAGCAATGGCAGCCTCTAGGCGATCCGCCTGCGTGGCCTCTTCAGGAGAAAGACCTGCATTCGCCTGTATAACTTGGGCCCAGCGCAAACTAGCCCGCATGGCATAGTTGCTACAAATGGCAGCCCGGACCCCCAACGCTGAGACCTCGAAGATCTTTTTGAGCTGCACCTCAAGCTTCCTGTCCTGTATGTCTCTAAGGGCTGTGGCCCCAGTGACCGGAATCGTGGAACGTTTAGATACTGCCGACACCGCTGAATCCACCTTTGGAAGCCGAAGAAGTTCCAGTGCGTCTTCTGGCAAAGGGTAGAGCTTATCCATTGCCTTAGATACCTTCAGACCTAGTTCAGGAGTATCCCACTCCCGAAACAAAATGTCAGACGCCGAGAAATGGAATGGGAAGGCTACCGCTGGACCAGTGAGTCCTAGCAGGACTGGATCCATAGTTGCTCCGGGGCGCGAGACTGTCGGTGGGGCTTCAACCCCTAACTCGCTGAGGATTGCCGGTATAAGCGGGGACAGCTCGTCCCTTCGGAAAAGACGTACCACCTTCGGGTCGTCCCCATCACCGGCTTGCGAAGGTTTGCCCGGCCCCGACTGGGCAGAATTGTCCCCCGTCGCACCATCGACCCCCGTCAGGGGCTCATCAGGCGGAACCACCTCATCTTGTGAGGTGGAGTCGGTATCTGTGTCCTGCGGGACACCTCTTGGTGTCCGTTTTCTTGTCGCAGGGTCATCCCGGGATTTTTTCTTCTTTGGAGTGTCCCCTTTGGAGTGGCTATGCAGCTCCTTGCGTCTGCGGCCCTTGTATTTTAAAACTTTGCGCAGCAGGAGGGCAAAATCCGCCGAAAACGAGGACTCCGAATCTGAGGTGACCGAATCATCACCATCCTCATCCGGGGACTTAGCCCCCCCCGGTGAAAGCCCCCCCTGAAGACCTTTGTTGAGGCGACAACGCGGGAGGCACGGCAGAATCCCCTGCAGGTTCCTGCCTGACTTCATGAACAGAAGCCAAGATGGCCGCCGCTCCCGCACTGAGCGGGAAGGGGTCAGCTGGCGTGACAGGAACGGCGGTAGTGCGCGACGGCGACCGCACCGACCGGGAACGGACCCCCCTGCTCTTTGTAGAAGGTCCCTCCCCGCCCGGAATGCAGGCGGAACAAATCCCCTCACGGGAGAGCCGCGCGCGCGCCGAGCCGCAAGCGCGGCAAACTGTACCCCGAGGCATCCTCACAGTCGCGCGGGAACGCGAAGGAAAATTAAAAATAAAATTTAAAATTTAAAGCGCCGAAAAAAACTCCCCTCCCCTCGCCGAACCGAGGACCTATTTCCCCCCCGGCGAAGAAGAAAACGGAGAGCCGACACAAACAAAGAAAAAAATAAAATACACTTTTTTTTTTTTTTTTTTTTTTTTTTTAAATCAAACCTGCCGCTGTCCAGGGTCCTGGGGCTCCTGCTCCTGCTGGGGGTGAGTGAACCGGGCTCCCCGGTGTCACCCCAACGTTGCTGCTTTGGCAGTTCGGGTCCTCGACCCTCAGCAGCGGCCTCAACCAGGGGGGGATGGTCCTCTCAGAACCTTCCCACCCCCCTGGGAGGCAGGACGGACAGCTTCTTTTAAACTAATTCTAACCAAAATTAGAATGAAATTTACCTTAGAAACAAACTGAGCTTAAAATTACTAAAAGAACTAAAATAACCCTGACTAAACTAAATATCAGTCCTCAGGGCACCCAGAGGCTGTGACTACACCTGCACCACCTACTGGAGACAGAGTAAGACTGAGGGGCTGTGACTGGCACAGGAGCATATGTAGCTCCGCCCACAAGTTTTAATCTGTTTCCATCTACTGGTGCGGGGTCACAACCCAGGTGTCCTGGACTGATCCTGGTACGTACAGGGAATGGAAAACAATATATGAGGATGGTTTCCAGCAGCCTCTATACATTCTCTGTATCTAACTAAAAGATCCTTGTAATGATCACAATCAAATGGAGCCCGAGATTTCACCCACCTACGTTCAGCCAGGACCATCCCTTAACAAGGCTAAGACTGTGCATAGGCACCACCTGGTGACTACCACTTTTATTTTCACTCTCCAGAATCACAACTCAGATGTACCTGGGTAAGAATATTTGGATCATAGCGTTCAGCAAAGTACCAGCTAGTCAGCGATCGATGTTGCGCCTTTCGTATCTTCAGAATACCTGTGTAGAGGATATCCTTTGAAATATCCTAAAATTCACAAAAACAAAACGGAGACACTTCACTGTGAAATACTCATTTCTATTCTCAAAGTTGTACAACAAAATAAAGCATATAGGCTTTGATTTTCAATGAGCATAAACACTTTTTTGTGCATATACTTCATATTTTGAAAATCAACTTGGGCTCTTAAGGAAGAGAAAGGATTTACATACATACTTTCAGTTTTCAAAATTATATGCGTAAATCTACACACTTGAAGTTATACCTTCTTGCGCCCTGGTGCAATTCTGTGGGTCCACATGCGTATATGCAAATTTTCAAGGTGGACTTATGAGAATAAGTCTGCTTTGAAAATCTGGCCAGTTATAAAAATTACACTCATAACTCTTTAACATCAATTTTTAGAAGCACAGAACAGGAAAAACAAAAGAAACAAGGTTAATGGACAGAGAAAAAGTGAGATTATCACATTACATAGACAAAGAAACTAGTCAAGTAAAAAAAAAAATATATTTTTTTTTAGAAAACAAATAGTCACCATAATATAAGCATTTGTATTATTGGGCAATATACTTCCCGATCCAGTAAGTAATTTTATGCTTTAAGACAAAACTCTTTATTACATTATTTATTTAAAAAAAAAAAAATCACACAAAGGTAGATATTCATTCTGCAAGGAGTTTCCCTTTGAAAATAAGCTTACAATCCTGCAACATTCATGAAGAGGCTTATCATCACACTTAATATTAAAAATAATATATGATAAAGAGTAAACCATAAGAAGGAGCATTGGATTCAGCTGGACTGTCATAAACCTAAGATCCCTCTCTGAGTTTCAGAAGATATCAGGTAAGAAAAATAATTATAATCTCTGATCAAAATGAAAATAATTTCCATAAGTTATCAAAGTAAGCGCATCTGGATTCCAAATTTATAAAACGTCAGTGTAACAATGAGGGCCTTTCAACATACCTGTTAAGTTGGGTACAGATTTTTTCTGAGCAAATTTGCATGCATACTTTTAAAAATCCAAACGTATCTGTGCAAGTCCAAACCCCTCTCCCCAACTCATCATCAACAGTTATTTTCATAATATCAAATATTTACGTGCAGTCAGTTTCTAGCCAAATGATGCTCTTCATACAAGTGCTTGCCTTCCGCTTCCAGCCATGAACCCAGTCCTCATAGTGACATAGTAAATGATGGTAGATGAAGACCCAAGTGGTCCATCTATCTGCCCAGCAAGTTGTTTTGGGTTTGTAACTGTCATTCTGTGCAGGTTACCCTGTCAGAAGTGTTACATCTAAAGTTATCATAGATTTCTCCGCTTCTTAAATTCCATCCTCGAGCCATCAGGGATCCCTCTGTGTTTATCCCACGCCTTTTTGAATTCCATCACCGTTCCCATGTTCACTGCCTTTTCTGGGAGGGCATTTCATGCATCCACCACCCTTTTCATGATGAAATATTTCCTGAAATGGGTCCTGCCAGTCTGGTTTTCAGGATATCCAGAATGAATATGCATGAGAGAGAGTGGCATACATTGGAGGCAGTGCATGCAAATCTATCATGCATGTTTACTGCAGAATATCCTGAAAACCTGATGACTGGGATGAGAACCTCTGCATTAAATAGCTGAGAAAATTTCTCTCTCACTTCAGCCTAATTCACAAAACTTCAGAAAGCAATCAAGTTACTGTCTTCACAATGTTATCAAGTTATGTAAAGCATTAGTTAAATGCCAGTAAGACCATCTAGGTAATGGTTTACATAGAAATTGTAGCTTTTGAGTCACTGGGTTATGGAACTCAGACCTTACCATTCACTCAAGCTAAAGAGCAGGTGGTCAAAATTCTGTACAAATGGAACACGAACTATCAATCAGAAGGTAATAAGAGTGTTTCAACATTTAAGCAAAATGGGGGCCAATGTCAAACTGTTCACATTGGGTCAAAGATCGTATACATGTTCTACCCGCAGGCTCTGTACCAGTTCTCAAAGTGAAACAACATGTGTACCCGTATAGTCACTTGCATGTGCTTTTTCGTGCGGGTGGAGTTTTGCTTGAAAAGAAGGCCCATAGATTTAACAATGCAATCTACACATGTCCTTTTCCTCCCCTGATCACCTCCTGTCAACATGGCTAATCGTACACTCATTGTGGAAAATGGCGCAGACTTTTAGCCACATTGGGAGTACGCAGTTTTCAGACAGATGACTTAACATGATTACATCAATTTTTACCTACAGAAATGCTTTGAATTTGACCTCATTGAGGCTATTTTTATGAAGCTCATATCATCAAGACAGAAGCTATGCAAATCTGCAATCAGAATAAATTGCTACTAATTCATGGCTCCCTTGTCCCTTTAGTAGTTTTCTATTCACAGACTCATAAAGATGGCAATTTTTAAACAATTTTTAAGTTTTATATTTATCAGAGCAAGTACTGACCAGGTAAAAACAGTTCAGGTTTTTCCTAGTAAGTATTGCCAATGAGCCTTAACCACATTCTGGAAAGATCACCTCTAAGAATTAAAGATTATGCCCAGGTATTAAAAAGATCAAGGGTGCTAAGTGAAATAAACTGTAATAGTGCTTTTAATGATCAACACCTGCATAATGTCTACTAGAAAGTGAAAGGGGAGACTAACAAATTATATTACTTTATTTAGATCATATCATAGACCTAAGGCTATTCCAGCTTGCCATATCACACCAGAAGAAAACTGGCATCTCACCTCTGGAAGTGAAGCAACAAAATCTTCACTTTCTTGGCCTTCATTTTCAATATGAACTGCAAATTGTGAAAAGAGCAATTTATGGAACCGGCAGTTTATAAAACTGAGATGATAAGTAAGAAACCAAGCATTTTGAAGTTCCAAATTTCCAGTAATGTAAATTCTATATTAAGAAAGAAATTAAGATCAGCAATCATGATATACGTGATACTTTTTATTGGACTAGTTTAATACAGTGCATGCTAACTCCTGCCTTGATACCATATGTCAGTGTTTCCCAGCCTTTTCAAGCCCATATCACACCTACATTAACGAAAATGTTGTGTGGCACACCAACCTCTAAAACGCAGGCAGTGCAGTCATAGAGAGGATTCATATGGTCAAAAGAGGAGCTAGGGAAGCACTGAAAACCTCACCAGTCTCTCTTCTAAATTTTAAAACAAAGGGGGAGGCAAAGACACATTAGAACTCATCACAATGGACCAGCTCCCTCTATATAAAAGTGCGGGAGACAGGAGAAGTTAGTATGGTGTGGAGGTAGATTTTAAAAG
Source organism: Rhinatrema bivittatum (assembly GCF_901001135.1). Taxonomy (NCBI): domain Eukaryota; kingdom Metazoa; phylum Chordata; class Amphibia; order Gymnophiona; family Rhinatrematidae; genus Rhinatrema; species Rhinatrema bivittatum. The sequence goes on along the minus strand of NC_042629.1, from coordinate 48,234,263 downwards.
CGTTGCTCATACAAAAACAGCCCCATACGTGCAAATTTTAAGAAGCCGGGAAGTACGCGCACACATACCTATGCGCGCATCAAGAATAAGGAGGCAGAAAAGGGGCACAGGCGTTCCCGAATTTAGCAAAGGCTGAAAATGGCAACGCATGCAAGAGAGAAAGAGAGAGAATCTGACACTCTATATATCTCCTACTGTAAGAGGAGTACTTTCAACTCAAGGAGGGGTTTTTTTTTGGGGGGGGGGGGGCGGTGTTACATTGGTCTGCCCTTGTAACCCCATGCCCCCCCCCCAAAACCCACCCTAAGATGAAAGTGCCCCTCTTACATTGGGAGATATATATAGAGTGTCTGTCTCTCTCCCCCCCCCCCCCCCCCATGGTCATTTGTGCAAGTATGCGCGTAAAGGATGCACACATATACGTGGCAGGGACATTTTAAATGATGCGCTTACTTATCATGCATGTATTTGCACGCATGATATAAAAGTAAGCGCATCTTTGCTCACTTGCCCAATACGCGTGTTTATGGGCGCACATACGCTCCTTTTAAAATGTACCTGCCTGTTATCATGGTTGCTGTATGTGGCTTCCAAAGGTCCTCCCCTGCTGCTCCCTACACTCAGAATGGGTCTCAGCCAGTGTCCAGTGTACACTCTCCCCATTTAACTAAATCTGGGGATAAGATACAGGCTGGAAGGACTCACAAAGCAGGTGCAGGAGGAGTTGTGTGCATTGTGTGTGCTGCCAAAGCGTGTCCCAGCTATCCATACCCTGCCTGCTGCCCATTGATTACCACACTCCAAAGCTCACGCTGTAGCTAGGAAGGGGCATTCATGATTACACATGTTGTCAGAAAGGAGCTTCTACACATTTAAGAACCACCGCTGGTGTATCTTGTTGCTGTAAGGTGCTGAGAGCAGAGCCCAGGTACTGGTCAGGATATGAGCATCAGGCAGTAGCGACTTTTCCATGGCACACGTAGGGAAATGCTGCCCTATGTGATATTTCAGGCATGCTGACAAAGGATCAAGAGCCTGAGCTAAGAATTAAATACAGATTGCCTACAGAGAAGCAAACTAACCATTCTGAAAGAGTAATGAGAAACTTGTCAGAAGTTACCTGAGGCTAGAAGTTGCTCCAGAGCATGATGCATTTCCACGCTACTCACTTTCATCGACTCTTTGGCAAATCTGTCTGGATTATCCCACGGTATAGGCTTTTGTTTTTTTCTCCTCCCCCCTCCTCTCACATTCTTTGTATCCTCCAGCTCATCAAGTTCATTGAGGTCTGTGAGGTTCAAACTTTCAAAAGTGAACACTCTGAAGATCCTTTCCACTTCAGCCCAACTCAATAATTCTATGAGAGAAGAAAGACAGTATCATTTTAGTCAAACTATAAAAAGAAACTCTTCAAACTGTAATTGTGTATACTCAGTGTTGAGCAATAATATTCCTAATGAAACATAGAAACATAGAAACATAGAAATGACGGCAGAAGAAGACCAAACGGCCCATCCAGTCTGCCCAGCAAGCTTCACACATTTTTTCTCTCATACTTATGTTTCTTTTAGCTCTTGGTTCTATTTCCCTTCCTCCCCCACCATTAATGTAGAGAGCAGTGATGGAGCTGCTCTCTACATTAATGGTCTATTACAAAATAACCTCTCAATATAAAAATAAACACAGCACACTAGCAAGGAAGTGGGAAAAGCAACATTTTTATTCTGCATCAGGAGAATTTTCAAAGGAGTTATTTTCGAAAGCCATTTACCCATATTAAATACACCTAACATGAGTAAAACCTATTGATAATTCAATGGCATACATTCTAGCAATTTTCAAAAGCCCACTTACAGGGGTAAAGTGCATTTACACGCTTAAAACCCCATTTTAAGCGTGTATATGCTTTTGAAAATCATGCCCTATGAATATATTCTTTTGACATAAGAGTTTATGCCCATGCACAATTTGCACATGTATTATGTCATCAACAGTTTGCAGGTTAACTTTCATGGCTTTGGTGAGCCACATTAATAAGCAAGAAAACCAGATTTTCATCTCCCTAACACACAAAATAAGTCTTTGGACCTTGAAACCAACCACCACCGTGACTTCTAAACATAACTGAAGGCCGTTGGGTCCTGAATTCCCCCATCAGCTGGCCCCCTGAAACACAAATGAGAGCCTCCACACTTTTTCCCCCAAGCCTCTCCCTCCTCCAGGTGGTCAAAAAATCCCTCTGGGCAGCCTATCCCCCTTCCACCACCAAAGTAAAAAAAAAAAAAAAAAAGGAAGAAAAAGTATGCTTTGGCATGCAGGTCAGGAGATGAGCAGGGTCAGTTTGGATGTAGTGCCACTGCCAGCAGGAGAGAAACTTTCTCCCTCCTCCTGGTGGAAATTCTGCAGAGGGAAAGAAATTGGCTTATGGGGGCCTGAAGAGATTTTTTTTTTTTTGACCTGGGAATGGGATGGATGCCCAGATTTTTTTTTTTTCTTTGAGGGCGAGTGGTGTGTTTATGAGCTGGGAGGACCTTCAGTTCTTCTTTGAAAAGGGAACTAGAGGGCCTCTTCACTTGTTAGGTCGCCTGCTGCCCGTGTTCCCCAGCCACGTTTCTCAGGGACAGTTAACACAGGCTGGAGCGGACAGCACAGAATGTAGCAGTGTTAAAATTGATATGTTTCATTTAACCCCTCCCATTTTTAATGGCACAAAAGTTAGAAAGGAGAGGGAAACAATAATTCTCCCAAAAATTAAATTTAAATTTTTTTTTTAGGAAAACTAATAATCTTTTGAGAAGAGACAGTACAAGGACAAAGTGCCTATATTTTAATCCACTGCCTCTCGCCCGCAATGGGACATGATTGACCATTCGAATTTTGAGGACTAGGCAAGTTCTGTTTCTTGACCCGTCTCGTGTAAGGTGGGGCATTACCCTTGTAATAAATGTTCCGTTTGTGAACAATCTTTTCCTGGAGAAATTCTTCCTTTTTTTTTTTTTGGAGGAGGAGGTAGTTTCCATTTACGAGCACGTATGGATTGTTCCTCCGTAGGGGTGATATATGAGACTTGGTGTCCATGTCTACTTTTGTATGTAGGCAAGACAAAATGTTGTTGGCGTACGCGTTTGATTGAACACCGCCGTGCGATTATGAGAAGTCGGCTGGAAGCTCCTTTGGTTCAACATTGTCTTACAAAACAACATTGTTTCTCGGATTTAGTATTTACGGTAATAGAACAAACTAAACACGTCTCGCGTGGAGGTGATTTTAAAAATTATTTGTTCCAACGAGAACAAAAGTGGATTTATTATTTTGACACTGTTGTGCCTAGAGGATTGAATAAAGAAATAGATTGGTCTGTTTTTTGATTTTTAGATTTCCAGTATGGTTTCTGTAAAGTGGTTTTGTTTTGATACAGTTGGTATATTGATTGACAGCTGTGATGAGCTACACTTCCGGTTACGTCAGCAACACGGGTATTTAATTTTAGGAAATGAAGGGTTGGAGGTGTAAGCGTTGTGGCGCCATTATCAGAACGGCACACCTAAAGAAGGTATGATTTGGGGTGGCGAATCTGGGTTGTAGTGTGTTAGTGGTAAATGTATAAAGGGATTGTATGGCGTTATTTGTGCTAGCTGCCATTTGAGTAGTTATTATTAAAACTTTTTCATTTTTAGGATGAGGGTATGTGAAGATATGTTGGCACCTCATTGTGATTGATTTAAAATCTATCCCCTGGTGAAGGCTTGAAGGCAGAAACATAGTCCATGTTGGGAGAATGTTTTTGTATTGCATGAGCCACAGAGGCATTCACGGAGCGGGATGCCAGTGGCCAGTAGTTGGGGTTCCACCTTCAGGCAGCAAAACACTGCACGGAGCGGCAGTAGCCACAGAGGCATTCACGGAGCGGGATGCCAGTGGCCAGTAGTTGGGGTTCCACCTTCAGGCAGCAAAACACTGCACGGAGCGGCAGTAGTCACAGAGGCATTCACGGAGCGGGATGCCAGTGGCCAGTAGTTGGGGTTCCACCTTCAGGCAGCAAAACACTGCACGGAGCGGTAGTAGCCACAGAGGCATTCACGGAGCGGGATGCCAGTGGCCAGTGGTTGGTGTTCCGCCTTCACGGAGGGCTGCCATCTCCAAAAAAAAAACAAAACAAAGAAAAAACAAACAAAGCAGGGGAGGGTAAGAGTATGGGGCAGGGGTGTGGCCTGCTTGTTGCGGTGGTTGCTACCCCTGATTGAGCTGGATGTTCACTGGGATGCGGATACGGCGCTGCTCTCTGCATTGGTGGAGGGGTGGAAGGGAGTTGGGGCCGGAGGGTGCTGGAAGCCAATAGTGACGGGTGGGAGGGAGAAAAAGGGGGGGTGGGGAATGGATAAACTGCGTGGCTTGCTGGGCAGACTAGATGGGCCGTTTGGTCTTCTTCTGCCGTCATTTCTATGTTTCTATGTTTATGTGAATGCCGGACGATTGGAGCTAAGTATTTGGCATTTTTAATGTGGGTTAAGGGTGGGGAAGATAGATGAGGAAATATTTGGTTTGTTAATAAGGATATATGATTTTTGTAATTAGCAAATGAGTAATAAAGGTATAAATATTAGCAATAAAAATATTTTACGAGGGAGACAGTAGATGATTATAATCGAGGTGCCGGTGGGGCTGATACTGTCCGAGGCCCATTGCGGGCGAGAGACAGTGGATTAAAATATAGGCACTTTGTCCTGACGCAGTCTCTTCTCAAAAGATTATTTGTTTTCTTAAACATTTTTTAAATTAATTTTTGGGAGAATTATTGTTTCCCTCTCTGTTCTTTCTAACTTTTATTATATTTGGGGAGGAGTTGCTTCTGTGCTTGTGATTTTTAATGCCACTACATTGTCACTATTGTTCTATAGCCCACGTTATCTGCCAATTCAAACACATACTATTTCACAGAGCCCAATTTATTTATTTATTTGATGAATTTTCCACTTTTTAGGCACTTCAAAGAGGATTACATTCTGGCACTGTAGGTACCAATTGACTTTAATGAGAGAACTTCCATATAAATGCAAGAAAATAGTTACATTTGTTGGTTTTGCAGAATTTTACTGATGTAAAAAAAGGCAAGAGAGAGAGTGCAGTGGTAAGGGTAGATAAATAACATGGATCAGAAGCGACAGGTGAAAGAAGAGAGTCCCGCTCGGAGTACCCTCTCTCCAAAACCCCCAGAATCGGTAGCCCGGACATCCAGCCGGTAATGCCGGACAAAAGTATGCAACGACTTCCAGGTGGCCGCCCTGCAAATCTCTTGAGGCGACACCTGAGAAGCTTCCGCCCAAGACGCTGCTTGAGAGCGAGTCGAGTGAGCTCGCAGCCCCACGGGAAGAGGTTTTCCCCGCACCAAGTATGCCGAACCAATGGCCTCCTTGAGCCAACGAGCGATAGTTGTTCGGGACGCTGCAGCTCCTTTCTTTGGTCCAGAGAACAGGACAAACAGATGATCTGTGACCCGAAACGGATTAGTGACCTCCAGATATCGGAGAAGGGATCTCCGCACGTCAAGCTTCCGTAACTCCCTCTCTTCGGTAGCAGAGGAGTCTCCGCACGCAAAAGCAGGCAACTCCACCGATTGATTCACGTGGAACGACGAGACCACTTTCGGAAGAAAGGAAGGAACCGTCCGTAAGGAAACCCCCGAATCGGAGATACGCAAGAAAGGTTCCCTACAGGACAGGGCCTGTAACTCGGAAACACGCCGTGCCGAGGCAATTGCCACCAAGAAAGCCGTTTTTAAAGTGAGATCCTTAAGAGTTGCACGTTTCAAGGGCTCAAACGGCGCCGTGCATAGAGCGGAGAGAACCCAATTGAGGTTCCAAGCCGGATAAGGAAGACGTAACGGGGGGCGAAGGTGCTTAGCCCCCCGAAGGAAACGAGCAATATCCGGGTGAAGCGCCAGAGACTTACCTCGCAAACACCCAAGCGCCGCCACTTGGACCCGTAGGGAACTGCACGCCAGACCTTTGGCCAGACCCGCCTGGAGGAACGCTAGAACATCAGAGATGGAAGCCGAAGTGGGGTCCACCCCTCGCTGCAAGCACCAGTCCTCAAAGACTACCCAGACACGGACGTAAGCCAAAGACGTTGACTGCTTCCTGGAACGCAGTAGCGTGGCCACCACCGCATCTGAATAACCTTTTCTCTTCAGTCGATTCCTCTCAAAAGCCATGCCGCGAGACAGAAGTGATCCGCATCCTCCAAAACAGACGGGGCCCTGATGGAGTAGGGCCACCATTCCCTGGAACCGAAGGGGGGCCGCTACTGCCAGTTGTACGAGGTCTGCGAACCACGGCCGGCGAGGCCACTCCGGTGCCACCAAGATCACGTTGGCCGGATGCAACTCTATGCGCCGTAGAATCTTGCCGATCATCGGCCACGGGGGAAACACGTAGAGCAGCACATCCGTCGGCCAGGGAAGCACCAACGCATCGACGCCTTCTGCCCCCCGCTCTCGACGTCGACTGTAAAATCGCGGGGCCTTCGCGTTGTGCCACGTGGCCATCAGATCCATGTGGGGCACCCCCCATGTGTCGCAAATGAGAAGAAACGCTTCGTCCCCCAGCTCCCACTCTCCGGGATCCAGACGATGACGGCTGAGATAGTCCGCCTGCACGTTGTCGACTCCCGCAATGTGAGACGCTGCGAGGTTGCTGAGATGTAGCTCCGACCAGGCCATCAAGCGCTGAGCTTCTTCTGCCACCTGGGGGCTCCGGGTCCCCCCCTGCCGGTTGATGTATGCCACGGTGGTCGCATTGTCCGACAACACTCGGACTGCCTTTCCCCGCAGCAATGGTAGAAAAGCCTGCAGGGCCAGACGGACCGCTCTGGTCTCTAGGCGATTGATAGACCACTGGGCTTGCGACACTGACCATAGGCCTTGAACTGAGCTCCCTAGGCAGACCGCTCCCCAACCGGAGAGGCTGGCATCCGTGGTCACCACTGTCCAACTGGGCACCAGGAGAGAGACTCCGGCGGAAAGATGACTGGGGTCTAGCCACCAACGCAGGCTGGACCTCGCGTGTCCCGCTAGAGGAAGCGGTAAGTGGAAGTCCTCCGAGACCGGCTTCCAGCGGGAAAGCAAGGATGACTGTAAGGGTCGCAGATGAGCGAACGCCCATGGCACCAGCGCCAGCGTGGAAGCCATAGACCCTAGGACCGTAAGATAGTCGCAGACCCGCGGCTGGCGGAGAGACAACAAGCGTTGTACCTGAGTTTGCAATTTGCTCCTCCGTTCGAGCGACAGAAACACCTTGCCCTGCTTCGTGTCGAAAAGAGCTCCCAGATATTCCAAGGTCTGCGTGGGTGTAAGGTGACTCTTGCTGAAGTTGACCACCCATCCCAGGGACTGCAACAGATGGAGGACCCTGGCCACCGCCATCCGACACTGATCCTCGGACTTCGCCCGAATCAACCAATCGTCCAGATACGGATGGACCTGGAGACCTTCTCGGCGCAATTGCGCCGCCTCCACGACCATCACCTTCGTGAAAGTACGAGGGGCCGTTGCGAGCCCAAACGGGAGCGCCCGAAACTGGTAATGCCGACCCAGAATGCAGAATCTGAGGAAGCGTTGGAACGACGGCTGGATGCCTATGTGAAGATACGCCTCCGTGAGGTCCAGGGAGGCCAGGAACTCGCCTGGCCGGACCGCGGCGATGACTGACCGGATCGTCTCCATTTTGAAGCGAGGAACGCGAAGGCATCGGTTCACCCCTTTGAGATCCAGGATTGGCCGGGACGTGCCGTCCTTCTTTGGTACGATGAAGTAAATGGAGTAACGGCCTTCGCCTTGTTGGCTGACCGGGACGGGGGAGATAGCTCCCAAGTCCTCTAAGCGGCGGATGGTGTCTAGCACCGCCACCTTCTTCTCGGGAGCCTTGCAGGGTGACACAAGGAACTTGTCCACTGGAATGCGAGCAAAATCTAACGAGTAGCCGTGTCTTATCACGGTGAGGACCCACTGGTCCGACGTTATTCCGGCCCATCTCTCATAAAACGACAGCAACCGCGCCCCGACGTTGGGAACGGCGTGCTGAGGCGTGCTGAGGCTGCGTGCTGAGGCTGCGGCGGGAGAAGGGCCAACCCCCTTTCATTGTGAAGATTTGGGCGCCGTGATGGCCAGGGCACCCCCTGGTCTGCCAAAGCGCCTCCCACGAAAGGACTGCTGCTGCTGCCACTGTGGAGTACGGGATGAGGAAGATCTGAACGAGTGCCCCGACGACCTTTGAGGTCGCGCCTTCCTGGGCCCACGAAAGCGGGACCTGGCTGAAAAGGAAGGCCGCGACCTGGATCTATCTTCGGGTAACCTGAAAGCCCTATTTTCCCCCAGGGAAGCCATCAAGTCATCTAATTCCTTGCCAAACAGCAATTTACCCTTGAATGGCAGCGCCCCGAGGTGAGCCTTAGAAGAGCCATCCGCCGCCCAGTTGCGTAGCCACAGGAGGCGGCGCGCCGAGACAGACGCCACCATGGATCTAGACGAAGTGCGCAGCAGATCGTGGAGTGCATCTGCGCCATATGCTATTACCGCTTCCAACTTATCCGCTTGCGCTGCCTCGTCTGCCGAAAGATCCGCATTGGCTTGAAGGACCTGAGCCCAGCGTAAGCCAGCTCTCAAAGCGAAATTCGTACACATGGCGGCCCGAATTCCTAGCGCTGAAACCTCAAAAATCTTCTTGAGCTGTACTTCCAGCTTCCTGTCCTGAAGGTCCCGAAGGGCTGTCGCACCCGTAACCGGGATAGTAGATCTCTTCGTTACCGCCGAAACCGCCGAATCCACCTTGGGAAACTTGAGAAGGTCCAGCGCATCCTCCGGGAGCGGGTAAAGCTTGTCCATGGCCTTGCTGACCTTCAGCCCTAACTCCGGAGTGTCCCATTCACGGAACATGATGTCCGTTGAAGAAAAATGGAACGGAAAAGCAACTGCCGGACCCGTGAGGCCTAACAGGACCGGATCCATGTTCGCTTCCTGACGAACCACCGCCGGAGGGGGGTTTATTCCCAGTTCCTGGATAATGGCTGGAATTAGAGGTGGCAATTCATCCCTACGGAAGAGCCTGACCACTTTGGGATCGTCTCCTTCCACTGCCTGTGAGCCTTTTGCGACGCCGGACATAGCGGAGCCGTCCGCTCCCACATCGTCGGGTCCCTTCTGGGTCTCCTCAGGGGAATCAGCGTCGTCCTCGGGGAAGGAATCGGTGTCCGCCTCCTGTGGGACGCCACGTGGAGGCCGCTTCCCCCGCAAGGCGCCCTGGGGCCCCTCCGCGACCCCCGAAGGCTTCCTGGACCTCTTCTGCGGTGGAGCTCTGCGAGCCTCCCTCCGGCCGCGCTTGCTTTTTTTGTATTTCAGGACCTTGCGCAACAAAAGCGCAAGGTCCTCCGACAGCGAGCTCGAATCTGAGGAAAAATCAGCAGGACTCCCCGGGGACCCTGTGTCCCCCGAGGGACCCCCTCCGACCGCGACCCGCTGCGGGGAAAGCGCGGGAGGCAAGGCCGAAGGCCCTGCCGTTTCCCGCGCCATTTCGCAGCCCGTGGCCAAAATGGCCGCCACTCCCGCGCTAAGCGGGAAAAGCTCTTGGGGCTTTTCTACGGCGCCCCCCCGCGTGGAGGCGATCGCGCGGGCCGCGAACGAGCCCCCCGAGGCGCCCCAGACGACCCCTCTCCGCCCGGGATGCAGGCCGCGCACAGACTCTCGCGCGAAAGACGCGCGCCGAGCCACAGGCCCGGCAGACCGAGCCGCGAGGCATGCCGGCGAAGAGGCGCGAAAACGGGGCAGCAGGAGCGACGAAAATTAAACAAAAAAATTCGAACGGCCTCCCCCCGTCGGCGGCGCCCCCCCCACGAGCGGCGACGCGAAGCAAGAGAGAGCCGGCACAGAAATAAAAACAAACCTTTTTTTTTTTTTTTTTTTTTTTTTTTTAAACAAAAACACCTGTCGCTGTCCACGGTCCTGGAGCCCTAATCCAGCAGGGGTGAGTGAACCGGGCTCCCCGGTGTCACCCCTGACGCTGCTACTAGGCCAGCTGGGTCCTCGACCCTAGCAGCGGCCTCAACCAGGGGGGGGTGGTCCCCTCAGAACCTCACAACCCCCCTGGGAGGCAGGGCGAAAGGGACCTAAGGGACAATTTAGAAAATTACCCAAACAGAAAACACCGTAGCCTAAACTGGCCTAAAGAATAAAAAAAAAAAAAAAGAACCGACCCTGACGGAGTACCAGAACCAGGGCAGGCAGGGCTGTGACCGGACCTGCACCATCTACTGGAGACAGAGTAAGACTGAGGGGCTGTGACTGGCACAGGGGCATATATGGCTCCGCCCACAAGTTTTAGTCTGTCTCCATCTACTGGTGCGGAGTCACAACCCAGGTGTCCTGGACTGATCCTGGTACGTACAGGGAATAGTGTTTATATCAGGTCCCCTCATTGCTTTTTGACACAATATATTGCTATTGCTGTTTTATTTACTGTCATTTAATGTTTACTTTCTCAAGTTATTTGTTGAACTGCTGGTGGGTAGACTTCATCCTCTTGATACAGCTGCAGCGACACAAGGTCCATGTTGAGAGACACATTTTCCATTAACTTTCTATGTTTCATAACTTGGGTCATAAGCTTGCAATGATTACTATTTTATTGCTAGTGTTGCCAGCCACTTCACTGGTGTATTGCATGATCACGAGCGTATGAGCAGCTCTGAACCTGTTTGTTCTTTGTGACATGATTATATATTACATTTTGCATTTAAGCCTTAGCACTTTGGACAGTCCATGCAACAGCATTTTCACAGATACCTCTCTCTTATTTATATTATGTATTGGTGTGGGGTGGTTTTCCACTTTACTTTTTTGCATCAGCAAAGGTATTTTCCATTAAAATCACAAAATGAAAAAAATCAAAGGAAGTATATATATCTTTTTGAAATTCTTCTAAAAGTTAGAAAGCCTGGCTTTTGCACTTTTGCTTTGGGTGCTAATATTTTCACATATCTACAGAGTCTGGTCCATCCAAGTGAAAAAAATAATTGAAACACTGCACTATATACTGATCACAACACATGTAATTTTAGCTGCATTTAGGAAGGTGTTCTGGAAAATAAAGGAAAATTGGTTCTTACTTGCTAATTTTTGTTTCTGGAATACCACAGTTTGGTCCAGGCAAGTGGGTTTTGCATCCCTACCAGCAGATGAAGGCAGAGAACTAAACACTTTTCAGGCACTGCTATTTAACCGAGCGTGCCATCTGCAGTCCCTAGGTATTGACCTGTACCCAAGCCAATGAAGAGCCCCATGTGAAAAACAATCACTTCCTAGGGCAAACATTTTATCCTGGCTTGAGCCACAGGCCTGGCAAGATTTCCTGAGGTCCTCAGGAAGCATCTCTTCTAACCTTCTTGTATTCCATTTTTTTTTTTTTTGTCAGACTGCAGGTTTGCACCTCTACCATCTGCTTATGACAGAAAAATACTCAATACTGAGGGACTAAGGGTGGCACTCTCTGTTCAGTAGCAGTTCTCTGCCTCCATCTGCTGGTAGGGATGCAAAACCCACTTGTCTGGACTGATCTGGGGTATGAACAGGAAACATACATACACTGCACTTTCACATCTGCATGCATTATTTTCTAGGAAAATGTTACCTACACAAAAAGCAGGTTTGAAAATCTGCTGGTCCTTAGTATATGTGTCGATTTTCAAAGTGGAAGGTTTCCCTTTTGAAAATTAGTTTTAAGGTCTGTATGTGAATGTGTTTGAATGATAATTAAGGTTACTGGGCCTATAGGGACTGAGTGCTTGTGAGAGGTGAATGACAATGGTACAATAAAACCTGGAGCTATGAAGGCATACCACAAGTCTATTTAAGTCAACCATTGTCCTGTGCACTCAATATTATTTACCTTCCTGGTTTTGCATTCAAATTGCACGATACCTTTCCTAAGATGATTTTGTAAGGGGACATGTGCCATCTAATAAATACTTTTAAATTAAGAACATCAAAAATACAACTATGTAACAAAAAGCCAGTCACCATTTGAGCAATAATACATGAGTTCATGGATCCGGCCCAAGCGCTTCATCTTACTCTCAGGGGTACTCAGTGGGAGGGAAAAGAGCCGCATCAATGGCAACTTTCTTTGCATTTTCCTCTCAATGTCTGCTAGGTGACCATGTTCTTGTAACTGAAATGAGAGAAGGACAGCAGAAGTGTGATGATTTTTTAAAAGCTGAAAATATGTAAAATATGCTGTAGGGAACTGAGATTGGTTGTATTTTTCCTCTGTTTGTGCACTCAGCAGAGGGTAATTTTTCAAAGTTGGTTCTGTAGGTAAAAACAGTGTTTGACCCATGGAAACAAGCTTTTACAAAACCTGATCTGCAGGTCAAAAGTGTGCACTTAGTTTCTGTACGGTATAAAGAGATGATCTTGCGTATAGCGTTTGGCATTATGCTCATACTTTTCCTCAAAAAATAATCTGTGCACACATTAAATGGTGTAATTGTATGCAGGTAATTTTGGTGGGATCACTTTCAAATTTTGAAAACTGGTATAAAGTCTGCCCATAGAAAGTACCAACAGACTTTAAACCAAGGTGGGAAATTACAAAATGACCCCCAAAATAAAGAATTTAAAGTAGAAGTCATTCTGGATGTTGCCTTGTTTCACAAGAAAGAAGTATAGTTCTTCAATTGCGAGATTTCCTGTGAGTTCTAATCCCAGCTCTGACTGTTACTCTCTGTATGACTTTGAAATAATGACCTCACCCCATATGAGTTATTTTGCCAGTCAATAATACAATTATTATAATTTAGATGTCTAGATGGCAAGCATTTTGAGTAATTTTGAGATCTTAAATATAGCAACAGACTGGTTGAACACAGCATTACGGGTACACACTCCACACAGGAACCTCCGCTCAGCAAATAAAGCCCTCCTAACCATTCCATCAGTTAAAACAGCAAGACTGACACAAGTGAGAGAAAGAGCCCTATCACTAGCAGGACCCATAATCTGGAACTCAATGCCTCCAGAGATCAGACAACAAAGTGATCTCAAGACATTCAAGAAAAACCTAAAAACATGGCTTTTTAAACAAGCATTTTACAAAGAGACAGGAGAATAGAGAGAAATATTTCAGGAAAAGACAGAAAGGCACCGACATACAGTCCTTAGGACTATACAGTAGATTAGTCTACTAATCAATTACTATTCCCATCACAATACGGATTTAGGAAGAACCATAGCACTGAAACACTGCTTGTATCCCTTTCTGATGCCATACTAAAATCCCTTGACACCGGTCACTCTTATATTCTGGCCCTACTCGATATATCGTCTGCATTTGACACTATCAACCACATGACTCTCCTCTCCCTCCTATCACAAATTGGCATCACTGGCACCGCCTTATCCTGGATACAATCATTCCTGAAAGATAGGACATACAGTGTCAAGATGGGATACCATTCATCGAAACCTAGAAATCTTTCACAAGGTGTCCCACAAGGATCCTCCCTTTCCTCAACCCTGTTCAATGTATACCTATCTCCACTCTGTAAACTACTGAAGAAATTGGATCTGCGTCATTTCATATATGCTGACGACATCCAAATCATTATCCCAATCAAGGATTCACTTGCCAATGCCATGAAGATCTGGGAATCTGCACTTGACGAAATAAAAAACCTACTCATGGAAAACTTTCTCGCAATCAACACCAACAAGACTGAACTACTCATCATATCGCCACAAAAGAACTACATTGCAAATACGCATCAATCCCCGTCTTCAAATACAGATCACACTAATCTAAAATATGTCCGCAGCCTTGGAGTCATGATTGATAAGCATTTTACATTGAAGAATTTCATCTCGACCACCATTAAGAGTGGCTTCTTCAAGTTACATACCATGAAAAGAATCAAGCCGTTATTACACCCACAGGACTTCAGGACGGTATTACAAGCTATAGTTCTACCTAAAATCGACTATTGTAATGCAATTCTACTGGGCCTTCCGAAAAGTACAATTCAACCATTACAGATGTTGCAAAATGCTGCTGCCCGTTTAATTACTAACACTAGACGTCATGAACATATTACTCCAGCACTAATGTTCCTACATTGGCTACCAGTATCCTACAGAATTACCTTCAAAGTTCTCTCACTAATCCACAAATCAATTCACAACCAAGAGATGCAATGGTTTTCGGATCAGTTCATATTCCGCACATCCAACAGACCTATCAGAAGTATTCACCAAGCAAAATTAGATATCCATCATCAAAAAGACGTCAAACTCGTATCCACCAGAGACCGATCATTCTCCATTGCGGGTATCAATATCTGGAACAACATGCCGTTGGACCTACGGACTGAACCATGTCACAAGACATTCAAACAATACCTTAAAACTTGGTTGTTTGAACAAGCATTCACACTTTGAATCCTTTGCATACTACTAAATCATACCCCACTAGTCTCTCATTCAATTTTTTGACCTGAATGAAACTTTGGTTTTTGCCTATGACAGTTAATCTTATCCTACATAATACGTAAATACTAAGATATTATGGTTTCATAGATAATGAAGTTAGCATTATGGTTAAGAATTTTCAGTTAAATGTTTTACTGTGTTCAAACTGTTTGATGTAAAGCTGGTTGCTGAATTATTGTTTCACTGTAAACCGAGGTGATGTAAGCTATACGTACCTCGGTATATAAGAATCTATAAATAAATAAATAAATAAATAAATAAATAAATAAGTAAATAAATAAATAGTCTATGAACTCCACACCACAATAAACCATAACTATAATACTATGTGTAATAAAACTACCCGTGAAAGCACCTTGGTACAATTGGTCATGAACTACTTCGCTAAATGACTATGTCTAATGATATATTGTAACCGAACCTTTGACGGCACCTGTTAGAATGTACTATAGTACACTTTTACCTACATTAAATATGTGCCTACATGTACACCGTTGCGATGGTATTTAACTTAGCAACGGTATAGAAAAGTTTTTAAATAAATAAATAAATGTGGCTTCTCTGCATTATACAATTGATAATATTTGCTGCTATTATTCAGAAACTGATGTAGTCCATGCCAAAATAAAGCCAAGATAGCAAGCTCTCAGGCAGAGCTAACTATATGCAGGCATGACAATTTCCAAAGCAATCTAGATGCCAACATTAAAATGGTGTATTGTGCCTAGATGGCCCTCCTATGCACAGCTAAAATATGCTTCCACAGCATGCAGACTTTTAGCTGGATTGTAAGGAAGCGTCCTTGGGGAGGTGGGATACAGAGAGGGTGTTGAGGTCGGTGGGGAGCAACCTAGCTCGCACAGATAACATTTTCCAAAGCATGCATGCCATTTTGCCTTCCTTAGCCACTTGCACAAAACTGGTGCAAAGTACACAGATAAAATAAATTCTAATTAGCATGCATACTTTATGCTAGTTTTCAACAAGAAACTACCTACATCTGGTCAATAACACCAAACAAAATGTGATTTTGTACCTTTAGCTGGAATACCCTCTGAGCGATAGTGTCATGAAAATTTACTAGCTGTGGATATTTGAAAGGCTTTTGCTTTTCTTCAGTTTCTTGAAATAGGAATACATTATACAGGGTCTGCATAGAATTAAAAAAACAAGCAAGCATCAGGAAAGCTAATGGAAGATACCCTTAACATGTACATAATGAGAATGTTTTATTATTTCAAAGATAATTCAGAAAGGAACAAAGGGCAGCAACTTTCAAACAGATACGATGACTGAATTTTATTTCATTTGAACAGCTAGTGAAATGGCGGATGCCCTGACCAGCAATCCGTCCTTTACGTCATCAGTCATTCTTTAAGCCCTTGCTAAAGGAAAATTGGTTCTTACATGGCACACTGGGTTAAGCAGAGTTGCTTACCTGTAACAGGTGTTCTCCCAGGACAAGCATGATGGTAGTCCTCACATATGGGAGAATAGCAAGCTACAGGCTGAGTCATACGTATGAGGCCAAGCAGCACTGAATATGTGCAACAGGCACAACAACTGGGGTGCTGTTGGCAAGGATGAGGCAGCCTGAAATTCACAGTGGGTCGAGGTGGGACGAGTTGGGTTCCTACACTGGAAACAAATTTTTTAGGACAGACTGGCCAAAGACGGAATCCTGTCGTCCAGCCTTGTCCAGGCAGTTGTGAGAGAGCTCCATGCCGCAACCCTGCAGATGTCAGCAATCTGTACTGCACAGAAGTGTGCTACTGACGTTGCCATTGCTCTGACTGAGTGTGCCTTCACTTGTCCCTGTAGTGGAAGGCCTGCTTGCTGGGAACAAAATGTGATGCAGTCTGCCAATCAGTTTGACAGTGTTTGCATGCCCACCACATTTCCAAGTTTGTTCTTATCAAAAGAGACTAAAAGAGTTGGGTGGACTTCCTGTGGGCTGTAGTGCGGTCTAAGTAAAATGCAAGAGCACGCTTACACTCCAAGGTGCAGAGAGCTCGCTCACCTGGGTGAACGGGAGGTCTTGGAAAGAAAGTGGGCAAGACTATGGACTGATTTAAATGGAAATCAGTTACCACCTTAGGAAGGAAGTTAGGGTGAGTGCAGAGAACCACCCGGTCATGGAGGAACCTTGTGTAGGGTGAGTAGGTCACAAGAGCCTGTAACTCACTCACTCTGCGAGCAGATGTGATGGCTACTAGGAAAAGAGCTTTCCATGTAAGGTATCTGAGTTCGCAAGAGTGCAAGGGTTCAAAAGGAGTGTGCATGAGCCCTTGCAAGTATGAATTGAGGTCCCATGCCACGACCGGTAGTCGTAGAGGAGTGTCTAATGATATGAAGTCTGCGAAACAATGTGACAAGGCGATAGCAAAAGCCAGAAGAATGCTGGGCTGCATAGAGAGAGGAATATCGAGTAAGAAAAGGGAAGTGATTATCCCCTTGTACAGGTCCTTGGTGAGGCCTCACCTGGAGTACTGTGTTCAGTTCTGGAGACCGTATCTACAAAGAGACAGAGACAAGATGGAAGCGGTACAGAGAAGGGTGACCAGAAAGGTGGAGGGTCTTCATCGAATGACATATGAGGAGAGATTGAAGAATCTAAATATGTACACCCTGGAAGAAAGGAGGAGCAGGGGTGATACGATTCAGACTTTCAGATACTTGAAAGGTTTTAACGATCCAAAGACAACGACAAACCTTTTCCGTCAGAAAAATATCAGCAGAACCAGAGGTCACGAGCTGAGGCTCCAGGGAGGAAGACTAAGAACCAATGTCAGGAAGTATTTCTTCACGGAGAGAGTGGTGGATGCCTGGAATGCCCTTCAGGAGGAAGTGGTGAAGACCAGAACTGTGAAGGACTTCAAAGGGGCGTGGGATAAACACTGTGGATCCATCAAGCCTAGAGGATGTGAATGAAGAGGGGGTGGCTTGCATACACTATGCCGAACAAGCAGCAGCCCTCAAGATAGAAGGGCTCAGAATAGAAGAACAATAGTAAGCCGCTGCTGCCACAGCCGCCGCCGAAGTGCGCAGAAAGGCTGAGCTAGAGATCGCCTTAGACCTGTTGCAGCAAAAGGGAGAAGCAGCAGCCCTTAAAGCCCAAATTATAGGACTTGTTGTGGGGGGGGGGGGGGGGGAGGGGAGTTGTCACAGCCTCGAAAAGTAGCGGACGCAGGGTCCTCACCGGTGCATAAGGAGATTTGTCGCTGCATAGGAGGGAAGTTTTGGTGTCGGGGGAAGGGGAGGAGCGGAGCACCAAGGACTTTGCATAGGGGGAAAGCGTGGGGATGGATATATGCTATGCATGGGGGGTGGCCCAATGAAGGCCTGGCATAAGCAATAACCTGGCCCGCAAGGCCAGGGGTGGGAGGAGGCGGCAGAACACTGCACGGAGTGGCAGTAGCCACAGAGGCATTCACGGAGCGGGATGCCAGTGGTCGGTGTTCCACCTTCACGGAGCGGAAGGCTGGAGTGGCATTCACGGGATTTCAGAGTCCATTGGGTCACTCTCATGGCAAGGCATGCCATAGGGAGACATGGACAGTTGATGCCATGTGGCTGAGCAACCTGAGTAGCTGGCCAGCTGAGGCTCTTTTTTGATGGCAGATAAAGCTGGCAAAGTTGTACAGCGTAATCGCATGATCGTTGGGTACGAATGCTCTGGACAGTGTCGCGTCTAGATCTGCTCCTATAAAGGAGAGAAGATGAGATGGTGTCAATTGGGATTTGGGGTAACTTATTAGAAATCCCAATGAGTTTAGAAGCCTTATGGTGAGACCGAGAGAGTCGAGGGCTCCTTATTTTGTCTGGCTTTTTATGAGCCAGTATTCCAGGTATGGAAAAATATATATGCCTCTGCTGTGTAACTGCGCAGTCACGACTGCCAGGCACTTCGTAAAGACTCGAGGCGCCGAGGCTAGGCCGAATGGTAGTACTTTGTATTGATTAGTGACTGCGGCCCACCACAAATCGCAGATATTTGCGATGAGGAGGGGAGATCGCAATATGGGCGTATGCGTCTTGAAGGTCCAGAGAGCAGAGCCAATCCCCTTGTTAAAGTAGAGGAAGCATGGTGCCCAGGGGTACCATCCTGAACCCTTCCTTGCGAAGAAATGTATTCAAGGCATAGAGGGCCAGAATAGGCCGGAGGCTGCCGGTCTTTCTTGGAATAAGGAAATATCTGGAGTAGAATCCTTTTCCCTGCTGATTCAGTGGAACCGGTTCCACGGCTTTGACCAACAGAAAGGTTGAGAGCTCTGACTCGAGTTTTCCTGTGTGGTCATCCAGGATGGATTGGGTGGGAAGTCTAAGGGTATTTTTGAAAAATTTAGATGGTAACAATGGGTTACGATGGACAGTACCCACTGGCGTGGTGATTGGATGCCAATTTGTTGCAAAGTGGCACAGGTGGCCCCCCACTGGAATATGGCTGCTGCTCTCTGGGAAAGAGTCAAAATCCAGACGCAGGGCCAGCTTGTGAAGCTGGCTGTGGTCTAGATGTTCTAGTTTGGTGTGCATGCCCCCTCTGAGGTGCCCGAGCTGGTCGTGCACAGGATGCAGGAGGGCAATATCTGCGTGGTCTGTAGAATTGTTTCTTGGGTTCTCTATGCGTGGTCCTGCAGGCTATGGAGGGAACATCTGGAGAGACAGTTGACAACTGGCGCAGAGTCTCATGATGGTCCACTGCATCCTGGATCTTATCCCCGAACAGGTTGTCTCCGGTACAGGGTAGATCTGCCAGTTTGTCCTGCACTTCCGGGTGTAGGTCTGAGGCCTTAAGCCAAGCCCAGCGTCTAGCACTTATGCCCACTGCTGAGACTCTGGATGCTATTTCAAAAGAATCGAAGGCAGCTCTGACTTCATGTTTACCTGCTTCCATTCCTTTATGTAGGATGGAGGACAAGGCTTCTTGTTGTTGCTGTGGTACTGACTCCGCAATCTCTTGGACTTTTTCCCAGAGATTTCTATTATATTGGGTCATGTATAGTTGATATGCTGCAATTCGCGATATCAAAATGGACCCTTGGAAAATCCTTTGTCCCAACGCATCCAATGCTTTCTGTTCCTTACCAAGAGGGGCAGAAGAATGTGGCCACAACCATTTAGCCTTTTTCTGAGCTGATTCCACAACTACAGGGTGGTGGGGGCAGCTGACTCTTTTGAAAACCTGGGGCTTGTTGAACCAGGTAGGTAGCATCTGTCTTTTTATTGACTGGGGGTACCGTACCTGGATGTTCCCACAGGCGGTGCATGAGGTCCAAAAGAACTTCATGTACCGGTATTGTCATTATTTCTTTTGGAGCATCTACAAATTATAAGACCTCCAACATTTTATGGCAAGCATCTTCCTCTGTGACCAGTATAAAAGGTATAGTCTCAGACATCTCTTTGACAAAACCTTCAAAGGAGAGGTCTTCTGGAGGAGATCTTCACCTTTCCTCCAGTGGTGAAGGCTCTGAGAGTAGGTCCTTGGATTTCCGTGATGAATCATCTGAGGATGCATCGCTCCATGGATTATAGGGACTTTCGCTTTCTCCTGGTGGAGCTCCCGATGGAGGAAGCATGCCAAAGTCGAAAGGGCGGGAAGGCATTGATGGATGTGGCCTTGGCATCGATGGAATTGACGCCGGAATTGAGAGCATTGGGCCAATGAGGTGCGCTTGGGTACTGGTAGCCCCGATAGCCCTGGCATAGGCTCTGGCATTGATGGTTCCCATGGAGGAATGTGATTGGGAATTGATCCTTCTTCCTCCGAGGAACCCGGTACTGGAATCGGGACCTGCGGAGGCCTCAATGGATGACTCGATGCCAGCGTGTCCGGTGGCAGAAGAGTCGATAAGGCATCGATGAGCGTATCAAGGTGCTCGAGGAGCGGTGCCACCATCGAGGGAGCCGGTTCTGGGGCCGGTATGCGGGCCAGCGCCAGCAGCAATTGGAAGCCTCATAGGCTTTAAGCACTGCCTCTTGGACCATGTGGTCCAATTCCTCCCAGGAAGCCAGCATGTGTGGCACAGCGATCAGGGTAGGAGGCAGGCTAGGTATCACCGGAGCCTCCATGGGGGCCTGTGGAGGCTCAGTGCCTGGTGCTGGTATCGGTGGGGAATGCCTAGGGGTCCTGGGTCCAGAGGAGTATAGGGGCTCCTCTCCCTGGGCCCTTTTCACAGGTGGCTCGATGGAAGTCAATGCCACTGCAGAATCGGTGCTGGCACCGGTTGGGGGCGCCCATCGGTGCCGGTTTCCATGTTTCCCCTTGGTGTTCAGTCCAGTCTTTCCCCAGCACCGAGGACGATAACGCCAATGTCCTCGATGGAGTCGGTGACGGATGGTCACCCTGTCCACGGTGCTCCTGGCAAATTGTCTCCGAGGTCAATGGACCCTCCACGGTTGGTGGCACTTGAACTGGCGTCGATGGAGCAGTCTGTTTTGAAGCAAACAACTGCTCCATTTTGTTCAGGCGAGCACGACGGCATTTGGGGGTCAATTGTGCACAACTAGGGCATCGACGAAAATCATGCGAGGGGCCTAAGCACAAAACACATACTTCATACGGGTCCGTTATGGACATGATCCTTGGATACTCGGGACATTTTCTAAACCTGGTTGCCATGTTAAAATTTGGCAGGTGCACGGTCAGTGACCGTCGGGCACCGAAGTGGTAAGCTGCCGGGAACCGACCACAAGTACTGGAAAAAACACTTACCAAGCGTTGGAGGGAACGGAGAGTGATGGGGGACCCCACTGAGGGATTTTTTGAGGAGATAAACTTCAAATAGTTCCGTGAGGAAAGTTGTGAGAAATTTCTCCCAGAGCTCCTAAACTGCGCGGAAAAAGAGAGACCGAACGGGGACTCCTGCTGGCTGAAGGGTTAGTGGCATGCTGGGCATGCTCAGTGTGCCAGTCAAAGTTCTAGAAACTTTAACAAAAGTGTTCCATGATAGGGCTCCATCGATGATGTCACCCATATGTGAGGACTACCATCCTGCTTGTCCTGGGAGAATTTACAGTGTCAGTGAAACTTTCTCTGTCTCCATCTGCTGGCAGGGAAGCAAAACCCAGGAGTCTGGACTGATCTGGGTATGTACAGGGAAGGAGTTTTTGTCTCTTTGAGCTCATAACAAAAACCTTAAAAAACTCAAGTCCTAGATGTCAAACAGTGACAGCTTCATTCTTTAAAGACCAGTAAATAAGTCTAGCTTTCAGCATAAATCAAATATGCAGGTTACTGGTCAGACTGCATATGATTAATTAAGATTGTCTGGCTCATCATTTCCTGTCCATTATACCAACTTGGATCAATGATTACTTCATGAGCATTTATGGACACAGGCTCTTGTAGGTCACTAATGTTGCTTAAATCATCAAATGGTGCATGGCTCCTCCAACACTGAAGCAGACAAAGCATCATCTGCTCTTCATCACAAAGGCACTTCCTGTTCTGGGCCTGCTCAAGAGTGCACACTTTGGGAGGTTTGCTTTGCAGCAGCTGATACGTATATGGAGGCAGTTTAGGTATTGCCAGATTGCCTATGGCTCTTCTTGGAAGAGTCCCTGCTACTTGTTGTCTCTTCTTGCAGCTGCTGATGTTGCTTACAGTAAACTGCCTGACTGAGAAAATATACCTCCATGCAGACAAGCTGGTGATGCCTCTGTATGTGAGTATGACTGCCTGGTTATTCTGTAAAATCTATAAATGCAGTTTCTTAGATCTGAATAATTTAAAAGGGTATAATTAAGGTCTCTTGAAAATCCTACCTTCTTTTCTTTCTCTGAGAGGGAGAGAGATGACAGGAGAGAGATCATATGATCTGCAATTTCATGATCCAGCCCATCTGGACGGGGCTGTGGAATCACCTGACTGGGTGGTATGAGGTCTTTTTCAGTTGCAACAACCTGCAGAGCAGAAGCAGTGGAAAATATTTTTAAATTAGAGCACAAACTCCTATAATCAGAAATTATGCATCAGAAGCAAAAAAGCAAATGGTGTGTCATGTGCAAAATTTCCCCACAAAACCGTTTTATTTGTTCATTTTGTGCTGTTCCGAGTTTGAAGTCCCTGAAGCAGACACTTGAGATAAAACATGTGTTGGATTTATTCTGCTAGGATAAATCACTGCTTCAAAGATTTTATCTAGATTTTACTACTTTCTGGATTGGATTCTTTCCCTTGGCTTTCTGCTCTATATACTGCCTTTCTTGAAATCTGTTTTAATCAGAGGACTACAAACACAATTCCCTTTATTGAATTTCAACTACCCTTTCATGATGCTTTGAGAACTGCTGAATGCGATGACATACCATTAGGGATCTTCTTACAGAATGTTCTACCTTTTGATGTACATACAAATCACCTCATATACTCTTCATCTTTCTAGGTGATACGTGAACACTCCTCAGACATAATGCACAACAAATTGATGCAATATTCATGTGTTAATGTGCTG
Source organism: Rhinatrema bivittatum (assembly GCF_901001135.1). Lineage (NCBI taxonomy): Eukaryota > Metazoa > Chordata > Amphibia > Gymnophiona > Rhinatrematidae > Rhinatrema > Rhinatrema bivittatum. Next base: position 48,211,277 of record NC_042629.1, on the reverse strand, counting down.
TTATACAAACCTGATCCACCATGCAGTGCAGTATCACAGGGACAGAGACACACTCCTCAGGAATCTGGCTCAACAAGTCATTGTAATACCTCATATCAACTTCTGCAGGTAAAAAAAAGACACTATGCATAAAAAAGAAGTATTCACCAACATTTAACTGGGATTGTTTGCAAGGAATCCTAATATTAGTGAGATTATCCTAATTTTCAAACGTTATAATTTTCACAAGACTTTCCATTACTATATAAATTGTACGAAAGAAGCCAGAACAACTTGCTGAGAATTTTTGTGCTTCAAAGAGCTGGTGTGTTGCAAATCTTGTGAGAGGAAGCAAACTACTGATAAATTTGCTGTTATAATTCAACAAGCTGAAATGTGGGCTACTAATTATTTATGAAAGTCAACAAGATCGTTTTTTCTCATTGGCTCACTGCTAATCCAGCATTATAAAGGCCAACCTTCATGCTAATTATGATATACTGACATTTGTCATAGATTGGCAATGGAACATCGCATCACAGAGTTTTTACTGCAGTAAAGCAATTTAAACCAGACACTAATAGCAGTTCAAACACTTTCATGATTGATTTTGGGGGGGGTTTTGGGGGGGGGGAAGGGGGGGGGGGAGAGGACAGATGGCTTCCTTTTGCTCTACTGAGCTGCCATCTCAACTGGACCTTGCTCCAACCAGGGCTATGGTGGCCCAAGCCTTCATTCTCAGATACTTATTTTGCTTATATACTGCTGATGCCTATAAAGCAAATACCCAGAGATTTCCCCCAGCCAGTCATTGTAGCAATAGTCCATGAAAGAAGGGCCACAAACTGTGCTTCCTTGCAGGACCTGGTATGTGCACCCTTGACTCCAGTTCATAAGTGCCATTGTTTTGGGGAAACTGTCTTATACATTGAGAGCTGTGAATGCCGAATCTGCGGCATTCTCAGCCAAGGCAAAGTCCAAGAAACAAATCCAGGTCTCCTGCATAGCAGAAAGCAAGAACGTTGCTGGGCCATTGAGCTGACTCTTTTTAAGTGACGTTCAGTGTGTTTTAAAATGAAGGATCAGTTCATCAGCATTAGCCGGAAGCAGATGGCACGTATAAAATGTACAAACCACCAAAAGGTAAAACAAACATTCCAAAACTCATACTATTTAGAATATGAAGGAATCATAACTATTATAATCTTATTATAAAAATCTTGGATAAACAAAATAGATGTAAAAAACTATTACAAATATTCAAATAAGAATACAATGAAATTTCACAATATTAGTCATACACCAGCATCTGTAGCAACAAAGCTCATATGCATGCATACTCATTGCCATTCAGACAACTCCTATCTAAGTGATATATTACAAACACTCACATCTTCCACAAAAAAGTTACAATAACAATACATAAATAACATGAAAAACAATGTATCAGAATTTTTTTTACATCATATCATTGTTAGACCAGCGAAACAATGTATTACAAATAAGCAGCTTATGTACTGAGATAGCTAACAAATGTGAAAATTAGTAATAGAAAGTGCTTTAATCTGAATATACGTGTTTTAAAGGAATACATCCAAGGAACCACAAAGTCTTTCTTCTTTAAGAAATGGACTTGCTTTTGTAGTAGTAGTATATTCAGATTAAAGCACTTTCTATTACTAGTTTTCACGTTTGTTAGCTATCTCAGGACAAAAGCTGCTTATTTGTAAAACATTGTCTCGCTACTCTAACAATAATACAATGTTAAAATATTCTAATTGATACATTGTTTTTCATGTTATTTATGTATTGTTATAGTAACTATGTTTTTTGTGGAAGATGTAAGTGGTTTCTAATATATCAGTTAGATAGGAGTTGTCTGAGTGTCAATGAGTATGCATGTATATGTGCAATGTTGCTATAGATGTTTGTGTAGGACTAATATTGTGAAATTTCATTGTATCCTTATTTGAATTTTTGCAATAGTTTTTAAATCTATTTCATCTATTAAAGATTTTTGTAAGAAGATTATAATAGTTATGATTCCTTCAAAAACATATAAAATATAGCCAACAGCTGTGGGTCTCTCCATGGTAAAAAAAAAAAAAAAAAAAAGAGAGAAAGCAGAGTTGCTTACCTGTAACAGGTGTTCTCCCAGGACAAGCAGGATGTAGTCCTCACATGTGGGTGACGACACTGGACAGAGCCCTATCACGGAAAACGTTTCTGTCAAAGTTTCTAGAACTTTTGACTGGCACACTGAGCATGCCCAGCATGCCATAATCCCTATAGCCACAGGGTTCTCCCTTCAGTCTCGTTTGTAGCAAAAGCTACGAGCGAAAAAATAAAATAATAAAACGCTTCGGTCCCAACTCCGCGAGGTGGCGTTTGGGTTTCTTGAGGACTAACATCCTGCTGTCCTGGGAGAACACCTGTTACAGGAAAGTAACTCTTTCTCCCATGACAAGCAGGATGGTAGTCCTCACATGTGGGTGATTAGCAAGCTACAGGCTGACATATTTATTTGGACCAACAGCTTACAACTTGTGAAACAGGCACAACAACTGGTGTACTGTTGGGAAAATGAGGCAGCCTGAATATCACAGCAGATTGGATGTGGAAGGAGTTGGGATTATACTGGAAATAAATTCTTCAAGACGGATTGGCCAAAGGCAGAGTCTTGACGTCCCTCCTTGTCCAGGCAGTAATGAGCTGCAAATGTGTGAAGAGAACTCCATGTTACAGCTTTACAGAATTCAGTAATTGGTACTGAACGATAGTGTGCTACTGAGGTTGCCATGGCTCTTACTGAGTGTGCCTTCACTCGTCCCAGGAGAGGAAGGCCTGCTTTTTCATAGCAGCATTCGATGCAGTCTGCTAGCCAGTTGGAGAGAGTTTGTTTGCCCACTGCAACTCCTAGTCTGTTTTTATCAAAAGAAACAAAGAGTTGGGTGGATTTCCTATGGACTACAGTGCGGTCTAGGTAAAATGCAAGTGCACATTTACAATCCAAGGTGTGTAAAACTCTCTCGCCCTGGTGAGAGTGAGGCCTTGGGAAAAAGGCGGGCAAGACTATTGACTGATTCAAGTGGAAATCAGTAACCACCTTGGAAAGGAATTTAGGGTGAGTACGTAGGACCACTCAGTCATGTAGGAACCTGGTATAGCGTGAGTATGTGACAAGAGCTTGTAACTCACTAACCCTTTGAGCAGATGAAATGGCTACTAGGAAGAGAACTTTCCAAGTAAGAAATGTAACATCACAGGAGTGCAAAGGCTCAAACAGGGAGCACATGAGGCTTGTAAGTACTATGTTTAGGTTCCATTCAGTGACTGGTGGCCGTAGAGGGGGCTTAAGTTGTAGTAGGCCCCTTATAAACCTACTCACAAGGGGTTGCACTGTTATCGGGGCTTCCCCAACTCCTTTGTGGTACACTGAGATGGCACTCAGGTGTACCTTCACCGAAGACGTCTGGAGACCAGAGTCTGAAAGGTGCCAGAGATAGTCTAATAGAGATGGCATGGGGCAGGAAAAGGGGTGGATACCTTTTTGCATGCATCATATGGTAAATCTATTCCACTTAGAACGATAGGATTTTCATGTGGAAGGCTTTCGTGAGGCTACAAGCACTTGAGAGACATCAGTTGAAAGATTGAGCTGTTGGAGGATCAAGCTTTCAACATCCAGGCTGTGAAGGATAGGGTCTGAAGGTTCAGATGGCATAACATGCCTTGGTTCTGAGTTATGAGAGTGGGTGCTGTGCCCAGGCAAATGGGTTCCCTGATCGAGAGGTTGAGAAGCATGGGAAACCATACTTGTTGAGGCCAGTAAGGGGCTATGAGTATCACTGATCCCCTGTCCTGTTGAAGCTTCATAAGAGTTTTGGCTATCAGCGGTATCGGGGGATACTCGTATAGGAGGCCTGTGTTCCAGAGGTGAGCGAAGGCGTCCATGTCTAACTTGTTTTGTTGCCTGTGCAGGGAGCAGAATCTGTCCACTTTGTGAGTCAGTTCAGATGCAAAGAGGTCTATTGTTGGTTGACCCCAGCGTTGGAAGATTCTGGTCGTTACCACAGGATCCAGAGACCACTCGTGGGATTGGAACTGTCGGCTGAGGCGATCTGCTACTACGTTCTGTATGCCTGCCAGATAAGTGGCCCAGAGAAATATGGAGTGTGCAAGGGCCAGGACCCAGATCTGCGCGGCTTCTTAGCAGAGGAGATAAGAGCCTGTGCCGCCCTGCTTGTTCAAGTACTACATTGCAACTGTGTTTGTATGAGAACAGTCTTGTGTGAAAGGCAGTCCTTGAATGCATATAGAGTATAACATAACTCGAAGCTCTAGGAAGTTGATCTGAATCGTTGCTTCCAGCTGTGTCCAAGTACCTTGAGTTTGGAGGTTGTTCACATGAGCTCCCCAACCCAAGTTGAATGCGCCTGTGGTTAACGTCATTTGCGGAATTGGTTGCTGGAAGGGTAGACCTGTCAGCAAGTTGGCTTTGTTTGTCCACCAGAGGAGCGATAAACGTAGCTGGTGGGTTACTTGAATCCAGAATGAAAGAGGTTGAGTGGCTTGGAGCCACTGAGATTTCAAAGTCCATTGAATGATTCTCATGGCCAGCCTGGCCATAGGAGTGACGTGGACCGTGGAAGCCATGTGGCCCAGCAACGTTGGGCCACATGGCTTCCACGGTCTTATTGTGATTTTTAATTTTAATGTAATTCTATTATTGTTCTCTGTTTCACTGTAAAGCTCTTTTAGCTGCATTCTGTTTACTGTAAACCGATGAGATGTTCGCAACATTCACTGGTATATAGAAGCTTCCAAATAAATAAATAAATAAATAAATGGGCTGAGGCTGTTTCTTTGTGCGCAAAGATGTAGCTAGTCTGGAGAGTGTGTCTGCACAGTCGTTGGGCAGGAATGCCTTTGCGACTGTGGTGTCTAAATCTGCTCCAATGAAAGTAAGGAGGTGAGATGGGTTCAGGTGGGATTTTTGGTAACTGATGAGAAATCCCAATGAGTATAGCAATTTGATAGTGAGCTTAAGAGCATCGAGAGATCCTTGTTTGGAATGGCTTTTGATCAGCTAGTCGTCCAGTTAAGGAAAGACGTGTATGCTTTTCTTATTTATTTATTTAACATTTTTATATACCAGGATTCATGTAAAAAATTACATATCATCTCGGTTTACATTAAAACGGAAAAAACAAGCATCTTGAGTAGATGGGCCGCAGCCACTGCTAGGCACTTTGTAAATAAATGCGGTGCCGAGGCAAGTCCGAAAGGCAGAACCCGGTACTGATAATGTTGATGTCCAACTAGGAAACGCAGGTATTTGCAGTGATGTGGGAATATTGGAATGTGAGCGTAAGTGTCCTGAAGATCCAGAGAACACAGAGCCAATCTCCTTTTTGCAGAAGGGGAAAGCATGGTGCAGAGGGACACCATCCTGAATTTTTCTTTTCATAGAAATTTGTTGAGATTGCGGAGATCTAGAATGGGGCAGAGGCTGCCTGATTTCTTTGGAATGAGAAAGTAGCGGGAGTAGAATCCTCTGTCCTGCTGTGCCTGGGGAACAGGTTCCACAGCCCTGGCACCCAGAAGGGTGAAGAGTTCTGACTCTAGAAGGCTTGTGTGATCTTTTTGCATCCACAGTGGATTGGATGGTGAATCCGGGGGTACCATGAGGAAGCTTAGATGGTATCCCTGGGTTATAATGGATATAACCCATTGGTCTGTGGTAATGCTGAGCCAGTTGGTTATGAAATGGGGAATTCGACCTCTTACTGGCAATTCTAGTTTTGGATTTGTGCAGTGGCTGCTGTTCTCTGAATAGATTTCAAAATCCAGAGGCTTGGCCTGTTTGTGGTGGTGGCTGGATGGCCTGGATGGCTTTGGCTGTCGAAGATGTCCTCTCTGAGACAGCTTGGTTGGCCTCACGTGAGATGTAGGTGGGTAGTATCTGCGTGGGTGATAAAATGGTTTTCTAGGGTCCCTTCTCGTGGGTCTTCTTGCAGAGGAAGGGCAGTTGGTAGTAATCGTGGACAATTGAAGCAGGGTCTCGTTATAGTCTTTTAGTTGAGCCACTGCATCCTGTATCTTGTCGCCGAATAGGTTGTCACTGGTACATGGCAAATCAGTGAGTTTGTCTTGGACTTCAGGTCTCAAGTCAGATGCTTTCAGCCAAGCCCACCTCCTGGCGCTGATTCCCGTTGCCGACATGTGAGAAGCAGTTTCAAAGGAGTCATAAGCAGCCCAAACCTCATGTTTCCCAGCCTCAAGGCCTTTCTGTAGTATGGCGTTGAGACTATCTTGTTGTTGTTTGGGGAGAGAGTCAGCTTTTCCCTGAACCTGATTCCAGAGATTCCTTTGATATTGTGTCATGTAAAGTTGGTATGCAGCTATGCGTGACACTAGCATAGAGCCCTGAAACATCTTGCGACCTAAAATATTCAAGAATTTTTGGTCTTTGCCAGGAGGTGAAGAGTGAAGGCGAGGACGCCTGGCCTTTTTCTATGCAGATTCAACTACCTCTGACTGATCAGGTAGTTGTGGCTTTTGGAATCCAGGAATATGTTGGACCGGATAAGTTGCATCTATCCTCCTATTCACTGGTTGGACAGTACAAGGATGCTCCCAGAGACAATGTTGGAGATCCACGAGCATCTCGTGGACAGGGATAGCCATAACTTCCTTTGGAGCATCAACAAACTGGAGAACTTCCAATGTTTTATGGCATGTGTCCACCTCTGAAATCAGGTCAAAGGGGATTGTCTCTGACATTTCCTTTACAAAATTTGCAAAGGAGAAGTCTTCTGGGGGAGATTTTCTCCTTTCTTCCGAAGGAGATGGCTCTGATAAGATGTCCTCCGTGGATGTGTCAGTGTCAACATCTTCCCATGTGTCAGAAAAGGTTTCTAGCCGAGATCTTGAAGGAGGGAAGAAGGTTGGTACTGTAGATCGTGTTGGCCCCGATGGATCCTTCGATGGTCTGGATGGAAGATGCGGTGGCACCAATGTAGATTTCGGCTGCACCAAAGGCATTGAGAGGAAACATGGGCATCTTGGTCCTGAGAGCCCCAATGGACCAGACATCGGATCCGGCATCGGTGGAATCGGTGTTGAGAGAGGACTGGAGTCCATGCCTTCATCTTCTGAGGACCCCGGAATGGGTATCAGGGCTTTCAGAGACTTTGCGGGTTGCTTTGGCATTGGTGGCCTAGGTTGTGTTGGAAGGGCACCAATGAGCATATCCAGTCGGTTTAGCAGGGGTGTAAACATCGATGGCTCCGATGTCGGTGTCGGTATGGGGGCCGGCATCGATGGCTGTAAGTCTTGGAGAGCATCAAGCACTGCCTGGCGGATGAGATCATCCAGTTCCTCCCTGAAAGCTGGTGTAGATATCACAGCTAGAGGCGAGCTAGGCGCTATTGGCACCTCCACAGGAATTTGTGGGAGCTCAGTACCCAGCACCGATATCGGTGGGGATAGCCTTGATTTTTCAGGGACTAGAAACTTTGACAGAAAGGTTTTCCGTGATAGGGCTCCATCCAGTGATGTCACCCAATTGTGAGGACTACCATCCTGCTTGTCCTGGGAGAAAAGTCTTGTGTATTTTTATGAGGGTTCCATTTTATGAAAAATTGTCTACACAGTCATCAAATTTTAAAAGTGTCAAAACTGAGTTCCGATTATGTATTTCATGTTTCAAACAGACAAAATAGAAAATGCAGTTTTGACCATAGCTTATTTTACCACATGAAGCTCAAATTGAGCTTGAAACTATTTTGTGAACTGGGATACAAGACAGTGGAACCCTTCTTCCAGAAATATACTATCCAGAAGAATGGAGAGAGACAATTTGAATGTGTATTTGGGAGGATACTCATGCAGAAAATAAGAAACAGTTGATTTATTTTTATGTCCATTTGATATTCCACATGTTCCTTGGAAAGGCCCAATGCAGATTACAAAGAAAAATGTGAACTGCAGCACATATATTGGCGAGTAAGAGGACATAACATGTAAACTGGAAACTGAACAATGCAAAACTGTACTGGTAGCAATACACAGTGTACACTGAATTCATACTATAGAGAGGATATCTAGTGATAAGAAACATAGCACATTATAAAGCAGAACTCTGTTTTTATAGTTAAAGGAGGATACCCAGCAGTAAGAAGGGTGGAAATGCAGATTCTGATGTTTTTTTTGTTTGTTTTTTTTAAGGACAATGACAGGTTTCTTTATGGGATATTGTTCCACAAGTTAGATGCAAAGCAACTGAATGCACAAAGTTTTGTGCAGGCTAACCTGCTGTAGCTAGTGAAGGGACAAATAAAAGGACCTGTTGGAAGAACCTAAATTCCCTTGATGAGACAAGAGTTGAGACAAGTATGCTAGTGCTCTTTGATTCAGGCATTTGAAGACAATACAAAATACTTTATATTTTATCCTGCTCTCAACAGAGCTTATACATCATGAGCTTCAGGTGTTGCTGAACTTGCTCTATCACAAACTTCACTGTTCTGTTTTGCAACAGTTGGAGGCACTTGAGGCCGTGCTATGGAATACTGTAATACAGGGAAATACAATAATCTATTGTCTAGTGATCAGGGAGTGAATGATGGTGGATAGATTGTGATTATAACTATAAAAATGTTGAAGCTGGCGTAAATGGAAGAATGTGGAGTAGGTTTTGTTTTCATATCGCCCTAGATGATGTGTCCTTAACTAGTCAGGATGGCTGGAGGGAAGTCTCCTTCAAGAAGTCCTCATAAGGTCAACAAAGGATCCATCAAGTCTTCTCTACAATACAGCAGATTCCAGTCCAGTGAGAGAACAGAATACTTGATCATGGGGCAAAGAAACAGCTATTTCTTACATATCTAAGACGCTCATGACGTACCCACTAGTGGAAGTGATGGGAGGATGGGAGGTATTTCATCTGCATGTGCTTTCTTCCTACTAAATGTTGGAAGAAAAGGGGAAACAGGTTGCACCTAATGAAACAAAGTCAAATAAAACAATGAGAGACATAGGTAAACATGCATTTTAAAACATAGGCAAACACTCTGGAAACATTAAGGAAACATCAAATCAAAAAGCACTGTTAATTTACATTTATGCAACACTGCTAAATAAAGTGGGATCTAAACATGTTTTACTGTTCTAGAACTTCTGATATATATCCATAAAGTCACCTCAGGACTGGGCGGACAAGTACACACCAGGTACACTTGTAAGGCATTTTCCAAATGGAGGAAATATATAGATCAGTTTTCAGTGGGATTTAACCATCTAATTAGGGAGATAGTTAGATTCTGTGGAGTGTGTGTGTGGGGGGGGGGGGGGGGGGGCAGGAATTCTCCTCCTCCCTTACTAGAAGGCTAAATTTAGCTGCTGAAAAAAGTGAGCAGCCCCAGAGGTTTTCCCAGGTGAGAAATTTTGCTGCCTACTACTGGCACCCTATCTCTTAGTGGACACATTTTGGTCACTCAGATCTGTATGAATTTTCAGTCATAATTTTATGCAACTGGAAATTCACCAGAGATTGCCTTTTAAGTTTTAGCCAGCCAGCTTAGGCACTCAAAGACCAGTTGCAAATCAGCCCAATAGTTTTTATTTAGCTATTGTTAAATTGTCAAAAGTACTGGGATGTAAAGTAACATTCCCCACTATTAATAAAATTGTGCCTTATACTTTGTATTTATAACTAATTTAAAAAGCCCCCATCACAGTATTGAATGGAGATGATACCCTTATAAGACAAACAAATGTTGAAAGATGCACGCATGCTATTAGGGTCCTTTCCTTAGGCAACAAGTGAAAGAGTAGAATAAAAAGGAGATGGATTTGAGAGGCTTGGGTAAAGCACAGAGTACTCTCCTACTAGCTGACATAGGGCAGCTTCTCTTTTAAAGTCAGTGATCCCCAATTAGAAAGTAGACAGAAGCACTAGTGGAATATCCAGGTCGCCACTGCCAGATTCAGGTACCACTCGTGTGGCTGAAACGTACGGCTCGGGCGGTCTGCCAGTACCTTCATTCCTCTCTTATGTCGCTCTCAGGGACCTGCCTTGTGAGAGAACCCAGGAACAAATTAGTACTGTCTCCTGACAGAGGAGGATCGAACCCATGCCTCCCTGTCTGTTGATGAACCACATTGCTACCTGATTGTCTGTCCAAGTTAGGAGTGTTTTGTGAGACAGGCAGTTCCGAAATGCCCAAAGAGCGTAACGGATGCCCGAAGCACCAGGAAGTTTATCTGGTAGAGAGATTACTGAGCTGTCTACCGACCCTGTGTGTGGAGGTTGCCCATATAGGCCCCCCAACAGTGGGGGGGAGGCATCAGTGGTAAGTACCCACCTGAGGTGGGGCAGCCTGAAAGGGGGTCCCCTGTTCCAGGTTGAAGAGATTCTCCCACCAGGACAGGGAGATCCGCAGTGGTGCCGTGAGAGACAGGGGCCTCAGGTTCCTGGGATGCTTTTAGCCATTGCGACCGTAATGTCCACTGCACTCTATGCATTTAGAGGCAGGCCAATGAAGTGACATGGATAGAAGCAGCCTTGTGGTCCAAAAGACGAAGCAGCAAATGGGCAGGAACCTAATGACTGCTGCTCACCAAGCCAGTCAGAGATGAGAGAGAAAGAGCCCAATCTCGGGCAGAAATGCTTTTGCTTGGACCGTGTCCAGTCTGGCTCCAATGAAGTCCAGATGGTGTGACGGGCGGAGGTGGGATTTGGGGTAATTTATAACAAATCCCAGGGATTGCAGCACCTGAAAGCCAGATGTAGAAAGTGCACTGCCCCCTGTTGGGAGGCATTCTTGATCAGCCAGTCATTCAGGTAGGGGAACACATGCACCCCCACTACTGCCAGTAACTTGGTAAAAACCCCAGGGGCTTTTCCTACCACAAAGAGAAGTTACTTCCTGTGACTCAGGAAGATCGCAATGCAGGCAAAGGCATCTTTCAGGTCGATGGAGCAGAACCAGTCTCCTCTGCTGAGGAGAGGGATCAGGGTGCCCAGAGAGATCATTCTGAACTTTCCCTCTGCAGGAATTTGTTCAATGCTCTGAGATCGAGAATGGTACTTAGACCCCCAGTTCTCTTTGGTATCAGGAAATAAGAACATAAGAAATTGCCATACTGGGTCAGACCAAGGGTCCATCAAGCCCAGCACCCTGTTTCCAACAGTGGCCAATCTAAGTCACAAGTAACTGGCAAGTACCCAAACATTAACTAGATCTCAAGCTACTATTCTTTATTGATTAATAGCAGTTTATGAAGTATTTCCTGCTGGGTGGATGAACCCCATGACAAACATAGGGGAAAATCTGCAGGGATAACCCTAGAGTATGATCATAAGAACCCACTGGTCCGACGTAACATGGGGCCAGCAGTGAGCATAGCAAAAAAGCCTGCCCACTACTGGGGAGCAGGATGCCGGGGTTATGGCAGGCTGACTCATGCTCCCTTGCCCCCAGTCAAAACCCCATAGCGGGGTCCTGCTGAGGGGCTGGTTGGGGCTTAGGGGCCCACTGTTGGCAAGGACGAGCCCTAGAAGCAGGAGGGTAATATTTCTTTTGGTGGTAGAAGGACCTCCTCGAGCTTTGTTGGGAGGACTTTCTGATGGTAAACAGCAGGTCAGAAGCACCAGCCAATAGCTGTTGAAGGGTTTCATGGTGGTCCTTCAACTGGGCTATTGCATCCCTGACTTGCTCCGAAGAGATTCTCACCTGTGCAGGGCAGATCAGCCAGCTTTTCTTGGACCTTCAGAGCCTTCCTACGTGCACCAATGCCCACTGCAGCCACCCTCGCTGCCACCTTGAAGACATCGTAGGTGGATCTCACCTTATACTTTCCTGCCTCTAGACCCTATTGCACCACTGCAGAGAACAGATCTTGCTGTTGCTGCAGTAGGTGTTCTGAAAGCTCCTGGATCTGTTTCCACAGGTTCTGGTTATACTGTGTCATATACAATTGATAGGAGGCAATGCGGGCGATGAGCACCCTCAAATACCTTCCTATCCAGGGCATCCAGCTCCCTGTGGTCCCAGCCCGGAGAGATGGAGGCATGGGTGTGGGAGTGGCTTGGCTTTTTTTGAGAGCGGACTCCACTACCACTGATTGGTGAGGGAGATGGTGTGTCTCAAACTCCAAAGCCTGTTGGACCAAGTAGATGGCATCCACCTTCCTATTTACTGGAGGAACTGACACGAGATGTTCCCAGCTCCTCAGAAGGTGGTCTTTGAAGATACAGAGGACTGGAATGGCCCCTATCTCCTTTGGGGCATCGACAAACTGGAGAACTTCTAGCATTTTATGTCGAACGCCCTCCTCTGTGAGGAGCTGGAAGGGGATAGTTTTGGCCATGGCCCTGATGAAACCAGCAAAGGAGAGACCTTCCAGGGGAGACCTATGCCTTTCATCTGGTGGCAAAGGTTCTGACAGGATATCTTCGGAGTCCTCAGAGGAAGACTCCAATGTATCATCTCCGGTCCCCGGGGGGGGGGGGCCTGCTTGGGAGAGCCCTGCCCAAGCTCATCGGCATGGGCACTGAGGGCATCGAGGGCACTGGAGGTACTGGTCGCCTCGAGGGCGACAAGGGCACAGATAGCCTGGGTAAGGGCTCAGGGAACCGAGGTGTCAGCACCAAAGGAGCCAGCGGCACCGATGGCCGTAGCACATCTTCCTCCTCAGAGGACCCAACGATGGGAATCACTCGAGGGGGGCATCAGTGGCCGTTGGGACATCGAGGAACCTTGTGGCACTTGTTGCATTGGAAGGACACCAAGAAGGACATCCAGATGCTCGAGCAGGGGCGCCAACAGCGCTTGTGCAGGTTCCAGCACTGGTATGGGGGCCAGTGCTGGGGGCGGTTTGATGCTCCACAGGGCTCAGAGCACCGCATTCTGCACCCTGTAGTCCAACTCCTCCTGGATGTCCAGCAAAGCTAGGACTGATGGAGGGGAAACAAGGAAACACCGGAGCCTCCGGTCACTGGTGCCAAACCAGAACTGGAGTTGTGCGCCGATGGTGACCAGTGACTGTGTTTGCAGGATTTCCCACGATGCACAGCCCAGTGTTTCCTCGGCGCCGAGGAAGCTGTAGATCCTGTTGTCTTTGAGAGCATCAACATCGGAGAGGGCCTATCACCGGTGCCCCTTTCCCTGGATGAACCTGCCGGGGGAGTAGATAGGGATAAGGTATCCATCAGTTCTCCTCGGCCTCCAGGGGTTGAGGTTCCCAATGCCGGCGTGGATGGGGCAGACTTTTTGGGACCAAAAGATTTGTCCATCTTGTCTAGCTGAGCATGATGACCCTTGGGGCCTATCAGATCACACAGCTGACACTCTCGGATGTCGTGCAATGCCCCCAGGCAGAGGATACAAACCTCATATGGATCAGTAATGGGCATGGTCCGCAGGCACTGGGGGCACCGACAAAAAATGGACACCATAAAAAATAGCCAGCGAGTGGTCGATGGCCGGCGGCCACAGAGGAGCGACATGCTGGGAACAGACCACTAGGAAGGCAAAAATTAACCTACCATGCCGTAGAAGAAGCACAGACAGGAAAGAGGGACCTGATGTTGAAAACTGAAGATCGGTGAGAAAAAAAACACTCTAAAGAGCGGAGCTCCACCACCATGAAGCAACTTCTTTGTGGAAAAAAAGAGAATGAAGAGGGTCCCTGCGTGGACGCGCAGATAGCGGCATGCTGGGCATCCTCAGTGTGCCAGTCAAAGTTCTAGAAACTTTGATAAAAGTTTTCCGTGCTGGGCTCCATCTGATATCATCACCCATCTGTGAGGACTACCATCCTGCTTGACCTAAGAGAATCATCCCAACCAGAATTAAGGACCTTTGAGGTCCCAAAAGATTGCACTTTAACATAGTCACTGCCATTACAATATTATCATCTTCATCAACCTACTTTGTTATTTTACTTTTAACTATTTTTTATTTTTGGCAAGCTAACTTGATACGCCCTTTAGAAAAAAGTCATAAAACATAATACATACAACATTTCTAAATGTGTTCTGACATAAAATGTCAGCAAAGAAGCAAAAGGTTACTTATTTTTCATCAGGTATGTAAAATCAGCTGATTTTACAGTATATTGCCCTGATAAAGGGACTACAGCTCTTAAAAGTTAGTCACACATGTTTTAGATTAGTCCAATAAAAATGGTATCACCTGCAAATTGTTTGTGGACTTTATTTAAGCATGTAGAAATAATTCACATTGCTTCATTTAAAACATGGTCTGAAACTCAGTATCTAGTTCGGATTAAAATCTGCTAATTTTTCAGAAGATGATACATTTTAACATTGTATGAGTAGGACAGACAATAGATTTAAAATATCTTCTACCTACTACTTGAACATAGGACTTCTGTGTAAAGAAAAAAAAGTATTTGTTTATGACCAAAAAGACTACCTATGAAAATCTTCAGATTAGGTGCTGCTAAAATGTACTATTCAATGGTAATGGCTGTTTTACTGAAAGTTCCTGCTGGAACACAACTGTAGGACCCAATAAATGTCTTATGACCTACAGTAAGAAATCTATGTTCCTTTAAAATGCTTTTATTGAGCATTTTCTCAAATGCAATATTTACTCTAGTCCTGGCTTTCATTTGTTTTATGTTATTTGATGTTTGTAACCCACTCAAAATATAAGTGCTTTTAAATAAATAAAAATAGATTAGTGATCAACAACCATGAAGAGTTTGGAACAGCTAGTTTACTGAAGTCAAAGCATGTGTGTTCATTTTCTTGCAAGTCATGGGGGTTCAGTACATGCAATGAACAAGCCCACAGTTAATTAAAGAGAATCCATGTGGTTTGACACCAGGGTTATTAAAAAAAAAAAAACTCTGTATATTTCCAGTTGTCATAACCTGGCCTCCAGGACAGGCCCCCAGCATTGGGACTGGGTCCAGGCTCTGGCCTAGGCTGAGGCCCAGGTGTGGGGGACCCGGCCTCCGAGCCGGGCCACAGAGTCAGGCCTGGGTCTAGGCCCGAGCACTGCTGACCATTCAATTGCAGTGGGGCACCCACTGTCGGGTGGTGATCCCCTTGTTTTCAGTGCTATCAACTCGTGGATTCCTTTAGGCATAGACACTGCTTGCTTCCATCTCTGCAGCCTCCCTCTTGTAAGGTCTCCCTCGCAAAAGAAATCATGGTGTCTCTCAAAGGAATCCATTACTGGAAACCACTTAAATAATAAAGAAAACAATATCAAGAACCCCTTCATGTTCTTGGGAACTGGAAATATACCTTATTATTATAATACATTGGATCTACTGAAAGCTCTACATACCTCAGGGGCAGATAATTGGGTCATCAAAGTCTTTTCTCTGGGCAATAATGAAACATTAAGTAGTTTCATGTTCTTTAAATAATTCTGGTGCTGCCTTTTGCAAGCTAAAGTATCATACATCAGAAGAGCAATGTCTTGAAAAATCTCAATGCCAAAGGTCGACTATTGTAAAAGAAAACACATATTGGATAATCAACTTTATTTTCTTCCTGATAATAACTTTACTATAGCACCTTTCATCTAAGAGCATCCTAAATATCTTTCAAATCAGAAAATCTTAAACAAATTATGGGTGGTTACTATCGCATGGTTAAATATAATTTTCTGAAAACATAATGGCTGGGGACAAATGGTGAGAAAATTCTATAAAATCACTATCTGTAAACTCTCCATACTAGTCCATCTTTTTGGTAAGTCAAATATTACAGAACACCACACGCAAGACATCAGCAGTGGAAAACAAGAATATGCATATAAGCAAATTAATGCATTTAGCATATGCAATAAACTACACAACTTAGAATAAATGTATTCCTCACAGAGTACAAAAATAGCTCACATGGATTATCATGGACTTTTTAGGGATGTGCATTCATTTTAAATGAATTTTCAAAACACAACAAATAAGGAACAATTAGTTTCATTGGGGGGGGGGGCACAAAACAAATTGAGGGGCCTCCCAAATTAAACAAATCTTATTTGTTTAATTCACTTAAAACTGTCAGTCAGGCCTAGGCCCAAGGCTGGGGCCTCACCTAGAGTACAGATCGAGGCCCAAAGCAGGGGCCGTGACCTAGACCCTAGCATGACAACATGGTCTCAGCCTAGGCCCGGGCTGACACTGGGGCCTCGGCCGAGACCCGAGCAAAGGACAAGAACCCCCCCCCCCCCCCCCCCGAAAAATTACTTACCTGATCTGTCAGATATCCGAAGTGTGGGCTGGCTGTGTCCAGATGCCTGGGCCCGACGCCTAGATCCAGCCTTAATACCGGGGCCTGGCCCGGAGGCCAGGTCCCTGGCCCAATACCAAGGCCTAGTTCAGAGGCTATGTTCTGACACTGAGGACTCAGCCTGGACCCAGGCCCGATGCCGAGTCCTCAACCTAGGCCAGAGAGGTCCTCAGAGGTCCTCTTCTTAGGTCTTCTGTCTTCTTTCTCTTAATGATGCCATCCGATGCCTTACAGCAAAACGGATCTCTCCTCTGAGGAGGATGAGCCAATATACTCTGGTGCGACCCCAGCGGATGGAGTCATTAAGAGAAAGAAGAGAGAAGACCAAAGAAGAGGACCTCTGGGGATTTCCCTGGCCTAGGTTGAGGACCCAGCATCAGGCCTGGGTCCAGGCTGAGGCCCCAGTGTCAGGACATGGCCTCCGAGCTGGGCCTGTGACCAGCCTCCGGCCCAGGCCTCAGCGTCAGGACCCAGTTTCTGGGCCACCCAAAGTCCCGGTGTTGGGACCTGGCCTCTGGACAGGGTCGGGTCTGGGCTGAGGCCCATTTGTCATAACCTGGCCTCCAGGACAGGCCCCAGCATTGGGACTGGGTCCAGGCTGAGGCCTAGGCTGAGGCTCGGGTATGGGGACCCGGCCTCTGAGCCAGGCCACAGAGTCAGGCCTGGGTCCAGGCTGAGGCCTAGGTTCAGGACCTGGCCTTTGGACTGGGCCTAGGCTGAAGTTTCGTGACCAGGCCCCCAAGTCTTGGCCTTGTGTAGATCTTAGGCAGAGAAAGTGGCAATCTACCACAGCCTTGGCCTTGATCTAGGCCTCGCCAGCAGATCCCCACCAGACTGGATAAGTAGGGGCTGGGGCAGATCCTAGTCCCAACATTTTTCCTGGTATGAGGGATGGGTGGTGGAGATGGAAGAGCTTGGGATGCCCTGTTCCCTTTTTTTTTTTTTTGTTTGTTTGTTTTTGGGTTTTGTTTTTTTATGTTTGATTCATTTTTTTAAACAAAAGCAACAAATTAAACATTAAACAAAACAAAATAATGGGGAAAACACCTCCCAAAAACAAACCATAAAATGAATGTTTTTACCCCTGCACATCCCTAGTGCTTTTCTCCATTCAGTACTGACTAGAGAAGGTCAGGTAAATTAGATTGGTTTGACATGATTTGTTATGGGCAAATCCATGACAACTGATTCCTAGCACCTTGTTCAATAATTTGCTGTTGTAGCTTTCTAGATGCTGAAGTCAATTGGACTGGTATTGGATTCTCAGGGTCCTCTTCTTTCCCCTCTCTAAAGACAAGCACATTTTCCAAGTTACAGTCTTTGGGACTCTCGCTTGTACTCTGAGATATTGAACATGCTTGCTGATGGCTCTGTGATAACCTCAGTAATCAAAGCTGCATATTATTAGGATCAACCAACTTTTTAAAAAAGCCATTTGGGGGAAATTTTCAAAAGAATTTATGTGCATAAATCCTGGTTTTGCGCATAAATGGCTTTTTGAAAATTGGTTGAGGGGTTATGCAAACACTATTTTTCACTTCCTTTTATGTGCACTTTAAAGAAGCAATCTAGGGGGTGGAGTTGGTGCAGAAACAGAAATTACACATGTACTGGGTAATTTTCAAAAGGATTTACATGCTTAAAACTGGTGTTTACATGTGAAAATGCACTTTACTCATATAAGTGGGCTTTTGAAAACTGTGACAATATATGCCATTGAACCATCAATAGGTTTTACGTGAGTAAGTGCACTTTATGACAGTAACTTTTAAACCGGCATGCGGATGCACATGCGCACACGTTCGTCGGCCCGCACCCAGGGACACGGCCATTTTATAACATACACGCCTATATCTGCACGCAATAAAATAATCTGACCGCATTCAATTCTAAGTGACGCGCGCCTATACACACAAATGTCACTTCTGCAGTGTAAGTGGGGGGGATTTTAAAAGACACGCCTACCAATGCCATTACCAGTTTTCCAGTTCATTCCCAGTTCACCCAGGTAAGGGACAGAACTTACAAACTACCCTGGTTTAATAGCCTCCCTTCTCCCCTATTAGCATCGGCCTTTAAAACCCCGCTGATCTGACCAGATTTCTTTTGAGGTACAGCTTACACATCATCCACAGCAGAAGTAAAGTTGCGCGACAGGGGGACACCCCCCCCCCCCGGCGCGTGCCAGTGTGCATAAGTATTAACAAACAAGTTTCAGGTTTGAATCCAGGAACACCCATGCCTTGCCCCTTTTTTTGAACTTTTCATTTATGAATGCAACGGCAAGTGTGCGTGTATCTGGCGGCTTTTAAAAAAAACGATTTAAGTTCGTATCTCCCGGCTTTGGTGCGCACCGGACTTAAAATTCATCTTTACGCATGTAAATAGATTTTGAAAATTGCTCCAATAATATGTCATATTTACATGCTTAACTCCTCTACACAGGTGAATTTTCAAAGTAGTTCCACGTGTAAATGTAATATACTATCATAGCAATTAAAAAAAAAACCCCATTTACTGCATAAAGTACAATTGCACAGGTAAATCCTATGAACAATTCAATGGCATGTATTGTAGCAATTTTGAAAAGCCCACTTACACGGGTAAAATGCATTTACATGTGTAAAACCCAACTTTACGTGTGTAAATTATTTTGAAAATCAGATCCTTTAAAAGCTCTTAGCACGGGTAAATTGCTACTATTGTATGCTACATTTACACGCATAACTCCTTTCAAAGTTACCTCCATACTTTTAATGAGGTAACTGTAGCAATTTTAAAAAGTCATTTACACGATAAGATCCTGATTTCAAAAAAACCCATTTACTGCATAAAGTACTACTTTACATGCATAAAACTGGGTCTTACGCAAGAAAATGACAACTAATACAGGTGTCCCACAAGGCTCATCCCTTTCCGCATTACTGTTCAACATTTACCTTTTACCCTTGTGTCGTCTCCTTGATGGCCTAAACCTGAATTTCAAACTATGTGCCAACGATATTCAATTCATCTTACCCGTAACTGAATCATGGAACAAAACATTTTCACTACTCCAAATCTACCTAGAAACAATAAAAACCTGGTTATCTCATAATAGACTCAAACTAAATGCAGCAAAAACTGAATTAATTTATCTATCATCTGTTCCCGACTCTCTGCTCAACGCCCTCCAAACACATTCACTTTTGATGGACAATCCATTCCCATAAAAAACCATGCAAGAAATCTTGGCATAACTGTTGACTCCAAACTATCTTTATCCAAACACATATCAGAAACTGTTAAAAAATCATTTTTCAAAATACACATGCTCAAAAAACTCAAACCACTGCTACTATCATCTGACTTCCGAACTGTAACACAAGCCTTAATACTATTGAACTTAGATTACTGCAATGCACTATATATTGGACTACCTTTATCTTCACTACATCCTCTCCAACTAATCCAAAACGCTACCACCAGACTAATTTTCAACTTACCAAAGAAAGAACACATCACTCCCATATTACAACACTTACACTGGCTCCCCATAACCCATCGCATAAAATATAAAATCTTGACCACTATCCATAATCTACTCTACAACCCCAACTCTGTATGGATCTGCTCCATGTTACACATATACAAACCTACAAGACAATTACGATCAACAGACAAATGCCTACTGGAAATCCCATCCATCAGAACAACCAGCCTAGCATTAACAAGGAAAAGAGCATTCTCAGTTATTGGTCCAATCCTGTGGAACTCTATACCTGACTCAATCCGGATGACACCGAATCGCAACGAATTTAAAAAGATGCTAAAAACCTTTTTACTTAACGATGCTTACAAATACAATATCTGAATCTAACTCAATGATATCTGCCTACCTAATGAGTTTTATTTTGTTTTTAATACGTATGTAAATTTTCTTGTGTCATTATTATGTATGTAAATTGTAAACCGCCTAGACGGACACGCAAGTGCCCATATGTGCAGTATATAAAAAACTTTTAAATAAATAAATAAATAAATAAATAAAATAAAATGCATTTTACTCAAATAAGTGGGCTTTTGAAAATTGCTTACATAATAGGTTTTGCTTACATAAGTGCACTTTACATGCATAAATGGCTTTTGAAAACTGCTACAATAGTAGCTACTTTTGAAAATTCACCTTTAAGACAGTAACTTTTAAACTAGTAAGCAGGCGTACATGTGTGCATATTTATCAGCCCACGCCCAAGAACTTGGCTATTTTATAACATATGCACTTCTATGTATACATATTATAAAATAGCCTGGCCACACGCATATGTGCGCTGAATTTTAATTGAGTGTGCGCCTGTGTGTAAAAATCACGCCTCTACCGCCAGGGGGTTTTAAAAAGGACAAGCGCCAACACATTTGCCAGTTTCACCAATTCATTTTCAGTCTTCTTGTAATATTCTGTAGCTTGGTGCAGAGGGACTTTTTGACTATGATACTATATGATGCACTTGTGGGTAGGGGGTAGGGGTGTTTATTGTGAACGTTGGGTGTTTGTTTGTTTCTCTCATTGTGTTGCTTTCTTTGTGAACAACCAGTAAAAAGTTTAATTATAAAAAAAACATTAACAGCTAAGCTAAAATCAGAATTGAAAACCCAACAGGAAACTGAAATCACACCGGTAAGGCCATGCAGCCACAGAACATTGCACGGATATCATCTGTGACAAAAAAAAAAAATCATTAAAGAGAGCCCTTGCAGACAAACTTCCTCATGTTCTCAAAGCAAGCGCACCACAGTTTCCTGCTAATATTGCAAAAGAGGCCCACAATTAAGAAATAAACACAATATGGAGAAGGAAGTTTTGGCACTGACCATCATTGTTGTGTTACTCCAGTCTTTTGGAAAGCTGCTTTCTTTCACAATTTGGTGGTGCCTTATGATATCAAAGAGCTTGGAATCAGATTTCCCACTATTCAGTATGGGGTCTAAGTACTTCCAGAATACTTCCAAGTCTTTGCTGACCTTTGTCTTCCTCTGTATTTCACTTTCTACCACAAGAAATATACCTTCATTAGAGGCAGACATACACACGTGCGCAGTGCGTTCAGAGAGTCCCTTCCTGCAGACACAGCCCCACACAGATCAGGTGTTGTAAAAAGCAGGTTTTACCTACTGTCTGATCTAAGTATCTTTTCAGTAATATTATTATATGTTTTGTAAATCATTTTAACAATACTTAGAAAAACTAAACTGTCAATCCCATAGACCCAACAGACAGATGGATGCTGTTCTCTAAGTCCCTTCTCCTTCCCAAATATTTTCAAATTTAAACTCGTTTTCAAAAGTACTACTACAAAGCTTGGATGCTTTGGGATGATGGTTAAAACACAGATTTACCTGGACTAGAAACATCTCTCATTCTCTTCACAGATACCAAATTATTCTACTTTAAATAAACTTACAAACAAAGCCAGATAAGTTCTCAGTTAAGATGATACATGCATTAAGATGAAGTATACAGTAACTACTTTGATAAAGACAGTATGTAAGACAAACACACGTTTAAAATCAACTCATAAGAACATGCTTCTTTCCATTTTTCTTGGACAGGCACTCCTTTCAGGTCCGATAATCCTGGTTTCAGCCTAATGATGGTTCATGGGATCAACAGGCAGGGCAAAAGTTCAAAGTCATTTAATGTGGGTAAGAAGTGTTTTACCCCAAGTAAATCAGTCATCTGAAAATTGCTCTCCTTTCATGTGGCTAAAAGCATGCCCATTGTTCTCGCAATGAAAGGAGGCATTCCCAGAGGTATATCCAGGTCCCGAGGGGAAAAGTCCACATTTTCAACTCTAAGCATGCACTTTTACAGCCAAACCCACACAAAAAAAAAACCACAGGTACAAACAAGTTTCAAAACAAAAGGAATTTAAAAATTGGCGCAAAGATCATGATCTTCATGTCTATGCGGACAATTTGAAAATTGCCCCCATAATATTTTCTCTTTATTTAAAGCCAAATTTTATGCTACTAATCAGAATTTTAGAAACATCCCTTAACCTCATCTCTTCTTAAATGGCAGTCCTATAGTTCTAAATGCCTTTTAACTTCAGTCGGATTCACATTAATCTTGACATTGCACTATCCTTATCTTCATCTTCATCTTTCTACTTGCTGGGTGCAGGTCTACACATCAAGAAGTACTTGGGAATGTACAATATTAAAATTTGCTAAAGAAGGGTTTTCATTCAATACCGTACCTTCAAAATGCAGAATTGCTTCTTCTTCATCTATGGGCAATATGCTGTAGTTCTCACAAGATACTTTAATCACACTGGACACATCGATTTTAAGGTCAGCCAAAAGAGCTAGAATTTGAGGTTGGTGGAAACCGGTGACTATGATATAATGTTCTGTACCATCACTTGGCTCATCATCTGCATATATATCAACACAAAATGTGTAAAGAACTTTGTAATGTGCAGCCAATCAGATCTTTACAGAAGCTGTTATTCTGTGCAGAGAAAGTCTGCACGCCGTACAATGGCAAAGGACTGCACTACTGTTTTTTGTATTAGGAAAGTAAAAATTAACATTTTACAGACACACTTATCTGGGATAATGCTGCACATAGTAACACAGTAAATAAACAATACATAAAGATCATCTGGCCCATCCAGTTTGCCCAGTTTTTCTGGGCAAACTGGATGGGCCACCTCAAACCATAAATTTAGAGCCCAATATTCAGCAGCACAGGAAGCAGATAAGTTATCCAGCAAAAATTAGCTGGATAGCTTGTCCAGGATATTCAGCGAAGCACTGTCGATTCGGCAGACCACTGAATATAACTGGCTAAAGTCTTAGCTGGATAAACTTACCTCCCACTCCACTCCCTTCCAGAGACACCATAGGCTGAGGGGAAGTCCCATCATGGGCAAAAGCTGAAGTAGTCAAATTGCTTTGAGCAAAACTAAATAATGCTCACACAAACAAAGAGTGAGGACTGAACTGCTATCAGACAGCAAACCTGTCTGATAGCAGAGCGCTATCAGACAGCAAACCTGTCTGATAGCAAAGCGCTTGGACTTGTTCATCCCCGGCGCCTAGCTCTCCTGAACTTTAGCTCTAGGCGGCCTCCTGCACGCACATCAATGCCACCTTGCATATGCACGCACCCCTCCAGGACACATGCAAATACATGCTCAACACTAGGTCGCTGTCGTACACGCACAAGTACATGCGCAAATACGTACTCATATAGGCTGTGGTTGTACACACACAAGTACCTTTGCAAACACACACAAGTTTAGATTGCAGTCTTATACGCACAAGTACCCATGCAAAAGTCAAGCTCCAGTCCTAGTCACAGCCTTACACGCACAAATACCTATGCAAATAAGCGCTCAAGTCTAGGTCATAGATGTATGCACTCAAATCTAGCCCGTGGCCTTATATGCACAGGTTCCCGTGCATGCAACTGCCATGCAGTGAGAATGCATGCACACGCCTACGAACGCAGGGAAAAACTGCTGCAGTGGCCTACCACACAACTATATAAAGCCTGTCTTCACCTTCAGTGCGTTTAGGCCCACATATGTTCAACATTCGGCACTGAAAATCATCGAAGGCCTGAAGAGCTTCTCAACAGCTCAGACCTCTTAACTGGCTGAGAATCTATGGAGACTGCGGCCGAGAGCCAGCTTCCCCCACTACTTGTTCTGCTAAATAAGCTTTGGCATAAGCAAATTAAAACTGGCAGAACCAGAGACTCTTCCTTGGTGCATGTGCCTCTCATACCACCGTAGGACAGGGAACCGTCAGCGATATTTGAGGAGGGGTTTCCCCTGCCTCTCCTGCTGACATTGCTAGGGAATCGAAAATGGCTGCCATTTCCACACTGATGGGGAAAGCTTGAGTGCTAGACCTTGTCACCCACAAGGCTCGTACTAACAGAGTGACCATGCTCGAAGC
Source organism: Rhinatrema bivittatum (assembly GCF_901001135.1). Classification (NCBI taxonomy): domain Eukaryota; kingdom Metazoa; phylum Chordata; class Amphibia; order Gymnophiona; family Rhinatrematidae; genus Rhinatrema; species Rhinatrema bivittatum. The sequence goes on along the minus strand of NC_042629.1, from coordinate 48,187,066 downwards.
AGGACCCCCCCGAATGCCATGCCACGTCTGACACACGTGCACGCTGTTCCTCCCCGCGCTCATGGCACTACCAGCACCTCAATGGCAAGCAGGGGAACAGTCCCTCAGAGCCACGGAGCCAAAACCCGGTCACAGGCAGAGAAGCTGCTGAAAAGCCCCATTGCTGAGCTCCCCAAGCTGCTAAGGTAGCTTCCCCCCTGGAACCCTGCTGCTGCACAGATTCCTCTAACTAGTTCCTTGTTCTCTTTTTTTTTTTTTTTTTTTTTTAACTCTCAGAGAACAAATAAAGATACACAGAAACCAATACTTTCCTTTGGTGCAGTTCTTGGAGGAGAAGTCCATTACCTGCTATTAATTAAGTTCACTTAGATAATAACCACTGCTATTACTAGCAACGGTAACATGGAATAGACTTAGGTTTTGGGTACTTGCCAGGTTCTTTGGCCTGGATTGGCCACTGTTGGAAACAGGATGCTGGGCTTGATGGACCCTTGGTCTGACCCAGTATGGCAGGTTCTTAGGTTCCGGTTCCAGGAACACAGGCCGCTTGGCAGATCAGAAAAGAGCCAGAGCACTGACTATCTCCATCTCCTTTTGCCAAACTTTAGCAACCCTGCCCAGGACAAACTGTAGAAAAGGGATACTTCCCTATTCCACTGGGCTTGCAGTGCAAAACTGCCAACAGGTTCAACCGCTGTCTCGTAGGGCATGAGGGATGTGGACCACAAGATGTCCACCCCACAGACCTTTGGACCGAGCTATCAGAAGGGTCACCAACCCCCTTGCTCATCCACCTCAAACCATAAAATAGTCGCATCCATGTGTGCGCGCCAGGAACCCAGCGCACATGGATGCACATGCATTATTTTTTAAATCTATCTTTAAAGTATTTTGTATACAGCAGTAATAATCATGTTGGAAGCTGATGGTGGTTTCCAACTTAACTTTTACTGATTAATGATGGAAAATTGATTTAAAAAAAAAAATCCAATTATAAGATCTTGTTCTCTATAGTCAACTTACAACTTTAGTTCTTCTAATAAATCTGTGACTATTTCTATATTCATTTTTATTGGGTTTTTCATACAATAGTAACATGTGAGTCTCAGTACCACTGTAAACCAGTAGGTACCAGTAGTAGAACAGACAGCAGCCACTGAGAAGATAAAATAACATTAAACAGTACAAATATTATACAATGGAACAAGCATCACACCATATCAAGAAATACAATCTGTGACTTTATACTTCGAATACATTTATTCAATTCTCTTTATCCTGATCCTTTCCAATTAATAGGGTAGCTTTAAAGCTTCCAGAATTTGGTGGAAAAGATGAAAATTCTCAATTTAGATTTCACAAAGTAAAGACTCATATCTCATACCTTTATCCAGGTGTTCAGAACAGATGTTCTTATTCCTTTTCCTTACTTCTCCTGCTGGTACTTGAAGGGGACCTCCAGACTCCTGTCTTCGATATCCTGATGATATAGTCTGGGGACTTCACCATTGCAGTCTTCCACATGGGGGAGCTAACATCCAACACACTACTACTTCTATTCCCCCTAGTAAAATGGGACAATCCTTTTTGGTAGAGGCCCACTAGGGTTCTCCACACTTAAGATTACTCAAACATTATAAACACATTTTAATCATTAATGGAAAAAGAGGAGATGAGTACTAGGACAGAGACATTTTTCGTTGAATGATGGTATTTCTTTTTGCAGGATGCTCTTACGGCAATAAAAGGTTTACACATGCACTTCTGTTGTCAGAAAGTATAGGACATACCAATGAATTTGCTGGATGGCTCCTCTTCTCCACGGCGCTTTAGCTGTGTCTCCTTTTTAATTGGTGGCGGCTCTGGTGCCTTTTTTCCCTTTGCTAGTTTCTCAGTAGACTTGTGCTTTAGAGAACTTTTACTAGGCTTTGCCTGTCCTTTTAGCTCTGCTGACTAGAAACAGAAGAATCTAGTTTAGTTCTCACCTTAAAGGCATATGGTAAAGATCAATTTAGAAAAAACTAAAAATACATTTTGTTTTTCCAGATCTAGACTGGTGATGGTCCTTGGTGGGAATGGCGATGAAGCCTATAAGTATAGTAAAATTCTTTTAAGGTGACAGTTATATTCTGGGTGAATTTTAATAAATGGTGGGTATTGTGGAGTTTTGTTAATAAGGGGTGGGCTGGAGTATTTTTGTGGTGATTATTCTTTTTTATAATTATTTTATTCAGGCCTATATTTAGTGCTACTTAACTGGATAAATAAGCCAGACTTATCTGGCTAAGTGGCAGCTGCTAAATATCCAGCTATGTTCAGTGGCTGCCACTTATTTATCCAGCTAAGTAGATAGCTGGATATCTTGGGGGTGGGTAATGGGTGGATCGAGGTGGGGCAACTTAACCATTTATCTTAACCGGATAAGTGTCTATATTCAGCCTTATCCAGTTAAGTTAATCAGATAAGTTAGATCTGCCATAGAGCAGGTCTAGCTTAGCTGGTTTTAACTTATCCAGCTAGTAATTTGTACATGGATATTCAGTGGCATCGTCGTGCCGCTGATTACCCATTCTAAGTTAACTGGATAAGTTATTTCCAGATAACTTAAATAACCAGATACAATGGGCTCAATATTCAAATGTATTTACTGTTTTTTTTGATAGAATTGTATGTTGATTGATGTTGTACACCTCATCGAGCAGATCTTGGTATCTAGCTCTGCGGTATATAAAAAATACATGAAATGGAAAAAAATTATATTGTTGGAATACAGTATATTAGAAAATGTTTGCCTGTAAGGCCCTGTTTCATTCAAGATTCTAGAAGCATGACAGCTGCCAAGTCTGACTCAACACAAACCTATAACCCACAGGTGAAATTATCTGGATTTTTATCTACTCCTTGTCCATCCCAGATCTTTTATAGATTTGTAATCTGATTATTCATGTAACTCTGAGGTCAAAATCCTTTGAAACAGTTTGAAAGTCTAACTCATGTTGAATAATAAGATGCATTTTTTAAATTTACTTATCAAACCTCTAAACCACATTCATGGCCTCAAAGAAGTTGCCCAAAGCAGCAGGTCAGTTTTACAGTCAAAGACAGGGATATTTTACAACACTGATTCTCCCCACTCTCTTTCCTAATCCCTCTTTTCCTCCTACTAAACTTTCTAGTCATATTTTCCAATTATTCTTATAGAATTTGACCGCTCCCTCATGTCTCTGTCCTCGAAAGCTCATGCCTCAATAAACTGGTTAGTCTGTATGGTGATACTCACCTCTTGTCATTTCTAATAAACCACATTGTCCAAATCTCTTACATAAATACTACTAGATTAGAGACCCAAAATTAACCTTAACAAATTCATCTACATAGTTTCTTGCAAGTTCTCATTCTTCTAAAACCAGGCTGGCTGTCCTCCATCAATCTGTGTTTTACTTAGTGCTCCTCAGATTTCTTGAAATAATTTCTAAGAGATGCATTTAAAAAAATAACTAGTCTGTAATTTCCTGGTTAGTCTCTAGAGATTTTTTGGAACAACAAAACTGGCGTAACATTGGCCACCATCCAGCCTTCATAGTTTCTCCAGGGTTGAACTGAAAAACTAGAAGATAGCATTTTGTTGGTTTCTGTTCTGTATTATTCAGAGCTCTTGTATGGCTGTGGTTTGAGGTCTTATGTTATATCACTTACTCAGATTTTTAACCATTTTTATCATCCTTTTCCTGGTAAAATTTATTGGAAAAATAGAAGAAATGATAAAAATCAGTGACACCATATATTTTATGCTGTATAAGAAAATTGGTTCTTATCTGCTAATTTTTGTTCCTGAAGAACCACAGATCAGTCCAGACAAGTGGGGTTTATGCATCCCTACCAGCAAATGGAGTCAGAGAACAAAGTTTTGAGGCACTGCTACTTAACCGAGAGTGCCACCCGCAGTCCCCTCAGTATTGACCTGAACCCAAGCAAAGATGTCTACCTTAACAAACCCCAATAAACCTAGGGTGAACAGATACTTAAAAGTTGGAGCCCCCTGAAAAACAACTAGGCTCTCTTAACCTGTCAGAACGCACATCTGAAAACTATGTACACTTCTCATTACTCTGAACATATCACATATCAGCTCAGCAACATCCAGAAGTGAGGAAATCTTTTGAACTATGGGGATGGGTCTCTGGACTGATCCGTGGTACTTCAGGAGTGAAAATTAGCAGGTAAGAACCAATTTTCCTTTCCTGTTCGTACCCCGTATCAGTCCAGACAAGTGGGATATACCCAAGCTCCTCTATTCTGGAAGGGAACTCAAAAGACCCGCATGCAACACACTTTCCCCAAAAAACACCTCCTCTGGCGCCCGCACATCCAAGTGGTAATGTTTGCTAAAAGTGTGAAGAGAAGACTACGTCGCCGCACGACAAAACTCCTTCAGAGAAAGCAGTTAACACTCCACCCATGAAGCCGCTCGCACTCTAGTAGCATGCGCTTTCAGAGCTACCGGTATCTGACGACCCTTACAAACATAATCAGAGCAAATGGTCTCCTTCAGTCACCAAGAAAGGAATTCATGACTTCCAAATTCTCAACCGAGTGCATCACACATCCAAAAGATTCAAGTCTTTCTCCTGCAGGGAATCCTTAGACCATTCCGGAAAGGCCGGCAACTCCACCATCCGATTCCCATGAAAAGAGGACACAGTGTGACCCCAACATTAGAAATATGCAGAAAAGGATCTCTGCACGAAAGCACCTTCAATTCCAAAATCCGCCTGGCAGAACAAATGACCACTAGAAACACTGTCTTCAACGTCAGGTCCTTCAATGTCGCCCTTCTCAAAGGCTCAAAAGGCCCTCCACAGAGTACCTGCAAAACCAATTTAAGATTCCAATCTGGACACAGCTTCTGAACCAGAGGCCGCAAATGCTTGACTCCCTTCTGGAAACGAGCCACAACAGGATGAGAAGCCAAAGACTTCCCCCACAACTTGCCCCTAAGGGAACTCAAAGCAGATACCTGAACACAGAGGGAGCTATAGGCCAAACAGGCAAAAGCCCTCCTGCAAAAAGGCTAAGATCTGAGGAATGTCCACAGATAAAAGATCTATTTTCCGAAGCAGGCACCATGATTCAAAGAACCTCCAGACCCTGGCATAAACCAGAGATGTAGAGGGTCTATGAGCCTGAAGGAGCGTGGAAATAGCCGGTTCTGAATAGCCTTTAGCCGCAAACTGCCTCTTCTCAAAAGCCAAGCCACAAGACCAAAGTGATCCTCCCAATCCGAAAATATGAGGACCCTGCAGATGAGCCAGCCTGACGGGACCCTCTACTGCAAGATGCACAAGATACATGAACCATGGATGTCACGACCACTCTGGTGCCACCAGTGCCACCATCCCTGGATACAACTCTATGCGCCGCAGAATGCAACTGATGAGAGGCCACGGAGGAAACACAGAGAAAAATCCCGGTTGGCCAGGAACACACCAGAGCATCTAGTCCCACCAAACCGGACTCCCTCCTGCGACTGAAAAACCTCGACGTCTTGCATTGGCCCCACATTACCATGAGGTCCAACTGGGGAACACCCCATCTGGCACAAATGTGAATTTCAGTCTTCCGGGGACAGTTCCCACTCTCCCCGGATCTAGCTGCTGCCTGCTGAGGAATTCCACCTGCATGTTGCCCAGTCCTGCGATGAGCAAAGCTGCAATCCCCTCAAGATGGTGTTTTGCCCACACAAATAACAGCTGCATCTCTTGGGCCACTGAGGGATTCTTGATCCCTCCTTGCCGGTTGATGTATGCCATCGTTGTCGCATCGTCCGAAAACATACAAACCATGCATCTCTGGACCATGTGTCCCTGGACCAAAGGCAGGAACACCTTCAGGGCTCTGCACACCACCTTGTCTCCAGGCGATTGATCGGCCAAGATGCCTCTGCCTCTGACCAAAAACCCTAGGCCAACTGTCCCAGGTCACCACCATCCAGTTCGGGGCCTCTAAGTCCACTTCTTTTTCCCAGATGGTCCTCAGCAGCCACCACGAAAATCTGGACCTGGATTCTCGTAGTAGAGGTAATAGCAGATGATACTCCTCCGATAACTGATTCCACCTGGAAAAAGTGCCTTTTTGCAAAGGACGCATGTGAGCAAAGGCCCAGGGAGCCAAGTCCAAAGTCGAGGCCATGGAGCCCAGTACTTACAAGTAATCCCAGACCTTCGGCACCGACAGGCTCAAAGATGCGTCACTTGAGCCTGCACCTTGAACGACTTGCCCACTGTCAGAAACACTTTGCCCTTCTGGATATCGAAAGGGGCTCCAAGGTACTCCAACATCTGAGATAGAATCAGGAGACTCTTAGCTACATAGATCACCCAACCCAGAGATTCCATCATTCTTTGTACGGACTGATCTCACTCTTCCTCAGTCTTCGCCCGAATCAGCCAGGATTCTCTCTCACCTCAAAGCCACTGCCAGTACCACCATCGCCTTCATGAAGGTGCGGGGAGCCGCAGCCAACCCAAAAGCTTAATTAAGCTATTAATTAAACCTTAATTAATAGCTTAATTATTAAATAGCTCAATTAATAGCTTAATTATTAATTAAACCTTAATTAAGCTATTTCACTTAGATGCAATTCCAACACTGCTCTCTACATTAATGGTGGGGGTTGAAGGGAAAAACAAAAGTGCAAAAGCTTGCTGGGCAGACTGGATGGGCCGTTTGGTCTTCTTCTGCCGTCATTTCTGTTTCTATGAAAGGAAGGGCTCAGACCTCCGATGAGCCTTTCGAATGGAAATATGAAGATATGCCTCAGTCAGGTTCAAAGACGCCAGGAACTCTCCTCTGCAGACTTCTGCTATCACCATATGCAACGTTTCCATGCGAAAAAGTGGAACCCGCAAGGCTAAGTTTACCTTTTTCAAGTCCAGAATGGGTCAAAAAGTGTCCTCTTTCTTGGGAACCACAAAATAAATGGAGTACCTTCCCCGCCCTTGCTCATCTGGAGGGACGGGGACTATTGCGTCCAAGCTTAGCAACCTTTGCAGGGTCCCCTCCACTGCTCCTCGTTTGTTCTGCGATGAGCAGTGGGACTCCAGAAAAGCCTCCCTGACCGGGCGCAAATATTCTAACACGTAACCATCTCTTACCACTTCCAAGACCCACCGGTCCAAGATGATCTTGACCCACTCCCCTTAAAAGCGAGACAACCTGCCCTCTACCGCTTCTACCAAGGAGTGAGCAAGCCTGGCATCACTGGGAAGACTTTCCTGCTCCGGTCCCTTGACCAGCATCGTTTCTAGAGAACCTGCGGGAACCCAGAAAGGATTGCTGGTGTCCCGATGATGGTTTTGCCCCTGAAACAGATGCCCCTTTGCCGAAACGTAATCTTTGCGAATCCCAAAGCCGGGGCCTGGAAGGAAAAACTTTGTTATTGCTCTTCTTATCCTCCGGTATACGGTTCCCTTTGGACTCTCCCAAAGACTTCATCAGCTGATCCAAATCCTTGCCAAACAGAAGCCTTCCTTTAAAAGGCAGGTTACATTGCTGGGATTTGGTCCACGGGTCCGCCAGCAAATTGCGCAACTACAAAGGAATGCATGCTGCCACCACTGTGACCATGCTCCTGATAGATAAACGCAACAAATCATACAGCACATCTGTCACACAGACCACTCCCACCTCCAAGCGCACAGACTGAGTGTCATAGTAGAAGCCTACTCCTGTGCTTTCTGAACCTAGCACAAACAGGCCCTCTGCATCAGGCTGTCACACACTGCGGCCCAGAGGCTCAAGGCAGACACCTCAAACATCTGCTTTAGCTGAATTTCTAGCTTGCATCCTGAACATCCCTCAGAGCGGCTGAAGCCGCTACCAGGATGGTAGTTGTCTTAGTCACCACTGAGACTGCCACATCCATCTTAGGAATCTTTAGGCGATCCAGGTTTTCCTCCATCCAAGGACTGAGCTTTGTCAAAGGTCTACCAACCTTCAAGCCTGCTTCCGGGAAATCAGCTTCTGAATTTTCTTAGGCAACAGGAAGGCCCTGGGAGAACCACGCAGTCCATCCAGAACCGGATTCACTCCCTCATTGTTTGACTTTTCCTGAGAGGTCATATAATGAAACTTCAGGAAGGACGACTCAGAACCAACGTCAGGAAATATTTCTTCATGGTGGTGGATGCCTGGAATGCCCTTCCGGAGGAGGTGGTAAAGACAAAAACGGTGAAAGATTTCAAAGGAGCATGGGATAAACACTGTGGATCCTAAAGGCTAAAGGATGGAAATGAAAAAAAAAAAAAAAAAAAAAAGAGTACATGGGGTAACTTGTTGGTGTGGTGGTTATTACTCTTAACCAACTCCATTATTGCTCTCTGTTTTTACAGAAGGGAGAAAAGAGGAAAAGGGGAATTAGATTCAGACAGCAACCAACAAGGACAATGGATTTTACGGTCTAGGAAAACAAATAAGCATGGGGATAACTTGCTGGTGTGGTGGTTACTACCCTTAACCAACATGCCTGATATTTTGGATGCAACTCCAACTTTGCTCTCTGATTCAACGGCAAGAAGTAACAAGGAATTGGACTCAGACAGCAACCAACAAGGGCCCTGACTTTGATGATTTGGGAAACTAAAGTAAGGGGGTGACTTGTATGGCACAGTAGATGCTACCATAAGCTTGCTAGGCAGACTGGATGGACTGTTTGGTCCTTTACTGCTGTCATTTTCTATGTTTCTATGTTTCATCTTCACCCCCAACTCCTCCAACATGGGAGGGATGAGGGGATGGAGCGCCTCCTTTTTAAACAGATAGATCACTCTAGGGACATCGCCTGGATGAGGATCCTGACCCCCATCTGGGTCCACATCCAGGTCCGCTCCCTGAGGTGAGGCAGAATCATCCTGCATACCAATGGAATCATCCAGATCCCTGGGATCAACCTCAGCACCAGCATGCTGCAAACCCAGGCTCTTAAGCAGATCTCCCAAACCTCCCGCCGATTCCAGCCTTGGCCTCTTAGACGGGGCACTAGTCCATCCCTCTCTGGACCTCTTCTCTCCTGCATCCTTCCGCACCAGGAAGGCTCTGTGTAACAGCAGGTCAGATTCTGGAGAAAAATCCTCTGGTTCCTCGGCCCCATGTGAGAGAAGACTGCCATCAGAGCCTGCACCTCCCTCCTGATTCTCCTCATCCCCCTGGCACCACAGGGGAGAGGGGGAAGGGAATTTCCAGGCTCCCAGCTGGGTGAAGACCCCAGAACTCAATCCCCCATGGTCATAACAGAACCCACGCCCCCCCCCCCAGGGCCACAGGCATGGCCCCTGATGATCAGGAGGCCCTCCTCTCCTTGGAGCCAACTGCAGAGGTTCCCTCTGTTCCTGATCCACAGCCTGTGCAGAGGGAGCATGAATTAAGACGAGCTGACCAGAGCCCGCAGGCCCTGTAAGCCGCCATGTGCGGCTTAGGTGCCATCCACCGTGCGGCAGAAGCTCAATGCGGCCCGAATGTGCCAACACTGAAATAGGCCACACCACTCCAGTGAAAATGTGCAAAATGCGTCGGCTCGAGCTACGTCAGCAGGACTCAGTGGCCGAAGCAACTCACACCCTGGTCTGAGTGCTCCACAAGCTTTCCTCGCTGGGGGAAAAAGGAAACAGCAACAGACTCCTTCAGCTCTCCCTCCTGCAGGTCCGAAGAGCTCCCGCTGACAGACACCGGCCTCAGAATGAATCTCCAAGCCTTGCAGGTACAAACAACCCTGTTCTAGTTTCCCCTTCCTAAAAAATTTTTTTTTTTACTTAATAAACAAAGAACAAAAAAAGGGAACTTCCCTGAGCAGAGGCTGGCAGAAGGCGATATCTGAGGTAAGAGGGAGCCAGTCCCCTGGCTATCAAAACCTCCGGAAGGAACAGGCTACAGCAGACAGGAGTTTCCAACCCCCTCCCGGATGCCCGGCTGAACCCAAGGGATGGCCTACAAAGGAACCTAACACCTCAGGGAGCTCCACCAACTTAAGAACATAAGAAAATGCCATACTGGGTCAGACCAAGGGTCCATCAAGCCCAGCATCCTGCTTCCAACAGTGGTCAATCCAGGCCACAAGAACCTGGTAAGTACCCAAAAACTAAGTCTATTCCATGTTACCATTGCTAATGGCAGTGGCTATTCTCTAGGTGAACTATCTCCACACTTTCAGTCAGAACTGCAAGTTTCCAATTCTACCATCTGCTGGAGACAGAGAAATACTGAGGGAGTGCAGGTGGCACTCTCGGCTATGTAGCAGTGCCTCAAAACTTTGTTCTCTGCCTCCATCTGCTGGTAGGGATGCATAAACCCCACTTGTCTGGACTGATCCAAGGTATGAACAGGCAACTAAATTTGTTTTATTTAGTAATAAAAGGGGATAATTTTCAGTAGAAAATAAAACTCTGAAAATTGCTCCTCACCACCCCTCCCTGCCCAGGGGTTGGGATAGGTGGGTAAGGAGCCTTTGTGGCATCAGCCTAGGATTTTCAAAATATCTTGCAGGTTCTCAGATAAAAAGTAATTTTCAAAGGTAAACTCTTCACAAAGTTTCCCTTTGAAAATCTGAGCCAGCAAAGATGTTGGATCCCAAAGTATCTGTGGTCTTTCCATCTGCTTTACTACAGGTGCAAAAAGTCTGTGCAAGCAATTATATGGCATGCAGGGAATTGAAAATGAAATTCTTGCATGTATTTTCCCTTCCCTGCCCTAGTCATAGGCACTTGGATAAAAGTAAACACATTGGGGCCAGTGCAATATCAAACATACATCTAAACTGGGCACACGTTTTTTCAATGTGCGCCCATCCCCCCTCTCCTGGGCGCCCGATGCAATAGGCAAATGCCGCACTAAAATGGACGCGCTAGGTATAAATTGTGCATCCCAAGTGCTTCCATGGCATCAGGCGCCCAGGAGATGTGGCTGTGCACCAGTTAGGGAAACAGATGTTCAATTAACAAGCATCCGTTTTCCTAACCTGACCGCCGGCAAGATTTTTTTTTCATGCTGCTTCCTCCTATTTAATATTTGGATGATACAAAGTAAGAAGAACCACCGAAAGGCAGTATTTTTAGCTTTTTTGTGGTGGCTTGGAGCAAATGAAGACTTAACACCAGTTCCAGGGCTGGCGTTAAGTTTTGCATGTTAAAATGTGCACATTGGGCGCAAGGTGATTTTTTTTCCCCATCGGGGTAAATAGCTAATAGCCTCATACATGGCATTTACATGTGATGAGCGCTATTAGCGACGCGCTGGTTTGGCCATGTTTTGGACATGCTAATCCCATTATTGCATCAATAGTTATTCCAGTGTGTCTAAAACGCACGGCCAACTGTGCAGCAAACTGGGTGCTAGACTGAGTGCACTGTATTGCATCTGCCCCATTGTGAACGCATGCATATAATTTTACCTGCTGAGGGGAGAGAACATTTCACCAGTGGGGATTTGCCTGGGTAACTAAATTATCTTCACAATGCAATGGTGGCCAACTCTAATACTCAAGAGCTACAAACAGGCTTGGTTTTCAAGATATGCATAATAAGTATGCATATGATATTTGCATACAATGGCGGCAGTGCAAGCAAATCTCTCTCATGCATATTCATTGTTCATATCCTGAAAAACAGATCTATTTGTGGCTCTGGAAGACCGGAGTCGGCCACCCGTGTCATAGCATGTTAGCTCATGCAAAAAGGTGTAACAGAAATGGATGAAAGAATAACAGTGCTATATATCTGTGGAACTTCCATTCGCTCAGGCAACAAAAAATCAGCAGAGAGGATGAACTGCTTGAAAAACACTGGCAAGTTTAAATACGAATCCCAACTCCAAAAATATCCCATATTAGAATTCTTAATCATAACATTATTAATTTCTCACTGTGAAACACGTGGTTCCCTTTGTTATATCTCACATAATTTTTTTTAAAAACATGTGTTTTAAAATACGAAAACAATTTTTTAAGGAGAATGTGGAACATTTCATAACTTTTTTGGTATCATTACCGCCATGCAATGTATCAGTTTTTAATCATGAATAATCCACCTCCATCCTTGGTATTTTTTGGTTTCTGAAATGTGTGCAAGTGTGAATTAAAATTAATTTTTTTAGTATTTTTTTCGGTTTATCCACATCAGGTGCCAAAAAATTGGCCAACTGATTTGCAAGAAAGTCTTTTTTTTAGACAGCAACAACCAATTATTACAAATGCTCTATTTATAGAGTATTAAAACAGAATCGGCTTGTCTTAATAGCTCTCGTTGTCCAACCAGACTCTGCTTACAACTCAAATATAACACAAAACCGACTTATCTTGATGGATGTCGTTGTCCATCCGACAAGGCCTTGTTTTAGACCAGACAAGGGGTCTTTCCTCAGGGGATATATATGTGATGTTAAGCCGTTGGAATTACATGTCTGTTTCAAGCCGTTCTATTCAAAGCCGTGGTGCTCACTTCATTCAAACCGTTCTTTTTTGAAACCGGACTTTTTGGCTCTCTCGAGCAGTCGTGCTTCCCTTATTGCGCAGTCTCGAACATGATGAATTTACGGTGGTTTCTATCTCTTCTCACCAAACGCTCACAGATTGCACTGAAACAGCTGATGGGATTATATGCTTCTCCCCTTCATTCAAAACCAGCCAATCACTCGTTACATTATGTCCGCTGACGCCATGTGTCAAACCAATGCATTCCAATCCAGCTCTTCATTTAAGCCTTGTGGCGCCTGGGTTTTTAAAGTAAAAATCCAGAATGATTCCGGGTAGTTTAGGATATTTAAACGATCACCTCCCCATGGTGCCTCCTTTACTTGGTCTATGATAGTCCACTGCAGATGACTGAATGCATGATGAGCCTGTAAACAATGTGAGACAATCGGAGCCTTGATGGTCTGGGTGTTTATCCGGGATGTGTGTTCATTAACTGCATTTTCATACTGCGGGTTGTTCTGCCTATATACACCATTGGACAAGGACAGATGATGGCATATACCACGTATGTCGAATCACAATTTGTTTTAAACTTCCAAAATACTTTGTACTTTGATACTGAATCCACCCAACTATCCTCTTCGATACAATTAATACAGTGTGAACACTGACCACATTTATAGTGTCCCCGTATTTCTGCCTCTTTTGCTCTAAAAGAATGTGCATGTATAAGCTTATCTCGTAAGTTACTCCCTCTAGATGTCACAATTGTTGGGGGGTTTTGAAAGATGTCATGTAACTGCAGAAGATGCCAATGTTGGCGTATTGCCTTGGCTATAACAGATGTTGCAGTAGTATGTTTCAATACACAAACCAATTCAGGCACATCTTTTTTAGGTTTATAGGCCAATAAAAAGTGCTTATCAGAAAATTTGGCACGCTTATATGCTTTTTTTTATTGCCTGCTTGGGGTAACCACGTTGGAGGAATCTGCTGCTCAAAATCTCAATTTGTTTCTCAAACTCCTTGATGTCAGAATAAATGCGCCTGATGCGAAAAAATTGGCTGACTGGCAGCCCACATTTAAATGTGTGTGGATGGTGACTATGAAATCTGAGAAGGTTATTCCGGTCTGTTTGCTTTCGGAATACTGTTGTCTGAAATTGGCCATTGGCTAATTTAACTGACACATCTCCTTAAAAAATTGTTTTGGTATTTTGAAACATTTTTTTTTTTTTAATTATGTGAGATATAACAAAAGGGAACCACGTGTTTCACAGTGAGAAATTAATAAGGTTATAATTAAGAATTCTAATATGGGATATTTTTGGAGTTGGGATTGACTGTATAATTAATATTCCAGTAAAGAATCATTGGTGCAGGGGATCCTGGTTTGTTGCATAAAATGAGGCAAAGGGAGATGGATCAATGAAAGCTCACAGAATCTGCATCTGGTTTTCTGGTCCAATCTAAGCCCAGGGAGGATAACTTTCAAACTTATTTGCATTACTGGATTTGCACGCATAAGTGGACCCGTGGAGATTTTTCCTAGTATTTTATAAACTGTGCATCAAGTTGCTGCAGTGTTTAGAAAACAGCGTGTAACTCAGCTCTGAAAGTATACACATATGAAATGTAATGCAAGATCTTAGTTTCTCTACCTATTTTAGAAACATATGTATCTATATTTTACACACGAAAAACAAATTAACATGAAAGCGTAAAACCTTGATTTATTCGTGAAGGCAGATATATTTTAAATGCGTGTACATACTTGAAATCACCAGTTTGCCACCTTACTCAGGCCCTAACCAGTTCACCTAGACCCTCTAGTACTTCAACTGAACTCCCACTCCCCAGTTCACCCGGGCTACAGACAAGTCCGATTTCATTTGCCCAAATTAATTAGCAGGTGTAGAATTGTCTGAAGCAGATGGCTAATATATTTACATAAATCTCTTATAAAATCACAACTTCTACATGCCTCGTGCTAAAATTGTAGAGAGCGGATTATACATTTTATAAATAAATAAATAGGCACCTCCTGACTCTTGCCCAGAATACCTCTAGACCATCCCTTTTTTTGCACCGGCAAAATGTGCACGTAAAACCCAAACTACGCGCCGACTTCTGACATTTATAAAATAGCACATACGCGACCACAAACTGCTTATACCCATATGCGCTAATTTTCCACCCTTGGAAAATGTATTCTAACAGTCTCTTTCGTTCTCGCCATCAGTCGTCCCATCCAGTGCACATCAGTACCTTACTTTCGGCAGCCCTTCTCTGCAGGTCTTTTTGCTTCACAGACAGCAGTTGAAATTTCAGGAGTTTTGCTATCAGTGCCAAGGGAAGTTGTTCCCCACTCTCAAGAAAGGATTTTGCTACTTCCATCACCTGCAAACAAGAACAGAAAAAAAAAAAAAGTAAATGTTTAGCAGTCACATCACAATGCGAACTATTTTTCCATTTTACATTGCACTGTAAAATGGAAGGTGAAATATTTTTCATTTCACTTCTTTGACTCAGGAAGATAATTTTGATTGTGCTAAGTTAAAACTGTGAATGATCGGACATCATCTTGTTTTTGATATTCAGAAGAATACAAAACTCCAGCTGAGAGTCAAATTTGTGGAGCTCCCCAAAACGGTCAGCTTTTACACATAACAAAATGCAGGAATTTAGGATCGGATATTTTTTCTCCTTCCATCATACTTTTTGGGTATAAGAGAACATACGAGACTCAGAAACTCATTAAAATTAAAAAGAGTAACTAAATGAAGATAGGAGGACATATTAAGATCAGGCTATGAAGTTGGAGACTTTGAAAGCCCTGACTACCTTGTTGCTTAAAAAAAAAAACCCAAGAAAAACTGAGAGGATTGACTGTTTTTCATTAAGAAATATTCTCTGTAGCAGAGTGAAGTTTTTCAGATTTCAAAATAGATAATTTTTCACCTGTAATTTAAGCATATTTTACTCCACACAGAAGAGAATAGAAGATACATGCCTTATAAAAAAGGAGTCTGAACGAGTACTCTACTCCCCAGGCTAGTCTTGAGTTGGGGATGCTGCAGAGGCAGCATTCATAGCCTTTGGGTGGAGGAAAGCCCCAGTCATCACTCAACAGTGATGCTTTTTGGCCAGATTCAAGCTTCATGTTACCATACTCCAGAGGGAACCACAGTCAGAGTGATGTAGCCAGCAGAAGCTGGTTCTGCTGGAGCAGAAAGAAACAGCTGGCTAACCACTCACCCCAAAGCTGGTAATTCTCACTTAAACTGGATTTAAGTTCTGAAAAGGGCACTTTGCTTGCAACTCTGACCATACGTAGATAAGCCGAGTTGTATCGTTAGAAATCTGATGCTGAATTAAAAGGATGCAAACTAGGTATGCCCTTGATCTACTTTGGCTTACAAATTTTATAAAGCAGTAGTTTATGAGTTATAAGAATTAGAGGTGGAACATAAGAACAAAAGATATGCCATACTGGGTCAGACCAAGGGTCCATCAAGCCCAGCATCCTGTTTCCAACAGTGGCCAATCCAAGTCACACGTACCTGGCAAGTACCCAAACATTAAATAAATCTCAAGCTGCTATTGGTTATTAATTAATAGCAGTTTATGGATTTTTCCTCCTGGAACTTATCCAAACCTTTTTTAAACCCAGTTACACTAAGTGCCATAACCACATCCTCTGGCAATGAATTCCAGAGCTTAACTATGCACTGAATAAAAAGAATTTTCTCGATTTGTTTTAAATGAGCTACTTGCTAATTTAATGGAGTGCCCCTTGATCCTTCTACTATCTGAGAGAGAAAATAACTGATTTACATTAACTTGTTTAAGTCCTTTCATGATTTTGTAGACTTGTATCATATCCCCCCCCCCCCCCCCCCCCCCCAATCATCTCTTCTCCAAACTGAACAGCCCTAACTTCCTTAGCCTTTCCTCATAGGGCAGCCATTCCAAGACACTTATTTTGAAACATAGAAACATAGAAACATAGAAATGACGGCAGAAGGAGACCAAATGGCCCATCTAGTCTGCCCCGCAAATTTTCTCTCTCATACTTATCTGTTTCTCTTAGCTCTTGGTTCTATTTCCCTTCCACCCCCACCTTTAATGTAGAGAGCAGTGATGGAGCTGCATCCAAGTGAAATATCTAGCTTGATTAGTTAGGGGTAGAAGCCGCCGCAATAAGCAATCTGCACCCATGTTTATTTGTTTTACCCAGACTGTTATACAGCCCTTATTGGTTGATTTTCTTCTCCCATGCCGTTGAAGCAGAGAGCTATGCTGGATATGCATCGAAAGTGAAGTATCAGGCACATTTGGTTTGGGGTAGTAACCGCCGTAACAAGCCAGCTACTCCCTGCTTTGCGAGTGCGAACCCTCTTTTCTGGATGTGTGAAGTATCAGTTTTTCTTCTCCCCTGCCGTTGAATCAGAGAACTATGCTGTATATGCATTGAAAGTGAAGTATCAGGCTTATTTGATTTGGGGTAGTAACCGCCGTAACAAGCCAGCTACTCCCCTCTTTGTGAGTGTGAATCCTTTTTTCCACATTTCCTCTTGCTGTTGAAGCTTAGAGCGATTTTGGAGTCACAGTAAGCCTGTGTATGTTTATTTAATAAGGGTATTGACTCCAGGCAGTAGCCGTCATTCTGGCGAGTCACCCACTCTTCATTGGCAGCCTCTTGACTTTATGGATCCACAGTGTTTATCCCATGCCCCTTTGAAGTCCTTCACAGTTCTGGTCTTCACCATTTTGGTTGCCCTTCTCTACACTTTCTCCAGTGCAACTATACCTTTTTTGAGATGCGGCAACCAGAATTGCACACAGTATTCAAGATGCGGTCTCACCATCGAGCGATACAGAGACATTATAACATCCATCGTATTATTTGCCATTCCCTTCCTAATGATCTAAATCTTGAAAAAAATGTTACTATAACTCTTTCACACTTTGCTCGTGATCTTGGTGTAATTATCAACACAGAACTGAACATGAGAAAACATATTGCTAAAAAATTTAGAGACGGATACTTTAAATTATTAACATTGAGAAGACTAAAACCACTTCTGGAACATCAAAACTACAGAACTGTTCTTCAATCTCTCATATTTACAAACTTAGATTATTGTAACACGTTATTTCTGGGTTTACCTGCCTCCACCATTAGACTACTTCAGGTACTACAGAACTCGGCAGCTAGAATATTGACAGGAAAAAAGAAATTTGACCATATTTCCCCAGTGTTGGTCTCACTTCACTGGCTACCAAGAAGCTATAGAATACAATATAAGGCCACATGCATAATACACAATTTGATCTATGGAGACCGAACAGAATTGCTGAACTTTTCTTTAAAGTTACATGTACCTCAGAAGAACTTACGATTTGCTAATAAGGGCCTATTGACAATACCAACGATAAAGTCAGCTAGACTAAGTCAAGTTAGAGAACATGCAATATCGATAGCAGGAACCAAACTTTAGAACAATTTACCAACTGAACTGAGATTAACAACAGACAAAAAGAAATTTAAGGCTGACCTTAAAACATGGTTTTTCAGATGCTCATACATAGAAAATGGGATACAGGCTTAAATTCTTGTATAAGGATGTTGAGCAGCAGGCAGTTATTGAATTGTCTGTCTTTTGTCTTTAATTATGTATTGTTCCTTATTTTTATCTCGTATTGTTACTACCTTTTGATTTTTAGTTCCCTGAGGATAGGTTTTATTTTTTAATCTTAATCTTTACCTTTTAACAGCTAATTTTTATTATTGTGCTTTTAATTTTTTAGCTGTTATCTTTTATTACTAAATGTATGTATTGTATTTCATTATTTGTTTTTAAATTGTAAACCGCTGTGAAGGCAATGGCTAATGTGGCAGTATATAAAAAACAAACTATAACTATGATTCCTAACATAATGTTTGCTTTTTTTGATTGCCACAGCACACTGAGCTGATGATTTCAATGTATTATTCACTATAACTCCTAGTTCTCTTTCCTGGGTGGTAACTCTTAAGAGAGAACCAAACTTACGGGCCGATACAGTAAAAATCGCAGGAGAGCACCGGCTCTCCCGGTACGCGCACAGGCCACTCTCCTGTGCGCGCGATTCAGTAAGTTAATTTATTTAAATTAGGGCCCGCGGTAAAGAGAGGCGCTAGGGACACTAGCGCATCCCTAGCGCCTCTTCTTGGACAGGAGCAGCGGCTGTCAGCGAGTTTGACAGCCGACGCTCAATTTTGCCGGTGTCGGTTCTCAAACCCGCTGACAGCCATGGGTTCGGAACCTGGATGTCGGCAAAACTGAGCGTCCGGGTTTTAACCGGCGAGCCGCAGGCCCATTTTACATTTTTTTTTAAACTTTTTTTTAAACTTTCGGGACCTCCGACTTAATAATCGCCATGATATTAAGTCGGAGGGTGCACAGAAAAGCAGTTTTTACTGCTTTTCTGTGCACTTCCCTGGCGCTGGCAGAAATTAGCGCCTACCTTTGGGTAGGCGCTAATTTCTGAAAGTAAAATGTGCGGCTTGGCTGCACATTTTACTTTCTGTATCGCACGGGAATGACTAATAGCGCCCGCAACATGCATTTGCATGTTGCGGGCGCTATTAGTCTCAGGGGGGTTGGAAGCGCGTTTTCGACGCGCTATTACCCCTTACTGAATAAGGGGTAAAGCTAGCACGTCGAAAACATGTGTCCAAATGCTGGTTAACAGTGCGCTCCACCGGAGCGCACTGTTAACCGGCACTGATACAGTACAGTGCGCTCCACCAGAGCGCACTGTACTGTATCAGCCTGAATGTGTAACTACAGCAAGAGTTATTTTTCCCTATATGCATCACCTTGCACTTGTCCACGTTAAATTTCATCTGGCATTTGGAAGCCCAATCTTCCAGTCTCACAAGGTCCTCCTGCAATTTATTACAATCTGCTTGAGATTTAATTGCGCTGCATAATTTTGTGTTATATACAAATTTAATCACCTCAATCGTCATACTCTTTCCAGATAATTTATAAATATATTAAAAGGCGCTGGTCCAAGTACAGATCCCTGAGGCACTCCACTGTGAAAACTGACCATTTAATCCTACTCTCTGTTTTCTGTCTTTTAAACAGCTTGCAATCACAAAAATCCACCTCCTATCTCATGATATCAGAGAATACTACCTTGGAGGTGTTATGTTTTGTAGGGTTTGGGTGGACCCTTGGACACTGTGGCAGCTGACCACACCCACGGGGGGAAGTCCCGTGAGGGGCCACAGGTCAGGCTCCGCTCCAGACACACAAACACAGATTATATCTTTTATTAGACAGTTTATGAAGCCACCAGAGGTGGCGGTAGTGAGTAGAAGATGGAGCCCGGCTGGGCTAGTATTCCGCAGGTTGCTGGAACAGCGGCTTCTCCGGTAGCAGTGCTGTAGGAAGAAGAACTGAGAAAATGAGTACACTGAGATATTCACAGAGTCCCCCAGTATGGAGAAGCCCCGAGATAGGGAGAGCTTGCCCTCGAGGAGCGAGTACCAGATCCCTGGGCACAGAGACTCATTGGCAAGTACTCACGCAGTAGTTCTCCGTGGAAGATGGCACTGGTGCTGGAACGGAGGCAGGCCCTCGAGGAGCGAGTACCTGGTTCCAGGGAAACAGCTCTGAGGAGTAGATGGTAGTTGTACTCACAGATGGTGTCTGTAGTGAATTCTTCCAAGTAGAAGAGGAGATGGACTCAGGCAGCAAGTCAGGGAACATGGGCCCTCGAGGAGCGAGTACCGGTTCCTGATAGAGACCTGAAAGAAGCAGAGGCGCCCCCGAGGAGCGGGAACCTCGTTAACAGCAAAGAGTCCAAATAGAAGTTGGAGGCAGAGTAGCTGGGTACGGAGAGCGAATCCCATCCTTAGGAATCCCCTTGCTAAATCAAAGGCTAGCAATAAACAACAGGCTTAAATATCCAGGCAGCGTGACGTCATCACAGGGGGACGCCCCTGAGTTTCGCGCCATAGAGGAAAATGAGAACGAGGGCCGCGCGGCGCGCGCCCTAAGGTACCTGAGGAGCATGGCGGGAGGCAGCGCCCAAGGCAGTCCGGGGATGCCTGAGAGGATGGCGGGCAGACGTCCACAGGGAGCAGGAGTCGCCGCAGAAAAAGAAAGGTAGGCGGAGTGAAGCCGTCGGGCCGCGACGGTTTCAACAGGAGGTTCTGGATT
The DNA here is from genome assembly GCF_901001135.1 of Rhinatrema bivittatum. NCBI lineage: Eukaryota > Metazoa > Chordata > Amphibia > Gymnophiona > Rhinatrematidae > Rhinatrema > Rhinatrema bivittatum. The sequence continues at coordinate 48,166,384 of NC_042629.1, read as the reverse complement.
TCAGCTTTCTACCTAAGAGCCTAAATTTGGCTTCCAGAACCACCCTCCTATATTTTCCTATGTTGGTGGTGCCCATTTGTACCACAACAGCCAGCTCCTCCCCAGCACTATCTAAAAGCCTATCTAGGTGATGCATGATGTCTGCCACCTTTGCACCAGGCAGGCATGTTACTAGGCGATCCTCATGCAAACTTCTGTTTTTTTGCCTGCCTTTCTGACTACCTATTTAATACAAACACACAAACACACTAAAGAATATACCCCAATAGTTTACTTCTCCCCCATACTATGAACTTTTGAAAATTTCCCCAAGCAGTGCTTACTGATTCTTTTCAGCCACCAGCAAGGTGATTCTCTCCTCTCAGTGCATACTGTACATTTGACAAATTTAAATGGACTGTTTTGGAGGCAGAGAAGGCAGCCCTTTGTTGGGGGGAGACCTATCCAGTATGCTGAATAGACATGAGCAATATTGGATTTCTACTCTTAATACAGTTTCTCCAAATGGACTCAATGATAAAATTGATTGGCATACTTTATGAATGTCTTTTGTTTTCTGCAGCTTTTTAAAGAGCCATCCGTTTCGAGTTGTCAATCATGAATACTTCCAGTCTGTGTACAGGCAGCACTATGTTTCTTGATTTTGATTTGGTGAAGTTTTTCTGAAGGTAACTGCTTAAGATGGCAGCTAAACTGATAAGCATTTGATGGAAGCAGATGCCTTCCTACATTCTGCCATCTCATTTTAAGAATGCAGATACTTTAAGTTATACATATGTGTTGCTAAGATTAAAGATGCCTGAAAGCAGGTTTTTGTCATCATGAAATAGCATAGGCTTTGATCGTTTTAGATATATGGTCTCTGTCTAAAGCAACAGTTTAGCCTATGTGTGGTTGATTCAACTGACCGACTGGTACTCTTGGGTCCCTGATGCAAATTCTAATTGAAACACTTGTCGACTTACAAGATAGACCAATTCCTTTTTGTATTTGACAGAAATAAGGAATCAATGCAAAATACAGAAATACTTCCCAAAAAGACAAGGTGCATTTTCAAACAAACTATAAAAAAGTGACCAATGATTACACTGGTCTACATTAATTTTGCTGACTACAAGATAACATGTGATCTTTATGAATTTTAGTGTGCTGAATCCAAAAATCACATCCGTTTCCTCCAGTCACATCCGGTTTTTCCGCAAAACGCTGTCTACTCAAACTCTTATAGCAATAATGTAACGTTATTATTTAGATATGCTGAATGCGCAAAAATATAATTAATGTGCAGAGACATGCTGAATACGCAATCGGTATAACCAATAGGAAGACTGCTTATTAAACAGTTTAAAACTGTTGACGTTGGCATTTTATGGCTATATAAGCAGCGAGAAAACAGACTGCCGTCTTTTTGGGAAGTATTTCTGTCGTTCAAGAGGCTTAGAAGTCGCAGCAAATTTAACTCTGTTAAATCTGTCATCTAACACTCGAATAGTTCGTGGACGGTGCCGGAATGATCCTGATATATTCTGTTACATTTGTGGTTGTTTTACAACACCCAAACAAAAGGACAAATATATCTGACTTTGTACGAAAAGCTTATCATGCATCAGGGTTAAACTGGGAGACCAGGACATCAAGACCATGGAACACATATATCAAGGCAGATGGAACACAAACATGATGGCAGACTACTGCTGGTGTTTACAGCATGACAGCCCTGATCATAACTATTCCAGAGCATCCAAAAAGAGAACATTTCTCCCTAACAATTAAAATTTACATAACTATTGAGCTATTGGTTAGACCAGCGGTTCTCAACCGGTGTGTTGCTGCACACTAGTGTGTCGCGAAGCACCGGCAGGTGTGTTGTGCACCCGCTTCTATTCCCCTCCCTTTCACCTCAGTGAGACGAACACTGCTGCCGTTCCTGCCCGGGCTATCAGCACCTACAAGCCCAGAGGGGAACGGCAGCAGTGTTTTGTGGAAACTGGCAACAGGAACGTGACCTTTTCTTCTTCCCGCCCCTGTGGCCCGGAAGAGGAAGTGATGTCTACCGGGCACATGGGAAGAAGAAAAGGCCATGCATGCTGCTGCTGCAGAAGGAGCATGGCGCCGCTGCCCCCCCCCCCAGCTCCAACCTCTCCTTCTCTCGCCAGCGCGACACCTGCAAGAAAATATAAAATTATAATAATCAAACTGCAAAAAAAAAAAAAAAAGGGTGGGGTGGGGAGAAAAGGCTAAAATTATCTCAGCTGATTGCTCTGTGTCACAATCGAGCGCAGCACAAGCAAACAGCTGAGTGCTGCCTTCTTAGCGCTGTGGGGCTGGGGAGGTCATTCCTGCTGCAGTTTCCAGCCTGTCAGGACTCTGCTTTTAATAGCAGCATACTGGCTCCCTTGTGCTGTAGCTGTATGTGGGTGGGGGTGAGTGAGACAGAGAGTGAGTCAATGTGTGTGTAAGTGTATGAGAGAATGTGTGATAACAAGAGACTGCTCAGGAAAGGTGTGTGTGTGTGTGTATGAGAGAATGTGTGTGTATGAGAGAGTGTGTGTGTGTAAGTGTATGAGAGAATGTGTGAGAACAAGAGACTGCTCAGGAAAGGTGTGTGTGTGTATATGAGAATGTGTGAGAACAAGAGACTGCTCAGGAAAGGGGTGTGTGTGTGTTTGTGTATGAGAGAATGTGTGTGTGTGTATGAGAGAATGTGTGAGAACAAGAGACTGCTCAGGAAAGGTGTGTGTGTGTGTGTGTGTGTGTGTGTATGACAGAATGTGTGAGAACAAGAGACTGCTCAGGAAAGGTGTGTGTGTGTGTGTATGAGAGAATGTGTGAGAACAAGAGACTGCTCAGGAAAGGTGTGTGTGTGTGTGTGTGTCTGTCTAGTCATGGGTCCTAAGGAAGAAGAACGCGAGGACAGTTTCAGCAGCCCTTGCTGCTTCTGGTATGTGCTATTGGCCTACAATGGAAAGGAGTACGAGAGTTAATGGAGAGGGTAAGTAAAGGTGGCTTTTTAAGTTTATCTTTCTTGATTGACTGCCATTTTAATTATTGGGTATTATGTGATGTGTCTACTGTTAGAAATAGTTTATTGGTATTTGGAGAATTTTTAATAATTTTGAAAATTTTTAATGATTGGATGTTCCATTTATCAGTTTTGAAACATTTATTATATTCTACTTTTAGATTATTTTATATTTCTCAGGGAATTGATAAATAGAAATGTGGAGACAAAAACTGAACTGGAAACAGCAAGAAGCCAAACTCTGTATGCAGTAAAACAACGCAAAAACAAAAACATTAGCTTTATGGTCACTTTATTCTGTATTTGGTGAGGGTCTGTCTGTGTTCTGCATGTGTGACCCAGTTAAGGGTGTTCTGCGAGCTTATAGTTTCTTGGTAGGGATCTATAGCAGCTTGGCTTGTTCTGTTTTCCTAATAGGAGGTGTATTGGTGTTTAGGGCCTGGTGTAATTTTTACAGTGCTGCCTTTTCATAGGTAGGGTTGTTACTGTTTGAGTTCCATAATGCAGGTGTACATTATCTCAGATCCTGGAAGTCTGATAGGTACTATTATTTTTGTTTTGCACAGAATGCAGAGTGACTTTTTTGCGTTTCCTGTTTCCATATTTGTAATTTGTGGTCTTTCTGTACTTGGTGAAGGTCGACAGAGGTGAAGTATTTTACCAGCATGTGGGCATTTGTATCAAAATTATTTGTTGTGTTTTCTCAATAGAACATGCATTGGTGGTAAATTACTGTTTTTTCATAAGGAGGTCTATTGCACCTGGTAGGAGAGAGTGTTTATGTTGCTGTTATTGAGATGTCACCAGAAATATCTTTTTTTTTGTATGGTAAATTGAACGGGGAATGTCCTGCACCCATTGTTGGAGGTCAAGGGGGTTCCTGTGGAATGCAGAGTGTTTGTTTACATTTAGCCTGGTGATGGTCACATGTTCAGTGTGTCACGCATGTGAGAACCATCTGTGACGTGTGTCCTGACCGAAAAAAGGTTGAGAACCACTGGGTTAGACAATAGACTCGTTTTTTGCATGAAACAAATATATTACGTGCTATCACTTCTTCAGAACTTCTTATTACCCTTGATATTCGACTTTATAATCTTTAATCAAACATTTCTCATTTGTGAAAAAATTTGATGTAGTGCATATTTTTTGACTTCATATTTGGAATCAGCACCTTTCATTTGGGTAAAATCAGCAAAAATAATTAGGTCAACAGAAAATGTTTTTTTCAAACGTAGACCAGTTTATAATTCAATTTACAAGCTAAAGATAGGAGTCATACATATTTTGTGCAATCAGTGAATTTTCTATGATGGCCACATATGCTCATTTGTCAGAACTGCATCAGTCTTTCTTTTGAGTTGATCATTGCCTGCTTGTTTTTTTTTTTTTTATTTTCTACTTCATGATCCTTTTTTCTTTTTCTGGTTTTTCATACCAGAAATATACCACTGATCAGATTAGATGAATAATTCAAGGCAGCCAACATGAGATAGCTTAACATACCTCCCTCTTGATCAGAAAGGCACCAAGATTTGTTAGATTTCAGATTGGCTACATTTTCTCTGCACACTTGCCCTTATTCTAATGTGTAATTTACAAAACTACAAACAGATGTTGCATTGTAAGCTGTATTAAAACATTGTATGAGTTACCCACAGTTCTAAAACCAGATTTTGAAGAAATAAATGGTATTGAACTTCCATGACAATAATGCCAACTTATCCTGATCCAGCAGTAGTTCTGCAACTTGCTATAAAGACAAAGTAGATTTAATTTTTGGGTTGTTTTTTTTTTATGTAACTAGTGTGATATTCTCTGGGACTGTGTATATGTGTTGTAGATCTTGAAAAGAGAGAGATAAATTATATATTTTTAGCACTTTGTGCTTTAAATAACATTTAACATAACAACTGGATCAACTGGAAGTGCCTGGGCTACAACTTGCAAAGTGGTTAGCATGCAAGCTCCTAAAAATATTAAAAAGAGGCATATACTTTACAATGGAATGGGGGCTTTTCTTCGTTCAACTTCCCTTTTATCTTCCTTTCTCCAACCCAGTTTAACATTGGCTCTGCTAGTCTGAAGCCTAATTGGGGTGAAATCATTGTACTGAATTTTCCATGGGTGATGACAGCATCAGGAACATACAGCTGCATTGTCCAGATGTGCAAGACTGATTTTTTTTTTTATTGCAATGCTTTTTTTTAACAGCTTGTTTCCACAGAATTCATACATCTGGGTCCTTTTTCCTAAGAACCTTGTAACAAGTTTATTTACTTCCAGAAAAATTTAGAATATGAAAATACAATAAAACTTATTACATGCTACTCTTCACTTGAATTGAAAAACAAAGTGCAATAAACTTGATAGGAAATATTACAAAATGAATAATCTTGTCCTAATATTTACCTACTTTTGTTTTTTAGGAAGGAGGAGTATCATTTATAACTATAAATTAGATGTATTGAAAATGTTTCAGTGTATTTTGGTTTTTGCTTCCCTTCTTGGAGTAATTAGATTTGGATGGATATAGTTCAGATTCAGTCAGAAAATGAGTGTATGCACCTCACTAAACCAATAACCACATCGCATCCAAGTTCCGCAAAGGCTCAATAACCTCTAGATATTTGACAATATGTCTCTTGAAATCCAAGGGTCGCAACAGACTATACTCTTCTACATCTCTCTCGCTGTCCAGAGACGGTAGGGAGATGGACTGATTCAAGTGAAACTCAGTGACCACCTTCAGTCAAAAGGAAGGAACAGTATGCCCCTGGAGTCACCTGGAGAAAAGGCTCCCAGCAAGGCAAAGCCTGCAGTTCGGAAACCCTACGCACAGAACAAATTACCACAAGAAACACAGTTTTCAAGGTCAGAAACCGCAAGGACAGAGTATGCAATGGTCTAAATGTAGGGCCAGCCAAGAAATCCAGGACCAAATTAAGACTCCATAGGGGCATCGGAAACCACAAAGGAGGACGAAAATATTTCACTCCTTTCAGAAAACGGGCTACATCAGGATGAGCAGACAAGGATCCATCATTTACCTGACCCCTGAAACAGGTGAGAGTCTCTACTTGTACCTTCAAGGAATTGAGAGACAAGCCTTTATTCAAGCCATCCTGCAAAAATTCCAAAATGAGCGGAATCTTCACCAAGGAAGGAGTACCTCAATCCTCACACTAGACTCAAACACTCTCCAAACCCGCACATAGGCCAAGGAAGCAGAGAACTTTCTGGGTCTTAGCAAGGTGGAAATCACTGCCGCAGAGTATCCACATTCAGCAAGCGAGCCCTTTCAAGAGCCATACCATAAGACAAAATCAAATCAGATCTTAGTGAAGAACAGGTCCCTAACACAACAGGTTCCTGTGCACTAGAAGTCGAAGAGGTGAGTCCACCAGAAGCCTCTGCAGATCTGCATACCACAGTCTCCTGGGCCAATCTGGAGCAACCAAGAGCACCATCCCTCTGTGTCACTTGATCCTTTGAATCAATCTGCCCAATATGGGCCATGAAGGAAAAGGCATACAGCAGCTTGTCTTCCGGTCACTCCTGCACTAGGGCATTGATCTCTAATGACTTTGGATTTCTTCTGCAGCTGAAGAATCACAGAACTTTCACATTGTGCGAAGTCGCCAGCAAGTCTAGGAACGGGAGATCCCAGTGATCCAGAATCAGCTGAAATGCCTCATCTGACAATGCTCACTCTCCTGGTCCAGACTCTCCCTGCTGAGACATGGTCCTCGTTACACGTGCAAGGCTGAGATCATCTGGAGATGTACCTCTGCCCATTCCATAAGTTGATCTATTTCCTGTGACACTTGTTGGCTCTTGGTACCTCCCTGTCGATTGATGTAATCCAAAGTGATTGACTTCTGCTTATAACTCCAAGCTTTGGTGCATGCCAGCCCTTTAAAATTCAGCTTTAAGGTTTCAACCTTACACTATGGTTTTTTTAACCTGGATATTTAGTCCTTCCCTCAGTCTTCTTTCTCCCACACCTAGAATCCCATATCCTTTCTACTTCAGCCTGTCTTTTCCCCCACCTAAAATTCAAGAACACCCTCTTGACAATCTAATTCTTTATTTTAGAACAGCCTAGGGCTGACATTGATGTGTACAAAGTACGCCTGGACTTTAGCCATAATTTTCAAAATGGACTTATGTGCAGGAGCTGGAAGCTGCATGGGAGCTGATGTAATCGCTGATGCATACTTTTACACACATACTTTCAGTTTTGAAAAGTATACATGTAAATGGGTTACTTGTCCTCAGAAATGTAGCATAAAATGGCTTCTGAGCATACTTTTACTTGTATAACCTCTGGAGAAATGTTTTAAAGGCCTATATATGCATGTTAATCATTTTACATGCATATATTTTTTTTGAAAATTCACTCCTTAGTTTTAAAACAGTCTCTGTCTTACCAACAACCCTTTCACCGCCTTAACATCTGCATTTGAGAGATAGATGTAGGCAATGAGCGTTCCATATTCAGCAGGACGGTGAATGAGAAAATTATGGGGATATTCAGCAGAACATAACTGAATATACCCCCAGGTAACTTTACGACAGCTATTTTTATGTCCAGATTCACTGGATAGTGCTGAGTATCAGAGTTCACTAGCTAAAGTTTAACCTCGTCCTCAGAATACCCCCAGCATCACCTCTTTTACCCAGCCAATGTTTTTTCTGGGTAATACATTAATTGAAAGTGCAGGGAGGGGGAGGGAGCAGGAATATTTAAATTTCAGGTTTGTTCAGGTGACTCGAAAAGTTACCCAAACAAATCCTTTGAATACTGACCTCTGAATGATTACCTCTGAATGCTTTTGAGATGTGCATGAAATCAAATCAAGAACTGAAGCCTTCACAATGACATGACCGCTCACAGTTTCAAACCTCTACTAATTCAATCATCTTTTCATGTGGTTCCATGTGTCCAACATATGCAATGTATATTTCTGCATAGCATAGAATCAAAGCTCAGATTGATATGAGCTTTATTAGGCCATTTTCCAAGTGTACAGCAATACAGCAGGATTTAGTAAAAGTTCAGCTTTTGAGCACAGAAAGCTCCTTTCCCAATTCTAGGCACTGCCATAAGATGAGGGGGGGTGGTCGAAGCCCATTTAATATTGTTCAGAATATTGAGAGATCCATTAAGTATACTTTTGTTATTTGTCAGTAAAAAGTCGAAGAGGAAAAATTATTTTCCAGTTTAATCCTTTTTTATATTATAAACCTCCCCTTAATTTTGCTACTGTTTATTATATCTTATTTTCATTTTGTATCTAATAAAAGGATTTTCAAACTGTAAAATACTACTTAGAAATGGTGACATGAAAAGGATCCCAGCTCAAAATGCAACATCTGGCCTACAGACACATCTGTTTTGAATAACACTATCAAAGTCAGAATAAAAATCTTTTAGAATGAATTCTGGTCTTGCAAGTTATATGTTTCATCCATAGGACTGGAAACCTTCATTGCTACCTGAGAAAAGCCACTGCTTATGTATTACATAAAATTAGTAGGATGCCATTAGTGAATGCAAAGTCATGATTACAAGTGTTAGGAAAATCCAGTGATCAGCTTATTAACAGATACCAAGAAAATAGATTTCACCACTATTTATCATCATTAAGGGTTCTATATAGATGTTTGATTCTGTGATGATCTTAGAAAGATAATGGATCAGGAAGCCATCTTGTAGCTGTGCTAGAGCACCCCCCCCCCTCCCCCACCTGTAATCATGTAGTTCTTTTTTTTTTTTGTGGGAAGACAGGGGTTGGACAATTAGTTATTCCTTTCTCCTTTTTCTTCTAACTCAATCAAAACCAGGGCTGGGATTCTGATGCCATGAGCCTTCATTCGCAACCACCTGGAGATTTGTCTCCTATTTTAAATAGATACACCCTGCCAACTGTTCCTAATCTGATCTTTGCATCAACTATCCTGAGGCCAGAAGCCATGCACCAGGGCTTCTTCCAAAACCCTGCAGCATGGGCTCTAAATTCAACCACCTGATGTCACCTTCAGTGATGACCAAAACCCCTCCAGGGCTGCAAACTTTGCCTCTGCAGCAACTTCAGCCTCAGCTGGGGTCCTTCCATATGCCACTGAGCTGGCCAACTATGCCATTCTGTCTTTTTCCACACTCTACCGAATGAGCATGTTGCTAGTAGCAACTCTAAAAAGGGGACAATATAACTATTTAATCTGGTTGTACCCTTCACACAGATGAAGCAGAAAATGATGGCTGAGGAAATCTATACGAGCAGCCATAGTTATAACACTAAATACCAATGACCATTCTTGCGACAGATATAAAGGGTAAGTAGCTGGACAAGATTGAACGGTCTGGTAAAAGGCAAGGGAGATGCTGGTATTGGTATAAGCATTGGTACTGGGAATTTATGTGCTCATCCACCCAAAATGGGAGAAAACCGGAGAGGAAGACAACGGGGCAGACAGTAACTTTCTATGTTACTAAGCAAGTCCTTCTGAGTAAAAAGCAAAAGAAGAGAAATATTCTCTGAAGTTTAAGTTGAGCAATGACCATTATTATGAATCATGTAGGTTATGTATTATATTTATTTCTTTACCGTCCTTCCTGGAGAGATCAAGGCAGTTTACAGAGTTAAAAACATACATAGTATATAAATTGCAAATTCACAAATACTTCTGTTATTAATTTGGTAATATACATATAAAATACACACTTTGTTTCTCTTACATTGAGTATTTTTGCTATTTTGTAAGCACATATCACTGTTAAAGATAATTAGCTATTTGACAGTATTTGCTTGCTCTTAGGGCCTGATTACTAAGGCTTTTTTCCTCATTCTGTATCTATGGGTATGGGTAAAAGCTTAGCAAATCACTGATTGATGCTTGGTATTATGAAATGAATAATAATGAACTGGCTATACTGAACAGTAAATTACATTTTATCAATTAAGTCTTTCTACAAAAGTATAAATATTTGCAAGTGCCTCACCAATTGAATGTATTTTGGGGGCAATTTTCAAAACTATATGGGTAGGTGCAAAGTCTATGCATACTTCTCTCCACCAATTTTGCACTAATTCTCAAAGGAGAAAGTACAAGTATACTTTCCCTTTTAAAACTGCCAAGGAAAATAAGTACCTGCAGAGATTTGCACCTGGTTTATCTGTAGGTACATTTCCCCTGAACAACGTTGTGTATAATTTTGAAAATGCAAAACTGCGCGCATTGTTGCCTCTCCTGACCTAACTCCACTTCCTTTTTCTACGGCACTGTTGATCCCCACGCATATTTTTACCTGCATAGAGGGTAGGCAATTTACACATAGCCGATTCACCCCGGTAAGTGGCTTTTGAAAATTGCCATCTTTTATTATTAATTTAAAGGGCAATTTTCAAAAGGGACTTCTGTGGGGGGGGGGGAAACAATGTTTTAGCACAGAAAAGGTCTTTTGCTAAATTGCCTGCCCAATATGTGGGTAAACGTGTGCATGGATATTACATATCCACATAAGTTTACTCTGATTGTACGGAGGAGCTCCTGGAATCAGAGTTGGAGAGAGATTTGGACTTATGTGCATACTTTTTTTGAAAAGAAACATATGCACATATATTTTTTGAAATAATGTACACACAAATAGCAGGTGTAAATGTGAGTAAATTGGGTGGGCTAGTTTTCAAAGTAAATACACTTCGAAAACTGGTGCAATTTAAGGTGGATTTTAAAAGGGATGCGCATGTCAAGATCAGGAGATATGCACGCAGATAGGACAGGCGCACATCCAGCAGATTTTAAAAGCCGCCTACGTGCGTTTCTCACCCCAATTCAAAAAAGGAAGTGGTGTGACTATGATTTGGGTAGGGGATTGAGCATTCTGGTATGGGGCCAAGAGCTGGGAGCACAAATTCTTACATGCCTGAGCACATGCTCAGGTCCAGTAACGTGTAACTTTATTTCCGCTAGGGCGGAGGTGTAACTTTAAAAAAAAACAACAAACCATTTCTGACGGGTTTACAGTTTCTGGGGTACCTGGGGGGAGTGCAGGCTATTAAATCAGGGGGATTTGGAGGACCTAGCTCTACACTGGGTGAACTGGTGGATGAACTGATGAAACTGGTCACGGAATGGGTCACGCTGATTACAAAATTCCCCCACTTACACGGCTGTGCTCCCCCAGTTGCAAAATAGGGCGCGCGCGCATACACACACACGCACCCAGGCTATTTTATAACGTACGTGCATATGTTATAAAATAGCCGCACCCCTGGGCACATGTCAATGTGAGCCTTCACATCACTTTGAAAGTTGCCATCCAAATATGAATATTTGCTGCACAATTAGTCACGATGTTAAAAAAAACAAAACACATTGGGGCAATTTTGTACTACTAATCTTATGCTTTTATTGTACAAACATAGAGAGTATTTTTCAAAAGTGATTTACTCAGTTGTTTGAAGCTGTCTGAGAACTGCCCACCCTATACAAGTGTAAGTGCACAGAGAGATCAACTGTGCACTTGTTTTACTCATTGGAAAAGTAGGTAGGCTCTGAGGTGGAGTTAGGTCGGGGAGGTAACAATGTGCTATTTTGAAGAGAAAAAGAATCTGCAGAAAAAGCAGGTGCAAATCTCTGTGGGTATTTTGCCAAAGCAATTTTCAAAGGGAAAGTATTTGTGTATTTTATCTTTGAACACTACATGCAAAGATTTACAGCAATCTGTGTAGTTTTGAAAACTGTGCCCTAATCTTTTATAATGTATGTGTGTTTTAGATTTAACTGATGCTATGTTATATCCTTTTAAGACTTATTTCTATGTATTCTGTTGTATACCACGTCTGGTAATTCTATTGAAAAAAAACAAACAGTTAAAAGTCTGTATGTCACACTTCCTTATTTAACTATGCTTAAAGATTTTACATGGGCCTACTCTAGAAGATTTAAAAGGTGGAAAAGAAATAAACACAAATCTTTCATTCTTGGTGGAAATAATATCATCATAAGAAAAAGTTAAACTGAATGGTACACATGAATTAAGGAAGGCTCACGTTTATGAAAAGAAATACAAAAATACTCTCTCAAACATCTTTGCACACTTCACCTTGTCCTCACTCCCTTAAGAACAGCATTGCACATCAAAAACCACCATTCTCTTCACAAATAATGTATCTCCAAATAGCATTCCGCAATGACGCATCCATCCTAGAGCAGCTTCCATTACTAGTTATATTCAGCCCAACACTGAGCAACCCAGCACAGGAAGGATATGGGGAACAGGGAAACTCATGGCCATCCAGATCATACATATGTACAAGAACATTTAATTGTGCTAATTACAATAAAGATATCTCAAAATGGATAGAGACAGGACAGAGGCAGCCCACAAGATATGATACAGACCTTCAGATACCTGAAAGGTTTTAATCATGCACAAACTGTGAACCTTTTCTGTTGGAAAGCAAGCAGCAGAACTAGGGGTCATGAAATGAAACTCCAGGGGGAGTGACTCAGAAACATCAGGAAATATTTCTTCATGGAGAGGGTGATAGACACCTGAAATGCCATTCCAGAGGAGATGGTGAGGACAAAAGCAGTAAACGAAGTAAAAAAGGATGGGATAAACACTGTGGATCCCTAAAGGCTAGAGCTGGAAATGAAGGGTACCTAGGGGTAACCTGCATGGAGCAGCAGCTACTACCCCTAACAGAATGCATGAGGATTACTACACTTAACCAATTAGCTTTTATCATTTTGACGCAACTGCAACATCACTCTCCGTTTCAACAACAGGGGGAATAAAGTCAGGGTCCTGACTTTTACGATCTGAGATACTGATACACAGACATTAGGGGAAAATTTCAGGACTGCTCATATAGCAAAGTCCAAAAGCAAAGCATATTCAAACAGCATTCTCTGAATTACCAAGTAGGCTGCTCACCCTAGAAAGGTTGATGGCAGTAATTTTGGTATGGGTTTGACAGTGTTTGGTTTTGACTGTTAATATTACTACTCTTAACATAAGGCATAAGGAAGTAATCTGCATGGAGCAGCAGTTATTATCCTTAAAGAAACATGGAGATAACCTGCTCAGAGCAGCAATTACTTCCATAAGAAACTTGCTGGGAAGACTGGTTGGACGATTTGGTCTTTTTCTGTCCTCAATACTATGTCACTATAAGATGGTGGTCATGACATTGCACTTTTATATTGAGAGGAAACATTCTCTTTCCTTTTTTGCTAGCACAGTGCATGGAGTAAAGCACACATTTTACCCAGGAGCTAAGCAAAAAAAATTACACCCAAATAAAAATTTCTGGTGGATGTCTTCACTTACTATATACACAAAATTATCAAGTCTTCCCTAAAACAGCAAAACTGGCTCAGGTGTCGAATAGAAAATAGCATCTAGGCAAACTCCTACAACTTTTTCTTCATTAACGGGGGGGGGGGGGGGGGATTTTAAATCCCTGGCACGTGGAAATCCCGAGAGATGCGCGCCGAGCACTTTTTCAAAATGGCCCGGACGTGCGTGTATGTCCCGGTACGCGTAGAAGTGCCGGATGTTTAAAAAGGGGCGGAGTCTGGGCAGTATGGGTGCTGGCCGGGACAGCACCATTTTATGCTGTGCTGGTGAAGACCGGGCCAGCAACTTACTTCTCCTCGGAGGAGCAGGTAAGTTTTTAAACCAAAAAAAAAAAAATATATATATATATATATATATATATATATATATATATAGTAGGTAGGGTGGGTTTAGGGGGTCAGGGTAGACAGGGGAAAAGAGAGGAAGGTTAGTTAGGGGGATAGGGGACTGGGCAAAGGCCCGATTGCGTCTCCTCACGTTTTTTTCTTACAAAATCCCCACCCCTTGCGCGCACAAGTTGGCACCTGCATGCACATAGACGCCCGCACGCCGCTTTTAAAATTTACCCCTAAATGAGGCCTGAAGTAATCTCCCAGATAACTCGGTCCAGCACAATATGAAATATATTTCAAACTTTGGCAGGACATGACCAAGAGCCTAACATGATAAAAAATGATCACCGCAGACTGAAGTGGCTGGCATAAACTTTTTAATTCCTAGCACAACAACAACTTAGGTGTTTGCTTATTTGTTATAAAATATATAAAAGTGAAAGGAATGCAGTTGTGTCCTGAAAAGAACAAGTACTGATTTCTGGCCAAGCTGTTTGTTTTCTGCTCCAAGTTTGGTTCATTGCCTTATTTCGCTGCTCAGTACAAGCCCCTAATATCCTTATCATTTCTATTACTTGGGAAAGAAAACAGTGCAATGTGTTCTGTGCCTATCACAAGAACCTAGGGAGACTGCTGGATCATGTCTGTAATTCCTGAATAGATATGTACATGATTGGGTGATTACATCAGTACACATTTAAATGTTATTTTAAAGACCAGAGCCAAAATCAAGCAGCATTCTAGTGTCAGAAATGACAGAAAATACTGTAAGTAGGGATTATGTGTGCCAGAAACAGCCAATTAGACTGGGCAATTTCTCCAATGTTGGCATAAAAAGTCTTCTCTCCACATCAAAACATGTGTTTTTAATTGACTTTTCAAATCACTTACACTATTAGATGAAAATGCACACATGGCCACGTTGACACTCTTAAGGTAGCCACTTTTACACAGATATACAGTATAATATGTAGCTGCTGTAAGACCATTTAACTTACTGTGACGTGATTTTCTTCTTTTCTGGAGCCCACTGTTTTTCAACTAGTTTTAACATGCGTTTATAATAGTTTTAAGAGACTTCAAAAAAGTGAAAAGAACTGCAGTGGCCTTGATATGCGTGGACATATTCCCATTGCTTGCCTTAACTTCTTTTGAGAGAGAAAACTGAAGAGGTCACAATAATATACCCTGTAACACACCATAGGATTACAATGTGTATCATATTATCCTTTACAAATCATTAGTACTACCAGTACCTGACACCAGGGAGTCTCCAGAGTAGTGCTTCTTGCTAAGTATGATGGCAGAATGCTTCTGTAACCTTATGGCCAGCATTTTTAGTAATTTCAGCTGATCAGCTTTGCACTTGGGATAATCATCATCATCATCACTGGCAGGGCCAGATTTAAGATTATGGCACCGGACTAGGGGGTGGAGGGTTTCATTCCCTACGAGCCAGATGTGCTCTGGCTCCCAGGCATCCCCCAGCTATTTCTTGTCTTGCTGCTGCTTCAGCAAAGGCCAGCACAGCAACATAGCTGGCTTAGAGCAAGGACACAGGTGGGGGGGTATGGATTATCTGGGCAGAGGCACACAGTCAGCAAGGGACCCCCCCCCCCCCGACTTCCCAGAAGATGCCCCTACTACAGTGCTGAAATCTGGCCCTGAATTCCTGTGATAATGAACATTCTGTAATACTAAATAGGCATCATTAAGGAAGATAAAACTGTCTGACTTCTTTCAGAAATTAGATGATTTAGATTCATTACTAAATTATATGGTAGAGAGCCAAGAATTTCATCCTTCTAACCAGTAAGTGATCACACAGCAGTATAATTTTTATATTGTTGCTCCCTTTAACAATTTCTGTTTTATATTATTTAAGAAGAAGATTTTCTTTAACTGCCAACAAGCATAGAAACATAGAAACATAGAAATGACGGCAGAAGAAGACCAAACGGCCCATCCAGTCTGCCCAGCAAGCCACACAGTTCATCCATTTATTTTTATTTTTTTTTTCCCACCCTTTTTCTCCCTCCCACCCGTCACTATTGGCTTCCAGCACCCTCCGGCCCCAATTCCCTTCCACCCCTCCACCATGCAGAGAGCAGCGCCGTATCCGCATCCCAGTGAACATCCAGCTCAATCAGGGGTAGCAACCACCGCAACAAGCAGGCCACACCCCTGCCCCATACTCTTACCCACCCCTGCTTTGTTTGTTTGTTTCTTATTTTTGTTTTTTTTGGAGATGGCAGCCCTCCGTGAAGGCGGAACACCAACCACTGGCCACTGGCATCCCGCTCCGTGAATGCCTCTGTGGCTACTGCCGCTCCGTGCAGTGTTTTGCTGCCTGAAGGTGGAACTCCGACTACTGGCCACTGGCATCCCGCTCCGTGAATGCCTCTGTGGCTACTGCCGCTCCGTGCAGTGTTTTGCTGCCTGAAGGTGGAACCCCAACTACTGGCCACTGGCATCCCGCTCCGTGAATGCCTCTGTGGCTACTGCCGCTCCGTGCAGTGTTTTGCTGCCTGAAGGTGGAACCCCAACTACTGGCCACTGGCATCCCGCTCCGTGAATGCCTCTGTGGCTACTGCCGTTCAGTGCAGTGTTAATAGTCAATTCAAACCCAAGAATGGAACAGCATCAGGATGTTCCCAGCCGAGTTCACATCAGGGTTCTCTAAAGTCACAAGACTTAAAAACATTTTAAAATAGGAACAAAACAATAGTGTCTAATCATGCCTCTTTCATTCTGTTTTCCATATTCTAATTTTTTATTTCTCCAGCAATAAAAGTTGATTGCTCTGATTTGTTCCAAATCAAAACTAAGCAGAACAAAATTTTATTCCATAAATCCACTATCAGTGTCTGTGCTGTCATGCAGTTTTGTCAACATATTTGTACTTAATTGCACAAGTTACAAAACGTGAAACAAATATTTCATTCATGTAAAACACAGACTTGCAGATGTCTGCTAACTCCTGGTAAATATGGTAGGTTAAAACATTTTGTGCAATTTTGTTATGGAATCAAATGAGCTCATTTGCACCCATGGCAAAAATTTCTCAAGAAATGTTCTGCGCATTGCCAGCCATAGCAATTGGGGCTGCCATATTGTAAAGGGACATTGTGACCCACATGAGGTTCCCTGACAGAAGTGTGAGTGCAGCAGATTTATAAGCCAAAACTTTAGCCACTTGTCTTCCACAGCACATTAAAAAAAACAAAACAAAAAAAAAAAAACTATGCCCCCCCCCCCCCCCAACTTACAAGATAGCTGGGATGGAATGGAAAGAGTTGACTTGCTCCTGCCCCACCAGCCTGCGTCTTGCAAAATGGTGCTGGGTGACTATGCAATCCTCACATGGGAATGAATGAGGTCAGCTGACACCATTTTGGAAAATGGTGGCTAACAGTGCCAGGAGTAAGTCGGCATCGCTTTTGCCCCAGGGAGACACCCTCGGGCACTGTCATGTAGGTGGCCAGATGGTAAGGCTATTGGGGTTTCCACTTTTAAAGGTGGTATGGAGATAGTTTGCACACCAAGTGTGTCTTCACCAGAAAATACATCAAAATAGAAAAATGATTTCAGGAGCACTTTTAAAATTAAAGAACTTTATTTTGCTAGCAAATGGATAATCTTCACCTCTAGCAACAAGTGTAATTATTGAGCAAACAAACCTTTCAATAATGTCAATAATTTTCTTCTGGTGCACAAAAACTATTTTTCATATATGCCTCACTCTAATTCTTCACACAGTTTGGAACAGAAACCGGTTCCTCTACAAAGATTACTTCTTAATGAAAACAAATGTTGAATTTCAACTTTAATTCAAGAAATCTAATTCTTTGTGCTAACTTGTTATTATAAGTTCTTTAGGAATTTCTTTAATTCTCCAGGTAAGTATTAACAGCTTTTATCTTTAAACCTGATTTAACTCAATGACTTTGACCTCTTGTGTGTCTATGTGTGTTGCACTAGTGCATTTTACCAAAATTGTGTCACAGTTCGTTGGTACACACTTATCTTTGATTGCTGGATAATCATTTTTTAGAGTGCTGCTTTTGAACGCTGGGTAGAGTACTGACCCAGGAAAGATGTGAAGCTTTGGTGGCTTGTGATCAAGGAATAAAATAATTATTCCAACCCTGTCTAAGGATGCTTGCTTTGAGAGAATTCACAAAGCAAAAAAAAACATTCAATCACACTCTCTCTCACATTCCATACTTATTTGCCAATAAAAACAGGAACACGTTGTAGGACTTCTATATTCCTAGTTATGTCTCAGATTTTTTTCTCTCTAAGGAAACAACACAAAGGTACCTTTATTTACAGGTCCTGTGATTAAATACTGCAGCACCTTTATCTACAGGTGGAGTGTATACAATCTGAAGTCTGTAGGACTTAATGAAAATTTTTCTGAGCAGTATGTACTTCAATTAAATCAGCTCAGAATCAGAGCAATCATCCACTTTTCTCACATCCACTTATCTATCAAAGCTGGCAAAAATATCGCAGACCAGCTATAGATAGTTATCCTCAATTTTAACCGATTTCTTACCTCAGAGAAGGACCAGAATTACAATAAGCACACTTTCACAACAGCTCTGCCAGCAGCCTATAGCACACAGCCCTCTCTCAGACTGCACAGGCTTTCTCTGCCTCAGAATGCAACACACAGCACTGCCTCAGGCTCCATGTGCTTTCTCTGCCTCAGACTGCAATACACAGCCCTGTTTCAGATTTCCAGCACAGTAGCTCTCCCTGCAGCCTTCAGGCATACAGCTCTTTCTCAGTCTCTGGCACACAGATCTGCCTCAGTCTGCGCGTGCTTTCCCTCTGTAGCTTCTAATACAGCCTCTCTCTGCAGGCTCCACGGGCATTCTGAGAAAATCCTCAGAAGAGATCCTTATTCTTCTGAAGTCACTTCAAGAAACAGTGCCATTCTACTTTAACAAACCTTCTTATCAACCATGTTATAGAAAGGGGGGCCTTGAGAGGCCTTAGCCCTCTGTTATGCACATGCAGGCTTTGGCTAGATGTAGCAAGAGATGCCATAAGCAGCTGCTGCGCGAGAATAGGAGATGGGTGTCCTTGAACCTCTGTGAACCTAGAGAGTAGCTCCGGGGAAACACAGAGGCTGGTGAAACAAATCCATGTCTGGGTCGAGACCAAGCCCAGGCCCCTGCCGACCTGCATACCTCAGTGAGACCAACCACCCTTGGTTGGTCTCCGAGTGGTCCTCCAACTACTCCAAGCCCTTTTGGACCTGCCGCTGGGAACGGCAATGGCAGCAGGCCGGACAGGAGACGAGGGCAGACGAAGGCTCTGGAACATGAAGACTGAGACAGGAGACTTGGGGCGTGAAGCTTGAGCACAAAGACTCAGGATCAAGGTTTTAGGAACAAGTAATGGTTTGAGGCTGCGACGCAGCGCGCCCTACACAGCCCACAGCCCATGGACTGGGCGTGGACCACGCTTGAGTGTGGAGCAGACTCCAGACGAATACATGGTAGTTGAAGCCGGAACATGGCGAAGATTCAGTAGAAGCCTGTACCAAGGCGCACCCTACACAGCCGCCCATGGCTGGTCACGGACCACGCTGGAATGGCACAGGTTCAATCAGAGTCTTAGGCATGGATGGTGCAGCCACCAGAACATCCGAGGGCCGAGACAATTCCAGGGTAAGGGACCAAGACGAGACTTGGCTTCGAGTAAAGGGAAGGGGGCCAAGGCGAGACTTGGCTTAAGGCATGAAACATGGGACCAAGACGAGACTTGGCTTCAAAGTAAAAATGACCCTCCAGAGACTAGTGCTGCGAGACGAGAAGGCTGGCCCATGCCACGAGGTGACGAGACACGTCATGACACGCCAGAGAAGGTAGCCATGAGGAACCAAGGGTCCAGGAAGCAGAAGCAGAGATGGGGCATCAGGAAGGAACCCAAGTGACCGAGGCTCCAATGTCCGAGAACAGGAACCGGACGAAACAGATTTACCCTCGGGATGGACATCTGGAGGACTCGAGGAGCTGGAACATCACAGGAAAACCACAAGACATCAGGAAGAGACCAGGAACATGAAGAACGATGAGGGATCCCACAAAGAACAGGAAATACCAACAGGAGTGAAGGCGAGAAGTCCTTGAGACGAACTAACTCCTTGCGAAGGCAACCAAGGACTGGAAGCTGGGCCCTAATATAGGGCTGAAGATCAGGAAACGCCCTGGGAGGAGTCCAGGTGGGGCCAGGAGTCTGGCCCTTTAAATCTCTGAAGGAGGCGCAGCCCGCACCATAGGAGACAGGAAGTAGGAAGTATGCAGAACCATGGCCAGCAGCCATGCTGCAAGAGCAGTGCAGGGAGAAGCCGGGCCTCTACACAGGCCCCGAAGGCAGCAGTGGCTCCTACCGCTGCTGGAGGCATCAAGGCGGCTCCAGCCGCCAGGAAAGCCAGGAGACTGTGGCCTCCAGGCCGTGAAGCTGAAAAGAGCATCAGCGGCACTCCCTGCCGCAAGAGGGTCCCGATAGGCGTGGCTCCAACCGCGCTGAAGATGAAAGTCCACGCCTCCCTCCCTCCCACAATAGAGGTAAGTGCAGAATCATAACACACCAAACCATTTAAAAACACCTTGAAGAGCAGGATATTTTATTTTATCCTTATTAGTTTTTATTATTGGGTGTTATTTGATGTGTCTGCTGTTATGAAATATTTTACTGATATTTAGGAAATTTAAAAAATAATTTATATGAGTTTTTAATTATTGGATGTTTATTATTTAGCTGTCTTGAAATATTTATTTTCATTATTAATATGTTTTACAATTATGATTTATGTTTTATATTTCTTGATTTTATTGTTTTATGACGAATGGTGATGTTTCTGTTGTTGCACTGTATACAGAGTGAGCCTTCTTGCAGTTTCCAGTTCAGTTTTTGTCTGCAAATTTTCATATATATTTTATGGTCTCTTTTTATTCTGTGGTGGACTTTTTATTTATTTATGGACTGCCTGTATTCTGAATGTGTGACCAAGGTGAGGTATTCTACTAGCATGTAGCTTCTGTGTAGGGATGTATGACTTGTTCTGTTTTCCTAATAGGGGGTGATTTGGTATTTTAGGAGGTGGTTTATATTTGCAGTGTTACTTTTTCATAGGTAAGATTGTTATTGTTTGAGTGCTGGCAGTTAGTGCTGTTATGGTATGGGAGGTTTCCATATTCAAAATGCATTACAATAGGCCTAATACCATATAGGTATTTTGCAGGGTTTTCTGGGTGGCACCACAGCAGTGCATGTAAATGTAATATATAGGTTGTTGTAAGTGATATTTTTATCTCAGAAGACTATACACAGAATGTTCTTTTTAATGTAAAATCTGTTATTATAAATGCATAATTTTTTAATTGGGTGTGCGTGTATGAGAGGGCCTTTAAAGTTCACCTATGACATCTAATACCCTTGCACTGTACATGAGTTCCAGAGGAGAGGGGGTAGACCTGGGTAGGGAGAAATGTCAGATTTTATAGTTTAGATTACTGGAGAGAGATGACTGAACTGGGGGCTGGAGAAGGGGGGGGGGGGGGGGGGGGGGGGGGGGGGGAGGGGGTGTGCAGCACAGTAATTGTTTGCACAGGGAAGCAAAAAAGCTAGCACCGGCCCTGGCTCCTGCCGAAACCCAGTATGTCTGCATCCCGATTCTGGTCAGTGGATGTCACTAGTGTGCCATGGTTGGTCTCCCTCCACAGCATCTCCAGCTTGAGGAGCAGAAACTAGGCTCTGGAATCCAACCCTGGTCTCATGCATGGTGGCAAGCAAGAGGGGCTCCAATTTGGCTGGCTCAAGGAAAGCTCTTGAGCATTGGCTGGGACTCCTTTCCCGTGCAACCTTCTCAGCACTGCCAGCCCACAGAGCGGGAGCCAGCTGTGGAAATATAACTCATGTCTCCTGCATGGCAGCATAGAGATCTGCTGCTAGGCCATCAGGGCAACGTTTTAGACCACGACACAAGAAATTAAGGAAAAATAACCATGGGCCTTATTTGGAAAAGACTTATTCCATTATTCCACAACATCTTCATTCATTAAGTCCCCAAAGGATAAAAGACTGCTGTGCATGTAAAGCAATTCCCAAAAGGTACAATGCTCAAAAGGAGTCACTTTTGACTGCTAATTCTAAGAAACACTGAATATAAGGTGTATAACAGCTTAAGGTAAAAAAAAAGTACAATTATGCCACCAAAAGCATGGGCTCAATTTGAATTCTTTCAATCAACCCAAGTATTGGGTCTATAACAAATAAGTTTTAACCTTACCTCGTAGAACATGGGCAAATCTTTCTCTTTGGGCTTCTTTCCCTTTAAGCTTCCAAATTCATATATCTATAAAAATGTAAGAAACCTTCTGTAAAATAAAATACAGCACATGGATCTCATGGGGAGGGGGATGGAGTGTGGAGGTGAAACATACTCAGTCATCACTGAACATTTCTTTGGTAGAGATAATCTGCTATGTTTTCTCAAATTGATATTCTGGCTCTCAAACATTTCTACTTTTTCTGTTTAATCAGTTCTTTATATTCATTTCCCTGGCATTTTTTTTTTTTTGGCTGTATACCCATGCTGTCTGTATAATCTATTCCTTCAGGTATAGCCGTGGCTGGATGTTCCTTTTGCATTTAAATTTGTTAAGCCCTCTGTCACTAACTAAAGGGGAAACTAATGCGGGATGTCATTCAAAAGCTTATTCCATTATCACGGTACAAAGGTTCAGCTGTAAAACAAGACTTGGTAAAGTAAGCAACATCCAGGAGTAAGATGCTGCCCCCTGATCCACTCTCTTGGCTGGTGTACATGTTCTGTGGATAAGTTCGGTACCACGCCTTCTCAGGGGACTTGTGTAAATACTTTCAAGAGCATTCACACAAGAAGAAAGACCCAACTGCCAGCCTAATGTTACCTGCTGAAGGGTTCTCGCCCACGATATCACACTGAAGAGCTTCCGCACTGGGATCTCCACAGCCTGAGAGAGGAACTGGATGAGGATTTCATCTTCCAATTGACTTTCAACCACAAAAGCAATGCTGGCTCTCCACTGGGGCTGTTAACATTTTCAAAAAGTTAAAACAAACATTGTAAATCTATGTACAATGAGGCAATTTTTAGGAACCTTTTATATAACCGTCACGTAAATCTTCATATTTGCAGCATTTCCACACCAAATACCCTTTACTTGTCTCCTTCACAGTGTCCTGTCCTTTAAGAAGTCTCGACCAGAGTAGTATTTTTATTCAGAGACTTAGCAAGTAACTGATTTTCAGGGTTTTATCATCTATAGATTTTGATGAACACGTAACACAATGAGGGAAAAAACCCTTTGGAAAATAGCAGAGTCTTAAATTTGCTTCATGTAATCAGTGTGATATTTGCTATATGCAACCACAAGGTGCCACTATCATGCTACAAAACAGGGATGACTGGGTCTGTCTATCGCAGCCTTTGCAGCTGTGGGCATGTCGTGTTGCCTGAAATTACTTAAATGCAACCACTCTCTGAAAATAAGAAATGCCTATGGAATGCAACAGCTGTACAAGTTTAACCTTGTTTGCAGAGTCTCAACCATGTGAAAAACAGCAACATAAATAAAAAGGAGCCATAAAACAAATCCAGTGCTGTTCTCGGTTTTTATTTGCCTAACATTTGTTTAGTTTATGCTTTTTCAATCTTTTACTTCTCAATTTAAAACAGAAATTGAAAAATAATGATATACTGATCCATGTGAGAATCCTCACCTGATAAGTACAACATGAATGATTATGCATTCTGGAGGTAATTTTCCAGGCTATTTATGCATATTAAATACAGGTTTGTGCTTATAAATGGCTCATTCTAAAACTGCCTGGGGTTCATTAGTATAAAAGTATTTGCGGAACCCAAATTTTTGCACATACTTTTATGCCCAGAAAAATGAGGTCCTCTGGGAAGGCGGATTCGGGGCCAGCGTAGATTTACACATACGCTTCTGATTTTAAAAAGAAGCCACGTAAATTAACGCATACCGATTACGTGGTGCAAGGAGCTGGTGTTACTTTGTACAGGCAAGTTTGTGTACATTATTTCATATCATTTAATTTCAAAGCAACTTAGGTGCAGGAGTTTGCTGTGAAAATGGGTGTAACTTATGCGCATCGCTACTGCTTGTTACCCGTCAGGTTCCAAATAAAATTACCCTCCCAATGTAATAAATTACCCAACACATTTGCACAAAAAAGGGACTGAATTGAGCAGCAGGTTTCACAAGTCACTCCTGTCCATCCGTAGATCTATAAATTGTCCAAGAAAATTCTTAACACAATACAGATAGGAATAAACTTGTTAGCAAGGTCAAAAAAGCTTGGATCTAGGAAGAAATATTTATAATGCCCACATCAGTTTTGCTCTATACTCATGGTCATTCAATTTTCAAAAAACTGCACAAATGGTTGACAATGTGAAAGATGGTTACAATTTTCCTTTGCTTAGCAAACATTTCCTAAGTGGTGGTCTGCTTTTTAGCTAATCTAGAACAGGTCAAATAAATCCTTATATGGGCTGTGTTTCTCTTCTGTACGGTATCTTACTGATAGGAACAGAACATCAATAATTGCTGAACTACACACCTCACATTACAAGAAACCATGATCTTTTCATCCAAGATGTGCATAATAAAACCAGCTCCAGCAAAAGGAAGTGTCAAGTAAGAGATCAACATCTGCTAATTGAAAAACAAACTAAGGAGGTCTATTTATCAACTTGTGCACAAGTTTGTTTTTCAATTAGCAGATGTTGATCTCTTACTTGACACTTCCTTTTGCTGGAGCTGGTTTTATTAGCACATTTAGAGCACAATTCACTCTAACACTAATGAATATATTAAAACAAGAGGATATGAAATATTGATTATAATAGACAGAGCTGAGGACCCTTGAGTATAGATTATTATTCTGTTTGACATTCAAGTAAGTCACTTGACCTTCCTGGGCCTCAATTTATCCAAGGGCAGTTGAGTATGAATAACATTGTCCCACATCTCCATCATAGTTGACATGCAAAGTCCAAGCAATGAAACTGTCCTAACATCCACCCACACTAGAAAGGACCTGAACACACCTGCATTAGTATGATATTGCACAATGCATTAAGTTAGGATCAGTTTTGTCTTAAAGCTATTATATACATGCAGAACACTGCACTGGTTTGTATATGCAATATTGTTATCCACTTAGACTGACCATGGTCAGATGGGTGGAAAATAAGAAGTTTTAAAGAAACAAGTATAATAAATATCATTTTCAAATGCCTTCATTTTATAACTGTTTTGCTCTTATTAAATCATATTCCATGAAGGTTATTAATCGAGCTAGTATAGAACATACCTTATAATTAGAGAGCTCCCCTCTATCTATTTTCCACTTCAGACCTTCTAGGGAATGTTCCTAAATGCATGAACAGCAGAATCCATATTGGATGCCACCAAAGTAGCCTTTGCAATGGCTGCTGCATTTATTTTGAATACTTTGCCAGTGCTTGCCAAGAGTATATTTTCTTTAGAGTCGCTTGAAGCTGAACTTTAATGCAACCATAATTAAAAACCGTTGCATCATTGATTATAGCATTGCTTGCTTGAAAACCAATGTAGGAAAAAACAATGACATTCAACAGTTTTCTCATTTTTAAATACATTATAAATAAAGAACAAATCAATGTAGGTGATGACCTTTTTATTAGATGAGCTTTTGAGAGCCCAAGCCTCTCGATGAGGTCAGTGTGTACAGCACAGGTCTCAAAAGCTAATCCTAAAGAGGTGGATATTCAAAGCATTTGTACAGCTAATATCTGGAGTTAGTCAAACAAAACTGAAGACTTGAACATTTCCCCATGTTCACTGGTTACATTTTGTCTAGGCTGCTCGGACAAAGTTAGCCAGGTAAGTCTGGTTGGACAAATACTGGTCCTAAAGCTATCCAGGTACATTCAGCAGAATGCTTAACCAGCTAACCTCCAATGAAAAGCAAGTTTGCTTACAGTAAACAGTGACATCACCCAATTAACATGACTAATTCAGCCCGCTTCTCGATGGAAAATATCTGGCTACACCCAGACAACTCTCCTGCTCAATGGCTTACTCAATATGAACCTCAAATGTGGTGACTCCAATAATAAAAGTGTTATGTCTATGTATCCAAATGGACTAACATGGCAACCATGCTTCTTTATGGAAAGCTACAATAGAGTGTACTTTTGCTATAAATTTTAGCACAAAAACTTTAACCACATCTCACTGAGTTTTTGCAAAATCCACATTAGGAACCTATTTTCCTATGCAATTTTACTACGTGCTCATGGTTAATGAACTGTTTTGCAAAATTTTGTATCACAATGACTGAGATTGAATACAATTTCACACATGTAAAGCTGGGTGTGAAATTTAGCTATTTGCAATGGAAATAGTTAAAGTGCTAGAAGGTCAAATAATATGTACTCTTGCAAGAATTACGCACTATTTGCCCTTCTTAGCATATTGACCTCTTTATGTGCCATTTTATCTGCTATTTGTGGTAGGCTACCCACCTGATTTGCTTAAGCAGTTTGTCCTACAATCTACCTTGCTTTGGATATATGTGCACAAAAATGGTTACTTTTATATCAATAAAATAATAGTTAAAAAGAGAGGATCTTGAAAAAAGGAAAAGTTTAGAACCATATTTGTACTGTAACAAAATATTCTCAACAAAATCTATTTGTAATTTGAAGACAAGACAGAAGTTTCCAAAATTCTGAAGACGTAGTACATGCTAGACAGCCTTGAATGAGTGCTAGTTTTAAAAATTTTGTATCCTCTAACAACTCAGGTGATACACAAGAACATTACAGCACTCAGTGCTAGAAGTACACAAAAGTGGAATATTACCATCCAGTTCTGAAAAATGCAAGAACCATATTTCTTCCCCCTTTCTGAATGTTTAAAAGATGGTTTTGAAAAGTAAGAGCAAATGAATGTGCTAATCTCAGATAAATTACGTTCCTAAAAATCAGCAAAGTTAATAATTATACAAAACTCAGTATAAATGACGGCACATAATAATTATATTTTAGCAGCAATATTTTTTGTAAGTTTTGTAAAACAGTGAATGCATATCCAGATATAGAAAACTAGATATAATAAGGAATGCACTCTATAAATGTAATATTACATAGATCACAATGTAATTTTCCATTCTTTCAAGATAATAAATGGCATATTTTTATTAGTCTTTCTGTGGAAATAACTAGAATTTTAGCTAGATGCTGTTACCTATCAAGTTGCTTAATTTTTTTTTGTGACCTGTTAAATTTACTTCTTTATTTAATTCCATAGTTAAAATTGATTTCTTATTTTTACAAATAAAATCAAATGGGCATATTTTATGGTATTACAATTAATTTCACATCTTATTGCCATGATTAAATATATAGATACTTTGCACATAGAAATACTTTGGCAATATATAAGTTACTTTGGTTTGTAGAAAGAAAATCTTTCATAAACTTATGCTTAGCATGCTGGATTATGGAAACAGTACAGAATTAAGGTAACTACATAATGATGAAAGCAATTTTATTTTGCAGTATCTCTCCATCTTGATTGTTCCAGGATGGAGAGTAAAATATGCTTTTCTTACTGTATTGCTATGCAGTGATACAGTTGCTGCTGTTCTTTCATTCACTATCACTGTGTCGCATCCTAAGGTTAAATAATAATCAAAATATTTAATCCTCCCCCTAGCATCCATTTTGCCAGTCCAGATTGTTTGATTCTTAATTATGTTTAGCAGTATTCCAAAATACCACACAGGTGAATTTTCAAAGGAGTTATTTATGCATGCAAATGTAACATACTATCCTAGCAATTTTCAAAAACCATTTACCCATGTAAGTGCACTTACACGAGTAAATCATATGGACAATTCAATGGCATGTATTGTAGCAATTTTCAAAAGCCCAATTACACGGGTAAAGTGCTTTTACAGTTTTAAGCATGAAAATGCTTTTGAAAATCAGGCCCTAAGCTTCTCCCCTATTCAAAATTCTGTAATCTCTACTCATTTCGGCTGTGTCCTATAAAAGCAGGTTTGCCTTGATAATCAATTCATTCAGCCTCTCTTTCTACATTTCACGGGGTGGGAAGAGGGAGTATCAGGGATCTCCCCCATCTCAAGTAGTTTTCAAATATTGCAATTATAGCTGCTGTAATTATCCTTACCCCTCAAATTAAAACCATACCTTAAGCCTTTAAATAACTCCTACATAGCTTTTAGTCTTAGCACCCTAAATAATTATATCAACACTAATGATGACAGGGAGATCTGATTCTATTTTTAAATATGCTTGTGGGTTTCTTTTCTGGGAGTATCAGTTCCTCTGAACTTTAATGGAGAAAAAAGCATGAGCTCTGTGCAGAGTTTAGAGGGACTAATACTGCAGAATGCCCACAGCCTGAAAAGGAAAAGCTGGAACCGTTGATAACAGATACATACAAGGTAAGTGAGAGGACAAGAAAGTAGAGATAGATGGTTTGACAAAATGCCAAAGGAAAATCAGAACAGATGATGCAACTGGAAGGGAAAAACGGTGGGGTAGTAAAAAGGTGATTTTTTTTGTTTTTATTTTTAATACAACATGGTATCATGCTTCCTGATTAAAGATTAAACTCCCTGATAAAGGTCTTCAATGTGGACCACAACATTGGTTTATTGCAGGTATGCAATTATATATCTGTTTTGTACTCCACATTGAAGGTGTGCTTGGGGGAGGTGGAATGGAGCATTCATTATGAACATTGGCCCATAATCATTCATTTACTTTTAAGCACAAGCTTCTAGGGCAGGGGTGGCCAATTCCAGTCCTCGAAAGCCACAAACAGACCGGGTTTCAGAATAACCACAATGAATATGAATGAGATAGGTTTGCATACAATGAAGGCAGGGCATGCAAATCTCTCTCATGCTTATTCATTGTGGATATCCTGAAACCCTGGCCTGTTTGTGGTTCTCGAGGACCAGAATTGGCCATCCTTGTTCTAGGCTTTTCTAGACATAGCTAGCATGTCTTCAGTGCCATTGAATAACATCATACCACATGTGGCTCGGACTTAGCCAGCTTGTCCATGGAGAAAGGTTTTTCTAATTGATCACAACTTATGTGATGTGGTCCATTTTGTTCTTTATCTTGTTGTGACAAAAAAAAAATCACTTTACAAGATATTAAAAAGTAAGAAGAAAGTAGAAAATAAGAGTTTTGCACAAGCTTGGGATTCTGTACATTCCTGAGCCTGACTTTAGCACTGTTACCCAACTTCTGCATTGGTGCAAAGCCTGCAAGTACTCTTCACCCACAAACTTTACACTAATTGGAGGAGGAGCAGCAGACTACAACCCAGGGAAACCAGGGTTCAAATCCCGCTATTGCTCCTTGTGACCTTTGGCAAGCCACTTTACGCTCCGTTGTCTCAGTTACAAAATTAGATTGTAAGCCCTGTGGGGATGGGGAAATACCTATAGTACCTGAATGTAATCTGCTTTGATATACACTATGAAGTGCCAAAAAGCGGAATATAAATAAACAATTTGCAAAATGAAAGTACATTGAAAATTATCCCAGAAAACCTTGTTGCACACATTTATACATGCTAATTTGTGCAGACAGTTTTTCAAAGAAACAGAGGGTCCGATGCAATATAGTGTGCTGAGCCGAGCACACTCTTAACGTGCAGTTGGACGAGAGTAGAATAGGCGCTAATCAATCCCCTAATGCAATAAGGGGATTAGCGCCTATTCAACGCACGTCTAACGCAGTGAATGCAATAGCGCTCTTCACATGCAAATGCATGTGAATGAGGCTATTAAGCATTTACTCCCGATGCAAAAAGAAAAATTTCAACTGTCATCTATTAGCGCCTGCCAGGAGCAGACGTTAATAAATGTGCGTATCGAAAAAAGAATAAAAAGAAAAGAAATAAAAGGAAAAAAAAATGACGATCGGGCCCATCACAAAAACCAATGCCAGGTTTAACGGCGTCAGTTTTCGTTACCGGCGGACAACAGACAAGTCAGATTTTACCCAGCTAAGAGGTGCTGAATATCCTCTCTAAACACTAGCATTTCCTCACAAATTAAGTAGAAATCAAAGAGGACAAAGACTTTGCTTTTGTAAGCTGACATCTACAGTGCATTCAGAAAGTATTTAGACCCCCTTCACTTTTTCCACGTTTTGTGAAGTTATAGCCTTATTCTAAAATGGATAATATTCAATTTTCCCCTCCTCAATCTACATACAATACCACATAATGACAAAGTGAAATCAGGTTTGTAGAAATTTGTGAAAATTAATTTAAAGAAAAAACTGAAATATCACATTTACATAAGTATTCAGACCCTTTACTCAGTACTTTGCTGAGGCACCTTTTGCAGCGATTACAAGTCTTGAGTATGATGCTACAATCTTGGCACACCTGGATTTGGTGATTTTCTACCATTCTTCTTTCATATCCTCAAGCTCTGTCAGGTTGGATGGGGATCATTGATGCACAGCTATTTTATCTTTATTTTCATTTGTTAATCACCTAAACATCCTTGGCGATGTGCAGGAGAAAAACGAGCATAAAATCAGGTCTCTCCAGAGGTGTTCGATCGAGTTGAAGTCCGGGCTCTGGCTGGGTGACTCAAGGACATTCACGGACTTGTCCCGAAGCCACTCCTGTCTTGTCTTGGCTGGGTGCTTAGGGTCATTGTCCTGTTGGAAGTTGAATCATTGCCCCAGTTTGAGGTCCAGAGTACTCTGTAGCAGGCTTTCATCAAGGATCTCTCTGTACTTTGCTCTGTTCATCAATCCTACCTATCTCCCAGTTCCTGCAGCTGAAAAACATTCCCACAGTATGATGCTGTCAGCACCATGCTTCACCGTAGGGATGGTATTTGCTAGGCAATGAGTGGTGCCTGGTTTCCTCCAGACATGACAATTGGCATTCAGGCCAAAGAGTTCCATCTTGGTTTCATCAGACCAGAGAATCTTGTTTCTCACACTCGGAGTCCTTTAAATGCCTTTTGGCAAACTACAAGCAGGCTGTCATGTGCCTTTTATTGAGCAGTTGCTTCCGTCTGGCCACTCTACCATAAAGGCCTGATGGTGGAGTGCTGCAAAGAGGGTCGTCCTTCTGGAAGGTTCTCCCATCTCCAGAGCGGAACTCTAGAAAGAGTCCTGGTGACTCCGAACTTCTTCCATTTAAGAATGATGGAGGCCAATGTATTCTTCAGGACTTTCAATGCTGCAACAGTTTTTTGTACCCTTCCTCAGATCTGTGCCTCGACACAACCCTGTTCTTGAGGTCTACAGACAATTCATGACTTTAATTTTGTTTTGACATGCACTGTCAACTGTGAGACCTTATATAGACAGGTGTGTACATTTCCAAATCATATCCAATCAGGTGAATTTACCGTAGCTGGACTCCAAGTTGAGATACATCTCAAGGATGATCGATGGAAACAGGATATGCCTGAGCTAAACTTTGAATATCACAGAAAGGGTCTGAATACTTGTGTAAATGTAATATTTCAGTTTTGGTTTTTTAATTAATTTGCACAAGTTTCTACAAACCTGATTTTGCGTTATCATTATGAGGTACAGAGCACAGAGGTACTGCAGTACAGAGTACAGAGGTACAGAGTACAGAGGTACTGCACAGAGCGGCAGTAGCCACAGAGGCATTCACGGAGCGGGATGCCAGTGGCCAGTGGTAGGTGTCCACCTTCACGGAGCGGAAGGATGGAGGGCTGTCATCTCCCAATTAAATAAATAATAAAAAAACCCAGGGATGGGATCCATCAGTTCTAGAGGACGCATATAAAGAGCAGGTAGTAAAACACTGCATGGAGCGGCAGTAGCCACAGAGGCATTAACGGAGCGGGATGCCAGTGGCCGGTGGTAGGTGTCCACCTTCACAGAGTAGAAGGATGAAGGGCATCCATCTCCCAATTAAAAAAAGAAAAGAAAAAAAGAAAAAAAAACAGGGATGGGTTCATGGGCTTATAGGTATTACCAATTATTAGGCTTTTCAATATTTGATGATAGTTAATGTGACTTTCAAGGCATTCTTCACTTTCGGTGCATGTCCGGCATGACTCCTTGCTTCAATGACAGGGGAAAAGAAAAACTGATACTTCACACATTTCCAGCATTGCCCTCTGCTTCATGGCAGAGAGCTATGCTGCCGCTTACCCAACTAATCAAACTTAATATTTCACTTGGAAGCAGCTCCAGCACTGCTCTCTACATTAATGGTGGGGGTGAAAAGGGAATTAGAACATAAGGTTACTAAGAGCCAAGAGAAACAGTTAAGTATGAGAACAAATGTGTGAGGCTTGCTGGGCAGACTGGATGGACCGGTTGGTCTTCTTCTGCCGTCATTTCTATGTTTCTATGTTTCTATGTAGGTATTGTGTGTAGATTAAGGAGGGGGAAATGCATATTATCCATGTTATCCATGTAAGGCTGTAATGTAACAAAATAAGGAAAATGTAAAGGGCTCTGAATACTTTCTGAATGCACTGTACATTGGTTCCTCATATTGCTGCCTTAACAATTTTGTCATAATCATAGATACCACCTATGAGATATGCTAAGATCAGGTAAACTACAACAAAATCAATTCCTCCAAACAAAGAAATATTTTAAACAGTTTGTTTACAGATTTGCCCTAATGTTGTATATCTAAATGTCATAAGGTTTTCAAATTACAGCATTTACAGATTCTCTTTAATACTATAAAGAGATAAAGTTATCCTTTAATAGCTTGTTAAATTACTCTCCCCCCGTTATGTTCTCCAAGTTCCACACCCTGTTACAATGTAACCCACTTATCTCTTTCCATGTAAACCGATGTGATAACACATGTTGAATGTCAGTATATAAAAGCAAATAAATAAATAAATATTGCACTGGAATGTAATTGGAAACAAATCTCAGGAAAATTTTGAAACAAAGTCCTAGACTCATTTCATCAAACTATGGGTTCAGAGTGGTGGAGAGGAATTTCTAAACCATACACAGGGACATCCCTGAAACAAAGAGCATTCAAAAAGGCTGAAAAAGCACCTATGCTCAGGTAGTTTGATACCTAGCAGTTTGTATGATAAGCACAAACCCCACTCCCTGAGCCTAGACTGTATGGACTTCTGCAAAATTAAGGGGCCTCTTTCCACAAGGGACTCCTGTTCTGAAGTATTCACAATTGATGCTATGACTCATAAGTACACCACACATCTCTGTAAACAAAATTTTCCAAATTCTCATGCATAATATCCATTAAAGAGAGGTTGGCTCCTTGCCCCCTCCTCTGTATATAGTATTTATTCTATTTTATTGCACTTTATATATTTATTGCTCCGTTCACCCCTTCTTTATTTTCCTACTCCAAGTTAAGGCTTCCTTGTTATAATGTAACTGTATGCTCTGTATCTCTTGTTGATTGGTTAATTGTATATTCTACTTAGTTCATTGTAAACCGAATTGATTTGATTTGTATCAAGAAAGTCGGTATATAAAAGCCTTAATAAAATAAAATAAGTTCCAAGTTTGTGTTAATTCAATAGGAGCCTTCTGGCAGCAAAGTCCTATCAAGGGATTGGTCAGTTCTGCTCCCCTGGGCAGGCCTGGTTTTCCTAGTAGCACAAAAATCTAGAGGCAGCAGGCCAGCTAAAGATTTCCTGAATCTCGCTTAGTGGAGAACAGCCCTCTGCTTCCTGCACCAACCCATCCTAGTGAACAAAAGAGGAGGTGAGAGAGTAAGCTGAAGAGGACAGAGCAGAGCAAAGAAAGGCTTTTCTGCTCACTAACCCAGTCCCTCCACTCCTGTCCTATGCAGAGAACTGGTAGTATTGGCATAGCAAGGATCACTGGCACCCGGGGACCAATATATTTGGGTTGCCTCCCCCAAACCCCCCCTTCCCACCACTACCACCATCCTCCTTATAGAAATGCTTGTGAAACCCTCTTCTCGCATGTGACTGGAAAAAGATAAATACAAAAAGAGGACTCTGGGCGCCCTCTACATCCCAGGGGCTAATTTGCCCCTCCCCCCCTTGCTATGCCACTAACCAGAAGGAAAGGGGTGAGGCCGGAGCAGACAATAAGGAGTGAAGAAGAGCAGCTCTGCTCCCTAATGTTGCCTTTCCCCTTCCAATATTCAGGGATAGTGGGGAAGGGGTTGGGTAGCCAGCAGACAGAGCAGAGCAAAAAAGGGCTGAGCCTTAGGACCTCTAATCCCTATCCTTTGAGAAAAGGAGGGGGGTGGGAGCGATAGCACCAACTGTGCCTGGGGGCAGCAACATCTGCCCCTAGGTGCTTTCACAATATAATTTAATACGAAGGGGATGGCCTTAGCCCAAGTGGTGCCCCATGAAGGTGAGGGGGTTTGGGGGGAGGAGGACCCCCCTCTGCCAATTGGAAGAGCGACAGCGGGATCAAGACACATGTACCCTTGGGCTCCGCACCGGCACCACTTTCAAACAATGGTGCGGTGCCCAAACAGGGCGTGAGGCTGGAACTGTCCCAAACCAGTAAGGCCGATCTTGCCCCCCCCCCGAGACTGTCCTCTTTGGGGCATTACTGGCTCCCCCTCCCCCTCCAGCACACAGCCCCAGAGGAGCCCCTTCCTGTACCGCACCCAAAGCAGCCGCCCCTTACCTCGTTCACAGGAAAAGCGACGAGGGCCGCTTCCCAGTTCTTCGTGCCTCCTCCGGCATTGGAGACGGACCCGGCGCTTTTCACTTTCTTGGGCATGACTCGCAGGGACACCCAGCGTAAGAGAGACGAGCGCGGGGAGCAGCCCCCTGCACCTCAGGCCCGGGGTGGGGCGCCAGGAACGCTTCCCCAGCCGCGGGGGTCGGGGAGCGGTGCGCGCGAGCCTCTGCCCTAGGCCGCAGGGGGAGAGACGCCGCTCGGTTGCCCCGGCAACGCCGGGGACGCGGCCCGAGACCGCACGTGACCCAGAGAGGCGGCTCCCGCGCGCTGGAGAGCTTCCTTTCTTTTTCTTGCCGGATCTTTATCATTTGTTCGTTTTCCTTCTACCCCAATCTTTGGGGTTTTTTTGTTTTCCTGTTGTTGTTTTCGCTGAGCCTACTTTTTATTTTTTCCTTTTCGATTTTTTTTTCTGATATTTCATTTAATCTGCTTTCCTTCTGACCTGGATTTTTGGCTGGCTCCGTCTTGTTTATAATCATTAGGCTCCATGGGGCAAAATGCTGGCGATTACCTTTCCAGACCAGACCTTTCTAGTGACCTCCATCGAGCATGCTTAAGGGGGAACTTCAGTGAAGCTTGTGTAGAAGTGCAGTGAAAGTGGGGAGCACATCTTGCAATTAGGGGTACCTCCTCCAACAGAGGGTGGTTTTTTTTTTTTAAAGCAGCGCCATTCTGAGCGCCCTGTACCCCAGGCGCGATTTCTTTTCGCTTTCTAATCCCGTTCACGTGCATTCTGTTAACTAGTCCTGCCATTTCTTTTTGCAAGACAGCAAGCAGACTGTAACGCGATGGAGGTGAAAGTTAGAAAAAGCACACAGACGAACCAAAGATTCCCAGTTGGGCAGGTGGGGATCCAGCCACTTTTATGGTAGAGAAGTCAAATCTTTCATCCTTTCTTCCTGAAAGTCTGGGATTTGTGTCCCTCCTGCCTAAGCAGCATTACCCCTCATACTGTGAGCAGGACTGCAGCAGATAAGGGGCCTGCTGGTGCAGTTTAGATGAAAAATGAAGTTAATGCAATGTAAAAAGCAGCCAGTTTTTCTGTAATGAGAAAACCTGTGATGGGTCTTGGACTTCAAGGAAGTTGCTATAAAGGGGGGGGGGGGGGGGTGATAGGTTTTTTTAAAACTGAAAATTAAAAATAAGTGAAATACTGTGCTTAAGCAGCAAAATCAAAATTCTGTCTGCAAACTGGAAAGAAAGCATTGGCCTGGCTGAGGGAGTGCAAGCGCACATAAGAAAACGGTGGTGACATGCTGGAGGCCCTCTGCGTGGCGGCCTTCAGGTCTGTGGCGGGGCAGGCCTGGTTCGTGGCCTAAGACCCACGCAGAATATTACCACATGTTTATGCGCAGGGAAAGAACGGAGGGTGCAGAATGGCTGCTCATGACAATAATTCATTATGGAAAAACAAATGGAGTGACCTCGCACTGCAGGCATAGTGAAATATATGGTGGGATTTGACATTCTAGGAACACATTTAACCATCGGCCTGAAATGCCAGTGTGAGCCATAGAAGAACTAAGATTATTATTATTATTTTTTTTTTTTTTTTTGCCTATATAGGCCCTATTTGCACCCTCTTTGACCCGTTCAGACTCCATAGCTTATGTAATAACAGTGTTAAGAACCCAAGTGACATTGGTTTCAGGAGCTCAGATTGAGAAGATTTGTTAACAAATAAGAGACGGAGAACAATGTACTAAAATATACCACTGTTTTCACCACTGTTATCGTGCACAATCTTGTTTATGCATGTTAATAGCACTGTCAACATGTGCTGTGTAGCTTGTAAGAGTTTTAAGGGAAAAACCCATGCTAATGCATGATGAGATGCAAAACTATGCAAGAGGTTCACAACCTCTTAACACATAGAAAAATAATGATTGTTAAAATAGGCAGAAGTGAACACAGACCCATTAATTGCAAAATCATAACTACACCTTTGGGAGATGTAGTTAACATTTTTGCAGTAGTTTCCCCCTGAATGTGCTAACCTTAATGCTAATAAAATGAAAGCAAAATTTCATTTGGATATCATTAACATGGGCCACTCCCACCCCACAGCTCCTCAGATAACCTCACTCACTTTCCACTGCCCTCTTTTATTCCTTCACTTGTAGCCCATCTCCCAAACCTGCTTCTCTCACTCACTCCACAGCACCTCAGCCCGTGGCTCACTCTTTTGCCCCCATTCCCTTACTCTTCTTCTCTGCCCTGCACCCTGTCTGATCCCATCATTCATTCCCATGCCCCATCCCTTCAAGCACTCTCTCCCTGCTTCCCACCCATTTCCTCAATCACTCTGCCTCCCCTCCCCCGTTTCCCTCCTTCACTCTCTTGCCCCTCCCTCTTGCTCCCCCTCCATCCATTCACTTGCCCTCTCATCCCAGCTTGGGGTTAAGAGGAAAACCTCAAGCTGTATCCTACCCCTCTGCTGCCTGAGGCTGCTTTAGTGCTTTGAACCATGCGAGTCAGCAAGATGCTGCACACGTCACAGCGTGACCCTAGTGAGCAGCGGCAGAGGGGGGAGGACAGGGCTTGCGGCACCACCTTGCCATTATCCTCCAATAAGCCGAGAGCTAGCTGGGGCAAAGGTGAAAAAGAAATAGAAGGGCCGCTGCTCCTGTGGCTGCTTTGACCTGCAGCACGGTCCACGGGGAAGGGGCACTTCTTCAGGAAGGGCTTGGTTTTGTGGCCCTTCCCACAGCTGTGGAGTCACAGGAGATTAGGGGCTCTGATTGCACCCCGTCAACTCCACAATGTGGCTCTCTTGGCCGAAGGTAAAGTATTTAGATGAACCTTAGCAGTAAATTTGAGAGATTGAGATTGTACTCAACGTGCCCTGACCTACCTTCCAGTCAAGGTAGGTGGAGACATTACCCCAAAGGTCCATGGAGAACAGAACTGTCGACTAGGAATCTACTGTTTTAAAATGACAGGGAAATAACAAAATTTGTTCTTTTGGTTTGTGTTATTTCCATCTGAAGCAACACACATAAAAATGAAATGGCAATTTGTTAGTATCATTTGAGTGTGCGTTACCTGGCATTAGCTAGCACGACAACTATATAGTGTGCACTAAAACAATTTAGCGAGCAATGTAGAAAACAAAACAAAAGGTTTGGGGTTTTTTTTTGCATACCCCTGCCATTTACTCACCTTAATTAAATCCATGAAATCAGTGCTGCTCCTCAGTCACAATCAAATCTGGGATCTGACACCATAAGCGTTGCCACCACACATTGGGTAAGTTGGGAGGGGCAATAAAAAGAGAGTGTGTGTGTATGTGTGTGGGGGGGGATTCCTTATCCTACCTGCCCCAGCTGAAGAAGCTGCTGAGAAACCTGCGTTGGGGATTTGTTTAGCCTCACTCACTAGCTGTGAGACCCCTTTATTCTATCATGGCTGAGCACAGTTCCTCAGTGGTATATCATTTTCTATTCATGCTCTTCCGTAGTAGGACACATTGCGCGTCATTTTCAAAATGAATTTCCCCTGGTAAAAACAGTGGTTTGCCTGCAGACATTTTTTTTCCCCCAAATTGTCCACCCGATGTGCTGGTGAACTTACTCGTGCATAACTTGTTCAGAAGTTTCTCCGCACTGGACAGAGGCGTTTCTAGGAGTGGAAGTGGGAAGGGTTTTTACACTTAAATGTGCAACCTTTTGGATTTGAAACATCGTACACGTTTTAGCAGCCGTAACGCGTGCTGGTAGATTTGGTAGGATTATTTTCAAAGCAGACTTATGGCATGCAAGTCCACTTTGCAAATGTAACTTTAGGTGCAATGTTACAAAATTGCCTGCATTCTGACCAGTTCTGAATGTCTTCTGTTCCCTGTTGTTGCCTTACTCCTTGATCTGCCATAAACCGTGCAGCTTGCCAGTTTTTGAGAGCACTATTGAGGGCCATTTTAATGTAATCTGAAAGAAACCTTTTAATTTCCTATTGACATGCATTGGGCTTGAAGAATCCGTTTGTGGGAGAGCACCAGACCATGATAAGTTTTTAAACCAAAATGGCAGACTGGCCCTCCTAATGAGACCCGGTTAGTCATTCTGTGCGATAAGCATTGTAAACACAATTACATTTGTTAGTAGTCAATTCCAGCACTAATAGACATCACAAGTAAGAATGCAATAACATCCGAAAATCTATCGGCTCCCCTGCAGTTTTTTCCTTTGAGAGAGTCAAAATATCCTCAGACATGTGTTGTAATGGCTTAGCTGTTCACTGAGCTTAGCCACCTGTCTCTTTAAGGAGAAATGCTTAATCCTTGTGAGTTGTGACTGCTTTCGGGTTTAGCTTGATTTGCTTCTCCCTTTTCTGAATTGCTCACTTATAGATGGAAAAACTACCATTGGAAATGAACTTCTCAGTGAGAAATTCCAGTATTACTATCTTTCAACTAAATACTAATGCCTTACTATATTTTAGGGTTTTTTTGCTTTCAAATATCTTGAGCTAACTTTCATAGTAGTCTCAGTGTTAGCCACACTGAGCACTTTCAGATATTTTATGTTTATGTATTTTTATTTTATTATTTTTATTATTGTATATATTATTACATTATGGATTTGATCATTGATATTGGTTCTTTCTAGCTATTGGGAATGGGCAGGAGGCTCTGTTTCTCGCCCCCACATACACAATTCTGCATCTGCAGCCACTGCGCAGAATTTGCTGTTTTCCCAGAGAGCTCTGTGAAACCGGGGGCCCCTCCAGCTGCCGCTCAAGCAGTCACCCCCAGCCCGCCAGCTCTGGCTGCAGCCTTCCACACCTCGCTGCTTCCGTGAGAGGCCACCGCACTTAATTTTCTCCCGTCCCCTCTCAGTCTTCCTTCTTCGCCCATCCCCTTGCCACTGCACCCTTTCCTTCTTCCTCAGCTACCTTCCATTTGCCCCTTACCCCCATTACAATTGTTCTTCTCCTCCCCTTAGGCTGCGTGCCAGACCATTCCTGCTACAGAACAAGCCAGGGGAGGGTGGGTCCCTGGCAGTGGGTTTGTAAGGCGATGGAGGACGCCGAGTGCTTTTGCTGTCGTGGCCACTTGTGATTTCCCTTTAGATCCAGGGCAAGTTACTTTTCTGGGATCACAGCCACACATTCCTGAATCATGTCATCTGGGCTCTGGATGTGAATCCTTGGAACTGACTTGCTGAAAAGATCAGACTAAGGCCAGGATTTTCTAAGGTTGCAGACCTTAGAAAATCCAGCGATAACGGGGAGGGGGGGGGGTAGCGAAACGGGGGGGGGGGGCGGCTTTCGCACCCAATAGCTCCATCATAAAAGGTGGTGCTACTGGGTGCGCTAGTGACAGCAAAAAGGGCCCTTACCTTTTCGCCATCAGCGAAGTCGTCGCGGAGTCCGCCCCGACTCCTCCCCTTCCGGAGCGGACTCCGCCCCGATTTAGTGATCGCACGCGAAAAGTCCCTTTAGAAAATGACCCCCTAAGTGAAGGTTATGCCCTGAGCACCAGACTGGTCTACGTTTATAATGTTTTTGCTCTCAGACCTGTTACAGAGGGCAGGGCCATGCTATAAAGCAGGGCTGGCCAACTCCAGTTCTTGAGAGCCACAAACAGGCCAGGTTCTCAGGATATCTACAGTGCATATGCATGAGGTAGATCTACATGCATGGCCACCGATGTATGCAAATCTATGTTATGCATAGTCCTGAAATGGGAACAAAAGAATAATCTTATTAGCATGGAGTTGTTTGATGCCCCCTATTTATGCCTTGCACATATTACAGAGCTCAGATTGTGCTTTATCCTCTGAGAATCTGCAAGTTTTAGGTCCATGGGGTGCCCACAGGCAATGGCTGAAATATGTTTGCAAATGTGGTCGTGTCCCCATGGTGTAGCAACAAACAGACACAGACTGAAGCAACAGGGACTCGGAAATAGTTCAACAGGATGCGCCAATTTATCTGACTTTACTGCTGTACCATGGTTGGAAACAAAACAGTAGCAATTTTCAGATACCCAGTTTACATCATCCCTTGTAAAGTCTCATCTCCAATGCCTATAAAACTGAAATGGGGTCCTTCCTGTTTCTGGCTCTCTCAGACGATCCAAAGGATAAATGTAGAATTTAAGGTGTTCCTTAAATTCTACAGAATAGGTTGAAAATCCTGTTTGACTAAGGCCCTTAATGTTCTCAAGTTGTATTGTGTGCAGTAAAGGAGAGTTAAAAAAAAGTTTAATGTGCTTCAGATTCTGAGCAGATCTGCCCAAGGAGTCATAATTTGTGACAAAGCAAAGGCCTATGACAGACCTGTGCATCCCAGAGACATACTTGAAGGATCCGTTCCTAGGCCTGGACAGCTGTTTATGTTACCGCCTGGTCTACATACCAGCCCCTTATCTGTGTGAAGATGGATAGCCTTGCCAAAGTTCTTTGTCAGACTTTTATAAACCAAAGTTGGCCAAATAATTTGGCTTCCAAAACAAACTGCATGACTCGGTGGACTTAATTCAAGAGTCCTATCAGGAACACTCAAGGAAATAGGTAGGAGAATGGCAAGCCCTTATCCGGTAGGGTAAGAGCAACAGCAATGAACAAGATAGACGGATGTTTGGGAGGGAGCTTTATTCAGTATACTTTTTACGAAAAATTCAGACATAACAAAATTAAAACAATGTCAACATTTACAACAGATACACAATTGATGCTACGTCAACAAGAAATAGCTCACCTCTACACCATTCCCCATTGTATCTGTCAGAATAGGGAACCGATAAATAACTTAACTGACTTAGTCTCCTCATCAATGGGTGGCCAGAATCTGTGTTCTAAAATAAATACACTAAACATCACAAAATTCATTGTCCAGTGGTTAAATAGTGGATCTCCATGTAGTGACAGTCAGTGCTTCTGACCCCAACTATTTCAAGAGGACATTGATAGTGTTTTGTTCCATAATAGGGTTATACTTTTATTTAGTTTTATGATGTTAAATTGTAAAATACCAAGGAGTGGTTTATGATGGTTGCAGTAATAATGGAGCAATGTATCAAGAATTAGAATAAGAATCTGGGATGTTTATGAGGTTTGCTCAGTGCCCCAAGCTGTACTAATGTTAATAAGACTTTAAATGGAGTCCACCAGTAGCCTGGAAGTGACCTTGTGCCATTGGTGTAATAAATATAATAAACTGTCTTTGCTTCACCAGTCTGCCTGGATATTGCTAGAGAATCAAAACCACTTTGTACATTCTCAATGGCTGCATTGTAAAACTGACTTTTCCTTATGCCATAACTTTAAAAAAGCTAATTTTAAACTTAAAATAAAGCAGACTTGCATGCTATCAGGCACACTCAGACGGAACAAAGATCTAGTTACTATTATTTTTTTTTTTACAAAGACACTTTTCATTTACCCTGTTTAAAACACTACCAGCATTACCAGCATTTTGTTTAGGGGGGGAGGGGGAACAGGGGACGGTTATTGCCCAAAGAAGAAAATCTTAGAGAAAAATTTGCTAGAGGGTTTTATTGGCCTGAAATCCTGCCTGTCTTCATTTCTCAGAAAGTGCATATCTTAATGTTGGGCTGCCTGTGTAT
Source organism: Rhinatrema bivittatum (assembly GCF_901001135.1). Classification (NCBI taxonomy): domain Eukaryota; kingdom Metazoa; phylum Chordata; class Amphibia; order Gymnophiona; family Rhinatrematidae; genus Rhinatrema; species Rhinatrema bivittatum. Next base: position 48,124,273 of record NC_042629.1, on the reverse strand, counting down.
GTCTTAATATACACTAAGCTTTCCAGCAGCTGCTAGCTTCCTGCTCCCCATCCTTGCCACCTGTTCTTTAAGACACACACACACACACACACAAAATCACAAACCCTTGCAAGATCAAATGCACTCATATTTTAAATGACTATGTAAACAAAAAAAAAATGCATTATAATAAGGGTTGTACCCTAGAACTTGCTGAAGCCCCAGATCTGCTTGGAGCAGCTGCAGCCTGGCTGCCCTCTCTCCTGTCAGCTGCCTGATGTCACACGTCAGTCTTCCATCTTTCCTGCAAATCTCCGCTGATCACATTTCACGTTTCCAGAACTCTCGCCCTAAACCCCTTTCACTGATATAATTAGTAATTAGGCAAAAAATGTCAGAGAGTCTCCTCTTAGCATAAACAGACATTCAATACCCATCCGTCAAACAAAGAAATTCACATGCCGGCAAAGACCTGTGAGATTTTTTTTTTCCATGAAGAGCTTTTACCGGCCATCCATGATCTTCCTAGTGGTTAGCACAGTAAGCGACAAAGAAGCAAAGGCAGGGTTCAAATCCAGCTGCTCCATGCGACCCTGGGTAAGTCACTTCACTCTCCATTGCCTCAGGTAAAAAACAGGCACTAGTATTGAGTATAAGACCTGGTCTCTCAACATGCACACAGTCACAATCCCTTGGGCACCAGATGCAGTATTTAAACGAGGCACCCTCAGAAAGGGTACACTAAGGAGAGCTGGGTGTTCATAGTACTCAATAGTTTATTGCATCGGGTGCTCAATACAAGCATCCACTTTCATCCCACTTCTTTTTTTTTTTTTGTTATAATTCACTTCAGCAACCTCAACAAAAAAAAAAATTAGGCACCCCTTGCTAAGGATGTCTAAATTGTGTGGCCATAAGGAAAGTGGGTTTCTTTTAATCAAGTCAAAATATACATTTACTTTTCTCCATGCAGGTAGTACATTAAAGTGTCACAACAATACTAAGGAGGAGGAGACACTTATTGTAACGCAGAGAGCCCTATTTTTGTATATTTTTTTTCCTGAGCCCCTGACTGCGAGTTGACTTTACCTCTGGGGCTGGAGTTAAATTTGCCGTATTGAAAAGTGCGCGTTGGGCGCCCAGAGCTTTCCTGCATTGGGAGATGATAGCTAACGTGCTCATCTACATGGAATTTACATGTGATGGGTGCTATCGGCTATGCATTTGTAAGGATGGGCAATTTGGACGCGCTAATCTCCTTACTGCATCGTGTGCCAGTCTAACGCACTCAAACCGCACGTAAACCCGTGTGCTAGGCTGGGTGCACTTTAGTGAGGGACCGATGCACTACAGTGCACCCAGCCTGAATAGTGAGGGAACGATGCCTGAAAGCTGGAATATAAATCACATAAACAAACATTAAATAAATTACTTGGCTTGAAATTGCAGCAAGCCAGGCTCCAACAGACTGCCATGCTCTTAAGTAAAGGTCCTTACACAAAGTTAAGAAATGTCTTTACACCGTACCTTATCAAGTAATATTTATATCTCATTTCCAACTCTGACACTCAGTTCTCTCTCATACTCCTTTCCCTTCTCTCATTCCCTCTGGCCTCTTTCATTCACCATCGCTTCCTTTCTCTCCCATTTTATCTCCTTTCTTTCACCCCTCCACCTTGATCTCATTCTCCATCTCATGCCACCTTTGGCAGCCCCCTGTCTCATTCAGTTGAGAGAGACTGGTCCTGATGCCTTGGGAACAGGCCCGGTGTGACCGAGTGTGAATACCATGCATTTGCATGGGGCAGCAGGAGAGGCCACGGGGCCACTGGCAGAGCTCAACCAGCCAGCGGCTGAAGGAGAAGTCTGTGTTTTTATTTGTGTGCGCACAGGCGTGCGCACAGCTTCCGCTCCCCCCACCCAAGCAAGAAGCCCGTTGGGCCGTGGTGGAGCTCATCCCATCAAGGCCAGATGACAACAGGAGGCCCTGTATGTATATGTGTGAGCGAGAATCTGTGTGTGTGTGTGTGTCTGTGAGAACGTGTGTATGTATCTGTAGGAGAGCCTATGTGTTTGTGTATGTGACAGCCTGTGTGTCTGTGTGAGCACATGTGTGTTTGTGTCAGAGACTGTGTGTGTATTTGTGTGTCTCTATGAGAGCCTATGTGTGTGTCTGTGTGAGAGCCTATGTGTGTGTGTGAGCGTGTCTGTATGAGAGCCTGTGTGTGTGCCTGTGTGACAGCCTGTGTGTGTGAATGAGAGCCTGTGTGTGTTTGTGTGTCTGTATGAGAGCTCATGTACCTGTGAATGTGTCTGTGAGAGCCTATTTGTCAAATATAGGCTCTCACAGGCACACACACATACATAATGTATCTGTGATGGAGAAGGAGCCTGAGTATGTGAGAGAGAGAATGTGTGAGAAAATGAATGTGTTATTGTGCATGTATGAGAGGAAAGAAAATTTGTATGGCCCTACCACCCCCAATCCACGATGAGCTCAGAATAACTGGAAATCAAAATATCCCAGGTATGGACAGCAGCAGATTTTTAAATCCTTATTAGTTTTAATTATTGAGTGTAATTTGATGTTTCTGCTCTTTTGAAATATGTAATTTTGGGGGGGAAAATAGAACATTTTTTAATTATTGGATTTTTTATTCATCAGATGTTTTTAAATATTTTATTGGTGTTTTGGGATATTTTGGATACCCTTATTCATTAACTGGTTTGAATATTTATTCTTTTTATGAATATGATTTTACTATTATGATTGATGTTTTATATTTCCTGATTTTATTATTTAATGTTTTATCAGAATGGTAATGTTTCTGTTTTTCCATTGTTGCTCTGCATATAGAGGCTGGCTTGTTGTGGGTTCCAGCTCAGTTCTTCTCAGCACATTTCTGTTTTATACTTTCTGATCTCTTTATTCTGTATTTGGTGAGGGTCTGAGTGTTTTGCATATATGACTGAGGTGAGGGGGTGGGTGTGTGTCAGTTTTTAAAAATAAAGATTACAGGAGGGAGCTGGGCAGCACAGTAATTGTTTGCACAGGACAGCAAAAAACCTTGGGAGCACCAAGGACAACCCTCTGCTTCTTCTCCTCCCTGCCTGCAGACTAATAAAATCAAGGGACCACAGGAGCTGGGAGTGGGATTCTGTATCTGAATAAAATGTGAAGCAGATCGAAAATGTCTGGGGGTGAATTTGTGAACTGGAGGACCAAAAATGATAAGCAAAGATATTACTTGTATGAATAAAGACATTACTTATGGGAATGTTGAATCCATTGACTTAGGTAATTATAATGACTTGTATTTTAATGTATTCTTTGTTAATTGTATATTATTCATAAAATAAGAAAAGGTATTACTAATTATATTTATTAATGTGCCAGAACACCTCCTGAAAATAATTTCTGTTATATAAATTATAGCTTTTTTTTCCTCCCACATAAAGTTTTTGGTGTGTAGGCAAGACAATACTGCTCAAACAGAGCGGGTGGCTTTCTTTTTGGCCAACCTGGGGTTAAATGGCAGTTTTATTCCATATGACGCAGTGGTTTAATAGAAAGGAAAATATTGATGTTTGATTAAATTACTCGCACAGGTCTGATCAAATGACACGTCTTGAGATATAAACAATGATTACATGTAGCAGGAATGCAAAGCTGAGACAAAATGAGATAAACCCTGCACTGAACGATCTCTGGGACTAGATTGCTTCCCTGATTTAATTACAAATTAATTGAAAACACTCCCCCCGTCCGATGAGGCAAAGCTCCGAATCTGAGTGGCTGAAAATGTTCTAATCCCACCTGGCTGGGTACTTCCATGAACCTCTGCATCATTATGCCACACATGTCACACTGCTACTTACACAGGGACATAACGGCAGGAAAAGACCTTGTGGTCTATTGTCTGCCCATCCAGGATCCAGGCTACCTTTGACTTAGTCTGCACGGATTTTGCTGTATCTGAAATACACAGCGATACGACATCAAACCAATGCAAAAAGAACCAGAAGATGTTCACTACCGTGTTACAATGTAAAAAATCTCAGCTGTTCTCTGTAAACCGATGTGAAACCCTGTGTTGAATGTCGGTATATAAAAACAAATAAAATAAATAGTTAGGTCTCCTTCTGCCTTACTTTTCAAAAAGGTGTAACAACTCTTTGCCACAGAAACATTTACCCTGTTGGGTTCACAACTGCCCAAAGTGTCCACAAGCTCGTGTTATAAATTCAGATTAGACAGACAGCGGATGTTAGCTTTATATCTGTATATAATACTATCCTCTAACATATGTAGACATACATTCATACTTTAATATAATACTGTAGCCAGAGATTATTATCTATGGCATCTGCCTGTAACATCTGTGTAAACCAATGGTTCACAGCTCAAACGCCTCCTACGGCTGATTCATTTTCCCGAAGTAGATAAAATAAGCGCTGATCATAATTGGGAAATAATTGCATTCCATTGTCTGGAAAGGCTCCCATGGATGATCTCAGACTTCAAGGCAGAAAGTAGGGTAAAGAGATCCCAGCAGCAGAAGGGCACAAGTTGGGGAGGTGGAATACCACACTCTCTGAAGCTGTTGACTCCAGCTTAGGCCTTAGAGGCCCTCCAGTTTAAATTCACCTTTGCCAAATATTTGCCTTGTTCCTGACACTGAGGATGATTTTCACAACCTTTTCTGTGGGCAAATAAGAGATTTACAGACAAAAAAAACTCACTGAAAACTGCTCTCCTTCAATATTCAGGGCTGGCATGATGATGGTGGTGATGGGGGGGGGGGTTCGTGTTTTGGACAGGCTCAGAAAAATAATGCCCATGGGCTGTGTCCCATCAAAAGTCTACCTGCACAAGGAGTGGGTGTAAAAGTCTGCCGTTAGGCACGTCTCTTTAATACCTGGTACAAAGTCGGTGGGAGTCCCAAAGCGGACAGTCTGAAAATAGCTCCTGCCCCCTTAGTGTTACCCTATTAATAAGTCAGTAGAGCAGGGGTGGCCAACTCTGGTCCTCGAGAGCCACAAACAGGCTGGGCTTTCAGGATATCCGCAAGGAATATGCATGAGATAGATTTGCATAGAACGGAGGCAGTGCATGCAAATCTAGTCTCATGAATATTCATGGCAGACATCCTGAAAACCCAGCCGGGGTTTGTGGCTCTCGACGACCGGAGTTGGCCACCCTTGCTGCAGATCATCATAAATCCACGGGGGGTCTCGTACAGAGATCCATGGTAGTCAGGAGCGAGACAAAGACCAGCAAACTTTCCGCTCTGGAAGCAGCAGAGGCTCTACTGAACGGTCAAAACAGAGCTCCTCCTAATAATGACCACACGGCTCTTAGGCTTTCCTTGGGGGGGGGACTTAACTACATCAGCCCCGGTCTGCGGTTCAGTTTTCCAGCCTTTTGACAGCTCCTGCAGCCATGGTGGTCCGTGTTATTCCTAAACACATTTCCAGAACATTACCACATCTCAAGAGCTTGATACAGGAATGCGATTAGCTTCATTTGGAATAAATAAAGACTTAATTGTAATTGCTCCCATCCTTTAAGCAGCACTAGTGGAGTCAGACGGTCTGGATATACAAAATCCCCTCCGTTCTCCCCTACTACGCAAGATCATTCTGTCTGTCACCATTGGTTCCTGAGTCAGTAAAAGTGCTGGGAATCAGCCGAGGTAACAGGGAGAGAGTTGAGGAGTCTGTAGACTCAAAACTAACAGTAGAAGGGCCATGTTCATGTTATTGTTTATTTTAGACAACTATTATTGAAGAAACTATGTTGAATTAAAAACTGAAATCCAGGTATCTAATAATTAAACAGTGAGGTTTGGGAGGGCACAGCATTATTTATCGCAAACAGCATAAAGAAGAGAGATGCAGGAGAAATATTTCATGGTGTGGAAGGAATAAAATCAACGCCATAATTCTTCATGCCTGGATCTGTTAATTAACAGCAGTCAGCCTACCAAACGTGGAGTGATTTTTTTTTTTTTAATGTTTTAATTACCGAAATTTAAGCAACGAAATCAAATAACAAATAAATTAACGTATGCAAGCATTTCTATATCACGAAGGTCCAGATCATTCCAGAATCAATGAAAGTTCCCAGGTTCCCTTATAAACTGCCATTTGCTGCCTATCAACTCAAAACTTTAACGACTCAGAATTTAAAGCTGCCAGAAGAGGGTTGGAGAAATTTGATTCTCTATTTTTTTTTTTTTAATTAAGTGAGCTTCCTTTTGTGCCTTGATTTTCTCACCTTTTTAGTTTTACATCTGACATTTTCGGGAAGATCATTTTATAACTATGAGCAGTGGGGTAAATTCTGCCTGTAGGTTTTTCGTGCAACCAAATTTTCTAAGCAAACTTAGACCCCTAAATTCACTTTGAAAGTTTGCCCGCAAGTGCTGTGGTAATGCATACAAACTCACCTGCAGAAAAAGTTATGCTCTCCCCCTATAGAAGGCGCAACCAAGGGGAATAATCCTGTATTGTAAAGCTTCATCAATCTTTGGCTTATATTGTACCTTCCCTTTCCCCTAGCAACAGTTTTGGTTGTACCTGCATTGCTCATTAATAAAAATGATTTTGACAAAACAAAACAAAAAAAAAGAAGGTGCAACTTGTGCCCGCTTTTAAAAAACAAAATATATTTTTTTAAATAGGCACTTGTTTGAACTCCATACCTTGGAATGCCTCTCCCCAGCTTGCATGGAAGTGCACATGTAAAGGGATAACCTGTGTACTTTTATGTAGTTTTTTTTATAGAGAATAAACTTTATAAAAAATCTATAAATGTTACAAACATTGCTCCAGTATACATCGTTCTCTTATGTACTCCAGGAAATGTTAAAAGTATGGCTTGTTGATTGCATAGAAACCTGAACACCCCAAATCACCCTTCACTCACCCACTACCTTTCCCCATATCCTCTCTTCTCTCCCACCCGCCAACTGCAAAATACGATGGAACAGCAGCATAGCAAACCTTTTCCCCTTCTAGGGTACAAGCCAGAAAACCCATCTCAAAAGAAGATGGTTAAAGTAATTTCATTAAATGCCTGATGAATAGTTAAGGAAGCCCCTGTGGCTCCCATGTAAAATAGGCTCAATGCAAGAATTTGTACTGAATCTCCCTCAGGACCACGTTAGCAGTCAAATTGGGAGCCCTAGAACTGGGAATTGTTCAGCTGTGACAACCACATTTATATCCTTCTCCCATTTTTTGACATTAGCAAAGGAGATTATACGAAGCTAGAGCTATCAGCGTCTGCTTAGAATGGAGATGTCTGTTTCCAAACTATCTTCTCAAACTTAAAAAAAAAGTTTCCGAGTGTGAAACAACCTAATTAGTCCTTGTTTGGAAAGTCCTTGTACATAATACCTCAACTGAAGATAGGAGAAGAAGCCCTTATCCTCTAGACCATAAGTAGCCTTGAGTTCCACAAACGTGAATAGGGAACCATCGTCCTTCGATAACTCTGTCAGATGAAGTAGTCCATTCTGAGCCCAAGTAGTAAAAAAAAAAAAACCATCTCTGAATGCCAGGAGAAAAATCCAAGTTACCAACTATAGGAAGGAGAAGGGTTGTAGTGGAGATGTATCCAAAAACGTTAGTAAGAAACTTCCAAGCCAACCATAAGGCTCAGAGATGGATTTAGGATTTTGCCACTCCTAGGCACTTTCATTTATTTAAAATTTAAAAAGCATTTCTTAATTGCTTCTCCAGATTAAAAAATCTCTCAAGGCGATGTACAATCATCTCCCTGCCTTCTGTAAGGGTCTGTTACAGGGCAGCAGAGGGCTCAGCAGCGCTGGAAGGCAGTAAATGTTGGCCACCCTAGGCACAGGCATAATGGGTGCCTCTTGTCAAATCCAGAGCTGCGGTAAGGGATGAACTGCCAAACTTGATCGGATACGTTTAGGTGATTTACTAATCTCAGCATATAAGGGATGCAGGGGGTAGACAAAACGCTGTTTCAAATAATGAGTCAATATAATAAGAAGAGTAACGCCAATCTCTAACCAGACGAAGTAAACAGGCTAGATCGGGTAGTCCATAACTTCCTTGTCTCCATTCTATCCGCAGCCAGGAGATAGCCAGCTTCAGTCATGTCCTCCTCCACAGCAATCCCTGGCTATTTTATAACAGACATTTATGCCCACAAAAGCCGTGTTATAGGCCTAAATTGCTTTGAACATCAGGCTCTATGTGTATGTGGTTTCCTCATTGGGCTTGGATGTATTGTAGCTTCAAATTAATGAGTAAAGAAGGATTAAAAATAAACCATATTTTCTTGCCTCCTGATTACTTTTTTGGGGTTTACACTTTAGAGCACTGATTATTTTAACAGTATATTACTATGTATTGTTGCTGGGTTTTCAGCTTAATGCATGCTTACTGCTAAAGTGTCTCAACAATATTTTGGGTTATGCATTTATAGCAACTAAATACAAGTCATGCTTGCAATTTGGGTTAGTCTGGCTCTTAATTCTCATCACAGTGGCTATGTAAGTGATTTCAGGCCTGCCCAGTATGAGACAAAGTTCTAATAATGACCGACTTAAGGTTACCATCTGGCTCCATTTTTGGAGGCCAGGTTGATCCAGTCTTGGTTTTGCATCATGGCATGCAAGGACTGGCACATCTGATTTTTCTTAGGGAAATGAGCGGTAAAAAAAGCAGAGTTACAAATCAAGGCATGCCATTGGGTAAAAATCAATACTGGATCAACCTACCCCCTCCACCCCCAAAAAATGGAGTCAGATGGTAACTGGCGAAGGGAAAGTGACTTCGCCGAGGAAGCAAAGTTTATTTATTTGAAAAGCACAGTGAACCGAGTAACATTCATAATATATTAACGATACAGAATTAAGACATCCTTAAAACAAACCCAATGACTTCCATACATAGAGTTTCAATTCAAAGCTTGCTAGGAGCCAGAACTGCAAGAAATTCTCTTCTCAGCCAGGGGCTTTCTATGCAGATCATATTTTCTGTAATTTTACTTTTCTCAGGCCATTGGAGAAAGTGCCCGATGGTCTTATTGTTCTTGTGGCGCTATAGTTCCTGTAACAAATAGGCACAGGATGTTCAATGTGTGAAGCTGCAATTCATTTCCCCTTTCTAGTGCAAGGTCAGACATCAGTGCCATGGGTGTTGGTTGTCCCACGAAAACCTGAGGAAATTCTTCTCTCTTTTCCCTTCTTTACAATATGAGAGAGCATGCTGAAGAAGTAATAAAACAAACAGGGAGCCCGGGGGAAATACAGAGCTGCAACTATGCTGACAAGATTAACATGCAGTTGATGGGAAGTTTTTTCACACCAGGGCGCCAACAAATAAACACAATTCAGAGATATCGCCCTTGCAGGCCCCAGCGGAGGGCAGATTCTCCAGCTGGAAACGGGAAGGAGAGCGAGAACCGTGAGCCTGGGCTGAGCCCTCATGCTCAGAATTCCTCAGGCAGGATCAAATAGCCGGAGGGCTCCCCGGGCAGCCAAAGGCCTGTTCCTGTTAGAGCCCGGCCAGTACACCAAGACGGGGACGAGGCAGGCAAGACTTAGCCAGTGGAGAAGCCTGAAAGTTAAGGTGGGGTGGGGGTTACGAGTCTCCCCCTGCCTTTGATGCTGAAAACATTGACAGAGTGGATTTGAGTGTGTAAGAGAGAGAGAAAAAGAGACCCCCCCCCCACCCCCGGAAGAAAACATGGGAGAAGCCAGGGTCCTGGACACCAGAGAGAGATTTCCCTATAGAAGAAGAGAGAAAAGGCCGTGGATAGAGGGACAGTGCCAATAGGTCCTATAAAGGGAGAGAGAGATGCAAAGCAGGTTTTTTCCGCCATGACTACAGATCCCAGTTAACATAGGTACAGAAAGTATAATTATTAGTCTATTCCATCCATACCTGGCACACTTTTAGGGGCAGATTTCTGGAATTTTTACCCCAGTGCAGACATTTCTCCAAATTAGTCAGTGCTCCTATTCCAGTATTTTTCAATGGGAAAAATGCTGATGCCAGACTGGCAATTTTCATTCCGGAGCTAAACTTCCATAAATTCTCCTCAAGAGATGAGACTTCGTTGTTTCCCCGCCACCCCACCCCCCCACACACACTTATTTTCTAAAAAGTAGATTTTAAAAGCGCTCGCGCAAAAATACCCACATACTCTGCGCAAGATCAACGCAGATTTAAAAAAGCCGCGAAGCATGTGCGAATATATCGGTGTGCCCATCAAAAGTAAGAGGGCAGAAGAGGGGTGGAGCGTGAGTATTCCAGGGCGAGGCCAACAATTACGCGGGTAACTCTGTATTTTAAAATCGGAGACCGCAGTGCGGGTCGGCTAGAAATCCTGCTGCTCCAGAGGAGGAGGAGCAGGTCTGCAGACCTCGCGTTTTAGGGTTTATAGGGCAGGGCGAAGAACCAGAGGGGTCTGGAAGATCTTGACATTAACTGGGCAAACTGGTCGACTGATTGGAAAAACTGAGTTGTCCCTGTGCTAAACTTGATGTAATGCTTTCTGAATGAACGCATACGACAGAGTCTTTAAAATCATTTACGCTCATGACACTGGCAATGGCGTTTATAAAATTGCCAGGGGTTTGGTGCATGTAAGAGTGGCACGTGAGGGAGTGGGGAGCTGCACATGGAGTTCAGACTTATGCACGTACCTTTTAATGAAAAAAAAAAAAGCATGCACTTTTGCTAACCTTCCACGAGTTACGCCTTCGATAGAGACTGGCATAAGTTGGTGCAGGTGAGTTAGGGACTGCACCAGGGCACTTACGCGGACGTTTTCAAAGCAAACGTATATGCGTGAGTTCCCTTTGAAAATATGGTACAGTCTCTGTGTGTTAAATTGAACCCTACCCACACTTACAAGATTATCTTCCCTATGGATAGTCAAATAAAGGGTTTAGCTACTGAATCCAGAGACACAGATTGCATGTTTTTGTGGGGGGGTTTTTTTTTCATTTCATGAGGCGTGAGCTAGAACAGAATCCATGGATAAACATTCCTAATGAGTGCACATAAGCATCAGGTTACCCAGGAAGCCACTTGACCACACTGCGATGCCCAGATTCCGTGATTTGTTTTAGGGTTGGGTTTTTATTTTATTTTTAATTCGCAATCAAACTGCAAGAGTTTTACAGCTTTGCTTTTCCTCCTTGCTGTCAGCTATCCTGGGAAGGACACCTTCCCTGCCAAGATTCTATTTAAGAGCATCAGCGTGATACACAAATGGAGCATTTGTAGCAGGCAGTGTTCTCTGCTGACCTTGGGGGGTCAAGGACATGGTGCCAGTGGAGGGACAACAGTAATAGTTCTGTTGACAGACGTATCTCACCAACTGTACTGTAGCTGTGCCGAGCTGGCGGTTAACTCATCCTTTACCACACTAGCAGAACTGGTCTGAAAGAGTGCCGGCTCCTTAGCACAGGACTGATGCAAGGACAAATTCAAAACCTCTTTACCAGCTGCCCTCGCGCTGTAGCAAAAAAGGTGGCAATGCAGAATTCCAGGTTTCACTAGGACTTAGAAAAAAAACCTTTTCTTTCTTAAAATGTAGATTTAGCTCGTGCCTTTTCGTTGATAGCTCAAGGTGACTGCATTCAGTTCCCTGTCCCTACAGCCCGATTCACTAAAAGGGACATTTTAAAAGGGATGCGCTGATTTTATAATGCGTGCGTCACCGCGCGCTTGTTATGAAATCGGTTAAAGGAGCGGACTGGGAGGGAACTTCCCTGTCCCCCTAATCAACCTTCCTCCCTTTTCCCCTCTCCAGCCCAACCCTTAAACCCACCCTAACTATCCTCATTTTTTTTATTTTAAAAAACTTACCTGCTCCTTCGAGCAGGAGTAAGCTCTGCGCGCCGGCCGGCTACTGGAGTGCTGCCAACTATTTGGCAGTGGGATGGGAGGCATGTGTGCGCCTGTCCATGTGGCACAGACGCGAGTCGGCCTTCACTCAGAACCTTTTATAGCCATTGAATATGAAACGATATCCCTGCCAGCCTGGACAGGGCCTGGTTTAGCTGAGATCCCGGGCATGAAAGGCTGGAGAAGCATATGAGGAAGCCATGGCCATGGTACATCAGACAGAGCTTTATGGCAGTGCAGGAAGGAGATTTACATGGAAAAGGAAAACCTAGAAAAGGCCATTCAAACTTTCTGTGCAGTCCTGCATCAGGCAGGCACTTAGATGGGCTTCGTGGTCCGGAAAAGCCCACACTAGTGGCTGATTTAGGCTCTTAAGGCACAGAATGAAACAGACGAGGAGATGGGGCAATACAGTAAGAGCACGGGACAAGTCCAGAGGACCCCTAAGTGGTGGCTAAAGCCAGAGATCATATTGAGTTTTGTTATCCTGCAATAGAAATAGTGATTGGGCAGCCTCCAGGGCTTTCCTGTTGTTTTCTGCCACCGTATACCCGCCGACCTCAGTGGATCAGCAGCCTTATAAAGAAATATTCTCCCTTTCTTTACCACAGTAGCCCGACACTGGTCTGAGAGCTTTTCAAGATCTAAAATCCATCTTCAGCTAGCTTAAAAATAAATACCATTTAAAGAGATCTGAAACTGACTGGAAATATACTTAAAGGACACTGGGACAGCACAAAATGGTGCCCTCCCAGCCGGCACCCGCCCTTGCTCCACCCCGAACCCGCCCCTCCCCCGGCCCACCCCTTTTTAAACGCAACGACACTTCTGCGCTTACCGAGAGATACGCACGTGGCCGGCCGTTTTGAAAATGCGCGCGGCCCAGCCACGCGCGTTACCTCCCGGGATTTCCACGCTCCGGGTTTTTAAAAGTGGCCCCTAAGCTTCCCCCCTCCCCCCCATAGATACAGAATGGGAGAAAAGCCTTAGTAAATCAGATGCTAAGTTTGTGCCTGGGGCAAGGGAGGCTGAAGTAACTTGCCCAAGGTCACGAGGAGCAGCAGCTTTCTAGGCTACTCCTCCACTCACTTTCACAGTTCGCCTGAAAAACGGGAGCGGATATTGATGTTTTAGTACTGGAGTTTTATGTTGTTGGATTTTTTTTTCATTAAAAATACTGTGATATTTTCCTTGATAAAACTGGAGAAATGTTTGCATTGGAGCAGAACTTTGATAAAGCCTCCTAGGTATTTGTGAGTATTTGCCTCAAATCCTTAAAAGCAGATAGGAGACAGCCTTCTTCGAGTCAGAGCTGAATTCAGGCATATCCAAAGGGGAACCTTAAGGGGTGCGCACACACGTATGCCCGGTTTTATAACCTGCGCGCGCAAGTTATAAAATCAGGGGTCGGCACGCAAGGGGGTGCACAATTGTGCACACCGAGCCTGTGCCGAGCTGCCTTCCCCCGTTCCCTACCCCCCACCCCACCTTCCCCTACCTCCCCCGCCCTTGCCCCCCTACCTTTTTCTTTTCTTCACTGTTTCAAAACTTACTTTGGCTGAAGTAAGTTGCAAGCGCTGGCCGACTGCCGGCGCGCGATCCCAAGCACAGCAGCAAATGGCCGCTGTGCCTGGAGCCTCTGGCCCCGCCCCTTCAGTAAAGCCCCATGACTTACACGCGTCCCAGGGCTTTATGGGCGTCGCCGGGCCTTTTGAAAATAGGCCCAGTGCGCGTAACCCTTTGAAAATCTGGCCCTAAGTGTTTTTCATCTCCATTCCCTTCCCTTCCCCTCCTCTTCTCCAAACTCCCCCACCCCCTCACTGTGAAGAAAATGCAATATTTAATATTGATAAAATCCAAAATTTGTCAGTATTTCTGTGAAGAGTAACTTTGGTTCGCTCCCAATTCTTCTGATTTGCATTCCTCCCCCTCCACACCCCTCTTTGGCAAAAAAAAAAAAAAGATTTAAAATGTTAGAATTTAACATTGCTTAGAGAAGAGCCATTCTTTTAATCTGTGTTTTCTAGCAAGAAAGCAGCATTCAGCCAGACCTGGACTTACACGCGTGCCCGAGACCCCAGTACTTTCAAAGGACGAGCCTCATGATGCAGCAGGTGGCTTTTACCAAAAAAAGCCTCATTTACCACAGAAAAAGGTTCTTCCTTTATTGTCATGAAAACCTGCAGTAGCTACATTTAAACAGTACAGAATGGTTCAGTTTGGGAATAAATGATTCCTGCTACATAAGCATGAAATCCGTTGTTGAAGTGCCGAAAAGGGAATACAAAAATCTATACAAACAAACAAATGAGGCCCCCTTATAAGCAGGAACTGCGAGACAGGTGCCTTGAAATTATTAAGATTACAAATAAACTGGTGTTTGCGGACATTAAGTAAACGGCACAGAGCCTGTTTCAAAGCATTTCCGGTACATGCATATCAGGTGCATAAAAACTACAGACGTCCTTTAAGTATATTTCCAGTCAGTTTCAGATCTCTTTAAATGGTATTTATTTTTAAGCTAGCTGAAGATGGATTTTAGATCTTGAAAAGCTCTCAGACCAGTGTCGGGCTACTGTGGTAAAGAAAGGGAGAATATTTCTTTATAAGGCTGCTGATCCACTGAGGTCGGCGGGTATACGGTGGCAGAAAACAACAGGAAAGCCCTGGAGGCTGCCCAATCACTATTTCTATTGCAGGATAACAAAACTCAATATGATCTCTGGCTTTAGCCACCACTTAGGGGTCCTCTGGACTTGTCCCGTGCTCTTACTGTATTGCCCCATCTCCTCGTCTGTTTCATTCTGTGCCTTAAGAGCCTAAATCAGCCACTAGTGTGGGCTTTTCCGGACCACGAAGCCCATCTAAGTGCCTGCCTGATGCAGGACTGCACAGAAAGTTTGAATGGCCTTTTCTAGGTTTTCCTTTTCCATGTAAATCTCCTTCCTGCACTGCCATAAAGCTCTGTCTGATGTACCATGGCCATGGCTTCCTCATATGCTTCTCCAGCCTTTCATGCCCGGGATCTCAGCTAAACCAGGCCCTGTCCAGGCTGGCAGGGATATCGTTTCATATTCAATGGCTATAAAAGGTTCTGAGTGAAGGCCGTCTCGCGTCTGTGCCACATGGACAGGCGCACACATGCCTCCCATCCCACTGCCAAATAGTTGGCAGCACTTCAGCAAAACTGGCAAAATTAGCCTTCGGCGCTACAACTCCCCACTATGACTGAAATCACCATGGGATATTGCTGTACTTGTTTCTTAGAAGCTTTTTATCTCATGAAGCTGGAACAGTGGTGATATGTTCATGTTTATAAAATTGTATTCTCCTAGTTTGGGTTTATGGCAGGAAACCTTAGTGACTGTTTAGTTATCTTTTCACAAGAATTTGCAGCTGGGGTTCATGTGAATTATGTATAGAAATGTTTGCTTTCAGATTATTCCTTCAGGCAAGGATGAACATAATGGGTGATGCTAATTTAACATAAGATGTCACCAGGTAGCTTTATGCAGTAAAAAAAAATAGAGTTAAGTCATCTGCAGTTCAAGAAAAGGAAGGCTACTTGACATAGAGGACCAATGGCCAAACATATGTTGGCTCAGATATCCCTTATGACCTGGAATCATCTGATAAATGCCAGGTTGTGTTTACAACCTTGATGTTAAGTTTGACCTTCACCATCTGCTGCTACTCTGGCACTGAAACCAAGTAAAACTCGGCTAATGTTCCTCTAGTTCTTACCTGAACAGGTACACCCTAAAGGAAAGGCGAGATATGACAGAGACATTTCAATACCACAAAGATTTCCATAGGAGGTGAGGAGGCTCTAGAATGAGAGGTCATGGAATGAGGGTGAAAGGGGGTAGACTCAGGAGTAATCTAAGGAAATATTTCTTTACAGAGAGGGTGGTGGATGCGTGGAACAGCCTCCCAATGGAAGTGGTGGAGACAAAAACAGCATCTGAATTCAAGAAAGTGTGGGATAAACCCAGGGGATCTCTAAGCGATGGTAATTACAAAGCTAAATTAATTGGATGGCCAGGCAGACTGGATGGGCCATACGATCTTCCTCTGCCATCATGTTTCTATGAAGCACCTCAGCTATTCCAGACCCTCCTATAAGCTTCTATCAATGCATCTTTCTTGCCTACAGCACCCAATGTCTTGTTTTTTTGTTCTGGACTCGTGATTCATTCAGCAATTTTCTTCATCTTTTACTTAAAGCATCCATTACTTGAGTTGATGTTTTCCCCACAAAGCTTGGCTAGAACCCTTCAGTCCTGTCCTGGATTTCCGAACAATGCTGCCTGTGCTAAACTCTTTCCCAACCTGCAGGGAAGATTGTTTTGTGCTTCCAGCACCGCACTCTGAAAAACATCATTGGAAATGCACCTCAGCCCCTGCTATGCATGGTATGGGCACTGCACATAACTCTGCCAGTGCTTCTCTCATTTAATACTGCTTGGCATGCTCTAGATTAAGGATTTCGAGCTGTGACCTAAAGAAGAACACAAAGAGGTACTGGTTTTCAGGATAATCAACGTAAGCACATTATTTACAAAAAATGTATAGACGTCCATATTACCAGGTAACTTGTTCATTGACCATAAGCTTGATCCATAGCATGCAACTAAATTTCATGTATGTTCATTGTAGATATCTTGATTGCAAAGCTAGAGCCAGAATGAGACTCCTGATTATTAATATTATTACTTTTTTTTCTTTTTTTTAAGAGTCCATTGCTGGAAGAGCAAGAGATGTTGCAGGTCAGGATCATCCATCTGCCTGAATTTCTGGAAAATATGCCAAAACAATTAAATAATTAATGACACAAGTACTGAGAAGGACTTCTCCAAATTCAGGAAGGCTCTTAAGACATACCTTTTCTCACAGGTTTACACAAGTAATTCTATTTAATTTTCATCTGTTTGGTTACTGCTGTGTTTTAGAATTTTTTTAAAAAATGTTTTAGTTATACTAAGTTTGTACTATTGATTTGTTGTTTGGTTTTTTTATCTGTTTTGTTA
This sequence comes from Rhinatrema bivittatum, assembly GCF_901001135.1. Taxonomy (NCBI): domain Eukaryota; kingdom Metazoa; phylum Chordata; class Amphibia; order Gymnophiona; family Rhinatrematidae; genus Rhinatrema; species Rhinatrema bivittatum. Next base: position 48,107,363 of record NC_042629.1, on the reverse strand, counting down.
TGATTTGATTTTTATTGGAAACCACTTTATTATGGAAAGGTGATCAATTAAGTTATAATAAACTAAGCAAAATATTCCAAAAATCGCTTTTGCCCTGCATGTTTGTCTTGATTAGATTGTAAGCTCTACCAAGCAAGGACTACCTCTTTTCTACAGCACTGTATACATCAAGTAGGACTATAATTAGTAGAAATAAAAAGGAGTGAGTTCTAACCAGGTATACATTTCTTTTATATGACTGAGCCTACTATGTCACATTTGGGCCGATTCAATAAAATGCGTGGGAGAGCCGGCACTCTGAGGTGAGCGCCTGCTCTCCTGGGCGCGCGATTCTGTATGCAAATGAGGACCCGTGATAAAAAAGAGGCGCTAGGGAGACTAGAGCATCCCTAGCGCCTCCTTATTGGCAGAAGCGGTGGCTGTCAGCGGGTTTGATAGCTGACGCTTAATTTTACTGGCGTCGGTTGTCAAAGCTGCTGACAGCCACGGGTTCGGAAAACAGACGCTGGCAAAATTGAGCATCCATCTTCCAACCCGCGGGCCGATTTTTTTTTTTTTAGGATTTTTAAAATTGTTTTTATTTTTGGGGCCTCTGACTTAATATCACTATGATATTAAGTCAGAGGATGTACAAAAAAGCAGTTTTTTCTGCTTTTCTGTACACTTTCCTGGTGCCGGTCGAAATTAACTCCTGCCTTTGGGCAGGCATTAATTTCTGAGAGTAAAATGTGCGGCTTGGCTGCACATTTTACTTTCTGTATTGCGCGGGACTAATAGGCTCATCAACATGCATTTGCATGCTGAGGGCGCTATTAGTTTTGGGGAGGTTGGACACGCATTTTCCGCATGCTATTACCTCTTTCTATATAAGGAGTAATAATAGCGCGTGGAAAACGCGCATCCAAACAGGGGCTCGGCCTGAGTGCACCGTACTGAATTGGCCTGATTGTCTTTAGAAAGAATACAACCTTTCTTTAAAGATCATAGTATGGTGTTTTCCAACTTTGTAGGCACTGCTCATCAGTTTCTGAAAATCCCTTGTTTCATTCTTTGGGTCACCAATTTTCTCCTTTTACCATTGCTCCTCATGATCACAACAGAATGATTGCTTCTCCAGGCAGGAAGATGGACCCTGAGGGAGAAACAATTACTGCACGGTCATCTCTCACCTTTTGTTGATCACCTCAGTTCCACTACTTCAGGGAGAGAGAAATCCAAGGGTACTACTGGTCTGTTCTTGGTCCCAGGTTTCTGCGCACCACTATTTTACAATTCTAACCCTCACTATTCAGTAACTCCGAGGAGTTTCATGAAACGAAGCTCAACTAGCACAGGATACATACAGTATCTGATGGCAATCTACTTCGCTTGCTGCCCGATATAGAAGAGCTGAGCTATGCCAGTATGGAAATATATGAGCAACTGCAAAGAGAGAAAACGCTTCTGAAGAACGCAAGGCAGCGTTATGTTGAATGCTACTGCTGTCTTAGTATGCAGTGTGGCTTATGGCTGTATAGAGATGATCGGTTTTTACACTCTGCATTGCTAGATTATATTAGATCAGTGACCACTTTATGCTGGTAAAGGAAAATGCCTGAAATTTGGAATGGGATTTTAAAAAAATAACAGCTTGAGGGTCTGCTGTGACCTGCTACCTTCTAGCACTTGGGGGGATCCCTTAAACAACAGATGGCGAGGTCATTGCCAAATTGAGGGCTATCTTTTCAAATGGGCATCTCTAATAATACTTTAGTTTTAAAAAGAGCATAAGCTTTTAATTCCCTGACCCTAAAACAGGAAAGCCGATACCTCCTCGGTGGAGTGCACTAACAGACAAAGCACACGTCATGGGAAGGAGCTGAGTGGGTGCAAACGGGAAGGAATGGAGAACAATAGGAAGGACAGCAACTGGATTTCTCGGCCAGCATTTGGTAACGTCTCTGAACACAAGAGGCGCCATGCTGGGTCAGACCAAGGTCTGCCAAATTCAACATCCTGTCTCTGAAAGTGGGCACCAGGCAGTCTGGGTCACAGGTACCCAGCAGATTCCACAAAAGAGATCTATTTCCTGTGACTCACTCCCTGGGTTAATGATAGCTTTCCCTAGTCTACCTGAATAAACAATGTTTTATGGACTTTCCTTCAGGAACTTGTCCAAACATCTTTTAAGCTTCGCTAGGCTAGTCGTCTCGACCATATCCTCAGGCAACAGATTCCTCAACTTGAACGTGCCCCGAGTGCAAGATTACTTTCTACAACGTCTTTTCAATCTGCTGATTGTTAGTTTAATGGAGCGTCCTCCTGGTTTACTATCATTTGAAAGGGGAAATAATTGTCCTTTACTTACCCATTCTAGTCCACGCAATATTTTATAAACTTCCATCATGGATGTATTCACCTCTTTTCCAAGCCAGAGAGCCCTAACCTGTGCAGCTTTTCTTCATAGGGGAACCCATCTATTCCTGTAATCATTTTTATTGCCCTTCTCTGCACGTATTGCTGGATTACAATACTCAAGGCATGCTTGCATCATGGAGTGATACAGAGACAATATGATATATTCTGTTTTACTGGCCATTCCTAACATTCTATTTGCTTTTTTGACCTCCACCGTGCACTGAGCTGAGAATTTCAATGTATTGTCCACAAGGACTCCAATGGCCTTTTCCTGGGTATTATTTCCTAATATGGAGCCCAGCATCGCATACTTGTAGTTAGAATTATTTTTCCTTATATGCACTTTTACAAATCACATTTCATCTGCTATTTTAGATGCCCAGTATCCTAGTCTTGAAAGCTCCTTCTGTACAATCACACTAAAAAAACGTTTGTGCACAGGTCCCAAATATGAAAGGAGAAAATACGCTAGTTTTGCCTTTTTTTTTTTTTTTTGCTTTTCATGGAAAAATGTTTACACAGCTTTAAGTGTATGTTCACTGATTTAACTCTTGACTATGGGAAAGTAGAACTAGGAGGACCAGAAAGCCACAGGATGAATTCAGGATGGACCAATACTTTCCAGCTCACATAAATTTAGATTAACAATGACAACATGGAATTTGATTGCAAATTGAATGTTTCAAAATTATTTAAATAATAAACACTATTCAGGCTTTGGCACTATGCTAGCTACCGCCCTTTCCCACTAGAAGCTGATTGTTCAGTGTTTCACACAAATACAGATGTCAGGGATTTTATGTAAGATATAAACAAAAAATATTAACTAAATTCAAGTTAAATAAAGATGCCTGGGCACTTCTGGGTTTTGCTCAGACTGAGAATAGTAGATTTGTGGAAGAGGAGGGGCATAGGAAATTGTGAAGATTTCTCAGTATTTTCTCCTACATGAGAGTGCCTAAAATTGTCTTGTAGAGATCTATGCAGATAGATCATGAAACTAACAAGATAAGCAGCATTGAGATCTATAAACAGCCATCAGTTATTGCCTTTTACAGCAAAGAGCATGCAATGCATTGTAAGGCCACCAGATGGCACTGCTCTGTTTTAGGGGTTTGAAGAATTGTGTTTGCCGCTTTCTGTTCGGGTGCCGTTCCTATTGATGCAACTCATTCCCTGTCCCAGTCTGTAATAAGATGAAAAGCCCTATATATTGAATAAAGTCCTGTTTTCTATTCCTGCTGCATCTGGGTCTTGAATATGTTGGACCAAGCTCACGCTGTATCAAGCAGGACAACAAAAGGCAGCAACCCACCTTGATGGCACCTGCCTGCAGGCCAGGTGCATCAGCACATACATGAGAGTTCCTTGTCTTATCATGCTTATCTCGAAAAGGCCGAGTAATGCTGTGGCTCTTTTCTTTCCTACATGGTTCCTCCTCTTCTTACCATCCCTCCCCTCCTCTTATATTAATCGGTCTTAATTTATAATGAATGGAGCTAAACTACAGAAAGCAACAGGATTCTGAACTAAAACAAAATAGCACTGTTCCCAGTTTAAAATGTGTCTTATTGCAAATGCAAGCCTGTTTATTCCATGCGGGCAATCTGATAAACACCCACCTAATTTATGCATTGCCGACGTGCATATGCTAATTCTCCAAGCAAGCTTACCTGGATAAAATTCGCTTCACAAATTATCCCTAAGAACGCTGACAAAAGTCAGCCCATAAAGTTACATCTGCTCTTTGCAGGGTGAAGCTCGAGTGGGTTAATTTAGGGACAGACCCCTTACAATCAAAAGTATGCATGCAAATCCCAACTCCACCTCCAGGAACACCAGTTTTTGTGTGTGCACAAACATACCGACATTTTTATGGGCACAACCCCTACACAATTTTATAACATGCGCATAAACCCGTTTTTTACATGCACACAAAGCTTTGAAAATTACTCTCTATATGTAATCCATACAGGAAGAAAGCTGCCTCAAAGCAAAAATATCTCCATTTTTATCTTTATCTATTAAAGAGTAGAACAACTGGATTAAACGTGGGGTTTTTTTGGGGTTTTTTTTACGATGAAGTGTATCATTCATTTGGAAGCACAATTTCCATAATATTTTCACATTTATGTCCTCAGGGAAAATTAAGGATGCATTCAATCAGCAGCCCCAGAAGCTGACACTCGAACATGATCTGCATCTGTTTCTGTCCTAACAGCACTTGTGGCTCTCCTGAAAGATCTGACTAATTTATTATGGCAAGTAGCAAAATATGATACGATGGATGAGGCACGCGGCTTTCTCCAGAACATGTAAGACGCTGGCACTCATTGATTCAGACATACTAATGTGCAGTGCCCATTTTGGGCCCATCTTGGATTACCTTGGCTACCGTAGACTCGTACAATTCTAAAAGTGGAAAAATGAAAGCTGATGAAAGTGAGATTTTGCTATTTAGAGGGGCCTGTGCGCTAAGCATTTTCCCCCATACACACCAATGATTTTCTAAACCTCTTCTCCATAGAAAAAGAGAAGGCAATTTCCAGAAGCCCACCTAGGTACGGACTCCGTGGGACGAATTATTATTTTTTACCTGCAGCCCTGGAGGGTGGCTTTCAATGGAAACTCCACGTGAAACTTTGCATAGGTGGGGGAAGCTGGGGACAAACAGACCCGTGGACTTTATGTCATTCTGCATGCACAACATAAACACCCCCCCCCCCCCTCCTTTTAATGCAGGAAAAGTTCATGCATTGTGAACCTCACACAAACTTTTTAGCTGTTCCAAGGACGGCAATTTTCAGAAAAGCCAATTTACATGGGGGGGGGGGGGGGGAATGAAAACGTTCAGTACATCAGGACCTTAGTGCTGGTTCACTAGGTCTACATCTTTATTTATTTATTTATTTTTATATACCGACATTCAGTTTGACATATCACATCGGTTTACATTCAGGTATTGTACTAATGCTAGGCTTTGATATGTCTAATCAAAGGTCAACAAATAAACTGTAGGTGCACTGACTTCATGCATTCAGGGCCATCAGAAGGGGCAGGCAAGATGTGCAACTGCCTGGAGCACCAATATGCCCTCTGGGTGGGCAGAGTGCCAGCACACCATTGTTGCTACAGTGTGGCCGCATCTTCTGAGGGGGACCACCCCCTACACTGCTTGCCCCACCCCACTGCAGCCGTTCCAGCAACCCCTCCCCCGTGTCCAACCCTGAACAGTTTGAGGTGCCAGTTAGCCCAACGATGGGCCTGCACAAATGTTCAGCCAATCAAAAGATCTTACCTACGACCTGTTTGTTGACCTTTAATATCACTGTAGTAGGAAGAAACGTCAACACAACCCAAGATCTGCACAAGATCTACCAATGAGAATATTGCAACATTTCCATGGGAGAAAGTGCTGCTGTTGCACTGGAACAAGGCTTTGAAATGTCTGCCCCCTTGAATGCTTGATGTCTGTTTTCATTTCATTTTGAAAAGAAAAGAAAACAAATGAAATTTTGTTGATTGTTCTTTTGTTCTGTTGATCAAAACCATGTCTTAAGCTATTGAAAAAAATGAAAAACCCTGGGCATCCCCTCTGTTCCTTCCACTCCCTTTGCCTCCCCTTTTATTTAACTCAACCCCAGGGTGTTAAACTGTTATGTCCGGGAGGAGCGGTGGACCCTTGGGCCGGCCTGGAGAAAGGAGATATCCTTAGGGTAGGCCGGGAGGCGGATAGTCTGATGGCCTGGTGGTGTCTTCACCCAGGAGACCCTGGATCCCCCCAGGAGGAGCCCGTAGGGATCGGGACCGCTGGGACTTACAAGGCTGGAACGGGAGAAGCAAGGGCCGGTGCGAAGTCAAGGGAGGCGGAAGCAAGGAGTGTCAGGAGCAGGAAGGAGTCAGGAACCAGGAATCAGCAGAAGAGTGGAAGACTGAAGCGGAAGAAGACTGGAGCGGGTCCGAGGTCAAGACAGGCAGCAAGCAGGAGCGCCAGGAGCAAACCGGAGTCAGGAACTAGGAGTCGGAAGAAGAGTGGATGGCTGAAGCAGAAGTCAGGAGCAAGTCCGAGGTCGAGGCAGGCAGCGAGCAGGAACGTCAGGAGCAAGCTGAAGTCAGGAACCAGGAATCAGCAGCAGACAGGAACAGGAAGGCAACTAAAGTCTCAGAAGAGGAACCTCGTTGCAAGGCGAAGTACTGGAGTCAGTCGCCGGTCTATATACTCTGCCGGCATCTGACCTCATCCCGGGGGCTGTCCAGCACTTCCGGGTGCTGGACCTTTAAATGCCCCGTTCTCGCACGCGCTGTGGGCGGAGTCAGCGAGGGACTCGGCGGCGTCTCCCACGTGGAGACGCCGCGGCTGTGCGGCCTACCGAGCCGGGACCCTGGCGTTTCTTCCTGCGGCCCGGAGCGGAGGTAAGAGGCCCCGACCCCGGTCGTGGGGGAGGTGGTCGGGGCTGCAACACAGGGTCCAAACTGGGCAGGAGCAATTTTGCCCTGGTGATGCCATAGTCCATCAGTTTGTACCAGTTTGGAATATGGCACTAGTCGGACAGGAGTGACTGGGGATTGCTTCTGTCCCATTTGGAAACCAAGGATGGGGTAAATTAAGGGGGGAGAAGGGGGAGAATTTAAGAGAAGCTGTGTGTGAAGGGGGGCCCATTTTTAAAGTTTAAGACACAGTTTTAATTGGCAGGGGCTAGCAGCCAGCTTTTATATTTATTTATTTATTTGTCTATCTATCAGGTTTTAAATACCGTCATTCGGCTTCATTATGTAAATTTATCTGATGCGTATCTTGTAAGCTCCCCGGGCGGTGGGGTCACCAGGACAAGTCTGAAAATCCCCTTTTAAAGCCAATCTTTATTTTGTTCTCATTCCATTGGTTCTGTCGTGCAGTTACTGCTCAAGTTACTGGTGTGCAGGTTTAAGCACAAAATTAATCTGAAATCAAACAAAATGGCCTTCCCATTGAGATTTGGACTATGCTGGCCATCAGTTTCCAGGAAAGGCCATGGCGATCATTTACCCTTGCTTGCGTATTCGCTTCTCGACCCCCACTGACTGAACTGATGACAGGGCAAACCCCCGTGAAGCACGGGCATGGGACTCTGGGAAAGCAAAGGGACTTGTTTTATTCTTTGACTGGCAAAGGGTCAACAGGAGCTTTGACGTTAAGATGTCAAAGCACTTTCCCCATCATGAGGAGGATAGATAGCTGTGGTTGGGTGGGATACAGCTGCACCTGTCTATTATACAAACATATTGCCGGGCATTAGGAGGAAGGAATGGGGTGTCAGAGCCCAAAGAATTAACACCTCAAGTCTTGCATGCCTTGGAGTCGGAAATGCACACCTTACTTTAACATTTAATCTCACAAAGGGAGCCTAGAGCAATGCAAAATCTTTCCTATTCCTGTATTTCTAGGTCAGCATTGAGGTGGAGCCCAAAACCTGGTTTTTAGTAGAACCTGAACATGTCTTGTGAATATTTTTGGAGGGGAGGGGGGCAAGTTTCATTAGCCCATGTTACTGTAAATGCTAAGGGATACCCTTTGTACCTGTGGTCGTTGTGACTAATGTTCAAAAGGAAAATTGGTCTACAAGGCCCACATAGGCAGTCTCCATATCCCTATTTCTGCAGGTGGCAGAAAGGTGGTACAACAACACCGTAGCACTGTGTACAATCAGAATGGCAGAGAATAGATGCAGGCTAGACATTCATGAACTTTTATTAATTCAGAACAGAAAAAACAACGCTGCAGCTCTTCGCAGCTTATAAACAAAAGTAACAATGCCTCAACTTACAGTCTCTCAGCTTCCTAGGGCTCCTGCTTCTTCCTGGACATGGCTCTAGATATACCCCTTCCCAGGATCCTCCTCCCGGGCCAGAATTCCCTGCTCTTTCTGCTTAAGGTAGACCACATTAGATCTCTGGTCCTTTAAGGTATTTGGGGGTTTTCTTGTATATGCTCCTTCACAAACACATATATACATTTGGAAATCAAATGCACGCTTGCTCGTTGCCTCCCTTAACCTAAACACCAGGCCACCACCACCCTCCTCTTCCAGAAACGCATTTTAAGATCCGGTTAACAGTATACATGCTGTGAAAGATGACACATACCTTTAACCATTCTGAAGGGGGCAACCTTTACTGCTATCCACCCACATGAATCCCTCTGAAAATTGTCCACAGGGAGGGTAATTCTGTAAGACCGCCGGAGACTTGTGCAGCAGCCATGCGCATCAATTACGTCAACGTTCAAAGGAAACTTACGCAACAGTGTGCGCAGAAACCCGCCCACAAAAAGTTACACCTGCTCTTTGCAATGTGTGGCTCATGCGTGTGAATTTATGCACAGGCATTTAGAAAGCAAATGCACGGAGACCAGGCTCCGCCCCTTCTAATTTGTGCACCTAGAAATCTGCATGAAATTGCTTTTGCGCATCCTTTAATGCTCACAAACCCCAGGCGATTTTAGAGCAAGCCATTTTACATGAGCAAACCTGGGTTTTATGCCTATAGATGCTTTTAAAAATTTGCCCCATAGAGGACTTTTTAAATGCACATTTACATCAGTTTTAAAGCAATCTTAAAGCACTGCTTTGTCTGTGAATACGTTAGTTTTTGTTTTGTAAGATGGCGTGCCCCCATCTGGTGGGAAAAATACAGGCATACAGGCTGTGTGTGCATATTTTTACCGGCAGACCAGAGAGGCACATACATTTTCTGGGTGTGTGGTGGTTGTTTTCCCGGTGTAATTTTCAAGAGCAAAAAATGGTGCACTGGTGTACCTTCACTTCGATAATTTGTGTAAAGTCTGCAAGTATAAAAAAAAAACAAAACTACCCGCCGGCTTTGTACTCTTTGAAAATGACCCTCAAACGTCTGAGAACTCTAAATCTAAGTCAGATTTGACTCACTCCTCACCTCACCTAAAGCAGCTCCTTTAGTCTGAGAGATTCTGCAGTGCCACAGGCTGTGGTGCCCTAATGAGAACTCAAGCCTATTCCCAGAGGACCAGAGGAGTCTTGCGAAGGGGACGCACCTCTCATGTCCGGGGTGCACCGCACATGTCTGAGCTCCTCTGAAATCGCTGTAACCGCGACAGAAATTAGAGCCCTCGAAATTAGAGCTCTTGTGAGCCGATACCACGTGCACACGACACAAACATTATCCACCCTTCAAACATCCCCTTCCGAAAACGGACAGCGTTTATTGATGTCATTGGTCAGCCCTTTCCCTCGCCTATTACTAGCCCAATGGCTAGCTCTCCCAAGGCCTGCAAGTTTAAAAATAAAAAAAAGTTTTGCAAAACCAAACAAAAAGTAAGACTTTAAGTTTATTTGACCACAAACCGGGAATGGCTCACGGTAAGACAGTCTGATTACAAAGGATTCTGTAAAGTATCAGAAGAGAAAGAACATATATTTTTTTCCCCTTAGAAGGGAGTCCCCTAATCTTCCAACCAAATCCCCCCCTTTCTCCCCCCTCCCCAGCATTTCTACTCCTCTGCCAAAAAGTGACTTTTCCTTTTTTTTTTTTTGGGCTAGGCTGTTTGTACACAAGCCCGAGCTCAGCTTTAGCCACCAGGGGCTAACCTATCCCCCAGCCCTGTGCTGATGGATTGAATCAAGCAATTAATCCTTTAGTGAAAGTTATACCAGACGAGAGGGATGCTCTTCCGATCTGGCAGATCTCAGGCCCGACAGCTGAAGTTAAGACCCAGGCTGCTGACGGAACACATGAGTTACTGTCGCCAAGGTTTTAGACACGCTTTCTGGATTATGGCAGAAATTGCTTGTAAAAACAGAAAACACAATTAGATACAAATGAAAGAAATGTTTAGATCGCCTTTGGAAACTGGGTCTATGGCTATACCAACCGCCTGGGCTTTTCTGAGGTTGTCAAGTCCCTTTGGTTGGATGAAGCCTCCAGGAAACAAGAGCTCAGTTAATGCTCAATGCTGGCCTTCGGGTGCCCCCTCTGCTCCATCACCATCACCAGGTGATATCCACAATGAATATTCATGAGATATATCTGTAGAAGTTTGACCCGTGAACTGCATTAATTTGCATACTTTGGTTACCTTTAAAAATAGACCTGTTTTTTTGTTGGGGGGGAGTGTGTGTGAGTTATTCCAGATAATTTTCAAAGTGAACTTACTCAAATAAATTGGCTTTGAAAATCGGAGTAACCTGTGCATTTTGGCAAGGCATAAGTAAAACGGCCCCTTCCAGTCATACAGGTTCTCCCATCGTCATCCTTTACGGGATGGATTTATAAAAACAATACCATTTTAATACTGAATTATCCATTTCGTTAATTCTTCATTTGTAGACTGCTCTGCCTTTCTTGGAAGCACGGATGTCACTGTTTGCCTTTTCCATCTGACGTTACATCCTTATAGCGCCATTCCAACCTATTTTGAAATTACAAATATATATATATATATATATATATATATATATATAAGGCTCATGCAATTGCCTGAACTGTGACACATGCAAGCCGAGGACAACCATAGTAAATGATGTGCTAATTAATGTCCAACGCAGGCTGCCTGGAGCACAAGCTGACGGGACAGCTAAATCTTGGGGGGAGGGGGGGTTTCAGCTGCAGTTGGGGGACACTCTCAGCCTCATCTTAAAGAACATGTAAGCAAAAGGATGGACAACTGGACCTGGTTTTACCATTTCAGACCAGGCCTATCAGGTCAGATTGTCACTGCCAGATGAATATTTGATAGTTAATTGCTGTAGTTAATTAATGAGTGTTGACAAAACCTCTACCCTCAGCCTGTCTATACAGCAATACAGCAAAGGGAACTGCTCCTAGCCTCAGCCAGATACTGTAAGGTCATGCACACCATGTCCACCACAAAGAGCGCTAAACCTGTGACGGGTTCATCAGGATCTGCATGCAATTAAGCAGGAATGAGGGCAACTGCCTGAATTTGCATTGGTGGCTTTCCAGTCTCAAAACGTGTGCACTCTAAGCAAGATGCATACTTTTCCTGCAAAGGGGGCATTCCAAGATGGGTTAGGGGTTCAGGGGCATGATTGGAAGCTGTGCGTCTAATTAAAGTTTCAAAACCATAGGCGCGTGGTAAGCATGCCGCTAGCACATGTCCTTCACGTCATCTTTCAATACCCTTGGAAGGGTGAGCGCCTTCCTTCAGCCGCATGATGAGCCAATATTGAAACACAGAGTATGTGAATACCTGTTTGTTTGTTTTTTTTATATATATATATATTATATATGCCTTGCAGACACTTCAAAGTGGATTACATTTCAGGTACTGTAGGGTTTTCTCGATCCCCAGAAGGCTCACAATCTAAGTTTGTACCTGAGGTAATGGCAGATGAAGTGACTAGCTCAAGGTCACAAGGAGGGATTTGAAAGTCAGTGGGATGAACATCATGCGCATGCTTTTGCCATTGGGAGCCCCCACTGAAAACTGATCTTCTAAGCCACGATTGGCCGTGGCAGAAGAAATTTATTATAGTGCTGCTGGATTTTGCCATGGATGCATTGCCGTTGCCTTGCAAAACCCATGGGGAGCCTATTCTGCAGCCATGGCACTCACACCTGCCATTTGATTTCGGCCTGGTTGAAAGATCAGGTTAAAGGTCTCCATAAAACAGCTTTTTCCAACCTGCCAATGAAAGAATGAAGTGGCCTTTGGCCAGGATTAACTTTCCAAAACTTTTGTATCCAGCCTAGAACTGGTTTCTTATCCACTCACACAGAGGACAGGACAGAACAACGCCATTAATTCTGTTTTTTGTTTAAATCAAGTTAAAGTGCTCTGAATTCATAACAAATTTTATCTTGTTAGAATACGCAAAGGTCTTAGAATGCCACTCTCAGCTGTCTTATTAGATTTCCATTTCCTTTTCCACTTGCTCTCTATTTTATAAGAGCCATTCTCCTCCCTGTAAATGTTTCCGTGATAAAAGTTGACCCTTTCTGGTTTTCATTTTGCTTTCACATCCCCGGCTCAAGAGATGCGGGCGATCCTGTATGAGCCCATGCAAGCTCCATTCTAACATGTTTATACAAAAATACAGTGCGCTTCGTATCAAAATCCCACAGAAATTAACATTCTCCAGCAATGTGACTCTCCCACTAATGCCATGGGAATTCATCCTGTGCAGACCAAAACTGGTGCCAAAGCAAATATGAATCCAAAGCAGAAATATTGTGTATGAATCTGTATCTGCTTCCTTTACAAAATGAATGGCTAATGAAAGTCCATCTATGTGGAATAAAACTAACTGCTTAATGAAGACTGCCTTTATAAAAACACAAATGAAATAACTCTAAAATAACAACTCTGGTTTTGATTTACTGGTTGCATCTCTTATGGCCAGGAGCAGCAGGAACCCGGTTTTATTCTTCACCAGGGAAGGTCAACATCGTAAATCGGGGATGAAGTTCCAGTGTTGAGGGTGATAAGAGCACGAGTTCCCATTTTCAGGAAAAATAACCCTACAAGAATCTTAGGTTGCTGAGATGAAAGATGAACTCAGAACTTCCAGGTTATACTCTGGGACTGGAGAGACAGGCTCCTTAACGGCAGAATGCAAAACTTCCTTTTACAGAAACCCCTCCTGGAGCAAGCAACGGGCAATTTTCTTTATTGGACTGCTGTGAACAGACCCTTAAACATCATTTGGCACATCTCTGACTTTCCTGAGGCTATCCTGGTAGACGCATCCCATCAGCTAGTGACTCTGCACTGCATAAAGTTCCAGATTATTCATTATGCTACACTTTCAATAAACAAAGATACCCATACCTTGGTATATAGCCTGGTTTCATTGATACTAAGAGCAAAGTTTAAAAAATGCATAGAAACAATGTACTATTCAGAATGGATAAGAGAGAAATTATGCAGTTTACAGTACCAAATTAATTCCACATTCCCTAATTATCTCCACCCTGTTACTTCCTTCTTGCCCCTTCACCGTTTCATCTTGAGTGCAGCCAGCATTAGCATTGCTGACCTCACTTTCAAATAGTTGTCTCATAAAAATATTTTCAACTTTAATTGGAGGAGATAGCACTCATTTTGAATTGACTTGATGGGGGGAAAATTATAAACATATGGCTTTTCTTTTAGGTGTGACCCTGCCAATCTAAGAGCCAAAAGCAAGAAAATATCAGTAGCATTTGGAAAAAATAGTCAATTTCCTTTCACCGAAAGGCTTTGAAACTTTTTATTAAAAAAAAAAATAAAATAAAAAAATAATATATAGACCCACCCTGAGTAAATGAATCGTTACGGGGCCAATTTCTGAAGGGAAAAGAACCAGTCTTGGAAAAACACTCAGCTTTCCATATACATTTGTCCTGCGTTGACGTGGGAGCCATGTACTGGCTGGGGGTCTCGCTGCCCCTATGACGTCCCCTCCCCCAGTGCATCAGAAATTGCCTGGAGTTCTCAGTGGGATCTCCCTCCCTATCCTGACCCCTGAGCCTCTCTCAGGCAGTAAATGTTAAGGGGAAAAACCCCTTTCAGAAGCCCTGGCCTCTTCAAGCCCTACCCCCATGTCCTCCAAATTCTATGAAAATTCTCATTTGGGGCACTTAAAGCCCCTTCCATATCTTACCCCCTAGGTGGGGTGGTCTTCTGGTGGAAGGAGCGATCCCCACTTGCTCCCGCCTCTCTAACGCCACATTTCAAAATGGCAGCGGCTAACCTCATGAGCTTCTTTGCATCCCTGCAGCTCATTTAAGTAAACTTTCTGCCGGGCCACAGAGGGGCGGGGCTTCTGAGAAAGCAGGTGCAAGTTACACACATATTTTTGTTTTGTGAATCAGAGCGAGCCCACGAGTTGAAAGTGCATGCGGTCTTTGTCCTGGTGTAGGCAGTGTGAAAACTGCCCCATCCTCTTTGCCACCCATTTTTGGGTGACGGGGCAGCATCCACTCTCCTCGAGTCTCTCAAAATGTCCTGCGCTTTCAAGTCGGGGAGGGTGCGGTGAGCATATTCTTGAACTCTTTTTACCGTCCTTGGGTGTGCACCATTGGGTCCCGTGGCCTTATCTACTCTCATCTGTATCAGTGCTTCAAGTACCACCCCCTCTGTAATTTGGTTTGGACGTTTATCAGTGTCACTTCCTGCCTGAGCTCCATCGCTTTTCCAGTCTTCTGTAAATAATGTGCAAAAGAACGTATTTGAGATTTCTGCCTTTTGCTTCTCCTCTTTGCAAATTCCCCGTTCTCCCTTATCTGGTCTATTGCCTGCTTGGTTTTATTTACTTCTTTTATCGATTTGGCAATTTTCTCCTGCATTTAAGCGTTTTCTTTTCTACCTCTACCTCCCTTTATTGGTCCCAATATTTCTGCCTTCCCTTCCCTGCCCTGTGTTTCTTTGACATCTTTACTTCTATCATTTCTGCTACTGTACCTCACTAGAAAACCATATCAGTCTCTTTCTCCATCACTAACTTGCCTTGCAAAGTGATTTGTTGCCTTTTCAGTGCTCAGTTTTATTGCCGACCGAAAGCCACCCCCTTCAGCTCTCGGATTGCTGATAGGGCCTTGTCAACACCATCCCTCATCATCATGAAGTCAGCCTTCCTGAAGTCCATGACCCCAGTCTTAGTAAGGTGCAGTTCAAGTCAAGAGTTTCATGTTAAACCACACAATATGATAATCACACAAAATGTTTCCTTACCATGAGCAGTGTCTGCATTGGAGGGGAGGGTGCGGAACTGGTGATCACCTCAAGCACCAACATTTTTTGGGGTGAAGTTTTTGCCAGAAAGTGGCCCCATTTGCATTTGAACCCTCAACTCTTTATCTAAGTCCCCAAAGAATATTAAAAAGATCTCGACACAAGTTTCATTGGAGTTTGATGGAAAGTGACATTGAAATAGAAAATGTCTGACTTGCTTAGAGGTTAACAAAATTAAGTTGATAAAGAGCCTCAAATGACTCTCTTGCCCAGGGCCCCAACCACCCTATGGCTACCTCTGCCATGAGGTCTGTGGCATTGTTCATTTGTAAGCACCAGATCCAGTGTTGCCTCCCTTCATGTGGGATCTTCTGCTAGTTATTCAAGGAATGCTTTTTCTTTTTTTTTTTTTAAGGTTTGTGGCAGATAAAGACCACCCAGCCCATCCACGCTGCCCATCCACATTTCCTGCTTAGCTTTATAGTCGCTTCCTACCCTTCATAGTACCTTTGTGCTTGTTCCATGCATTGATGTATTCTAATATGGTCCTTGTCTCCACCACTCCAGAGGGAGGCTCTTCTAGGTGTTCACCACCCTTTCTGTAAAGAAATATTTCCTTAGATTACTCCTGAGCCTACCCCCTTTTCACCCTCATCCCATGACCCCCTCGTTCCAGAGCCTCCTTTCCATCCAAAGAAGTCTTGGAAAGGGCATCCAGGTCTTCTCCTGCATTTAGTAGCCTTTGGTTCTGGTCCACATCAAAAAGCTGGACAGGTGCAGTGCTATCATGCTAATTGTTAGAGATGTGAATCGGAACTGATATCGGATCCGATTCTGGTTCCGATTCACATCTCTACTAATTGTATATCTGGGAATGGAGGTGACTCCGCTGGGTAAAAATGAAACTTCACCTGATATTCAAATAGGTTGTCAATAATTACTTTTTTTTTCTTAACGAAGCAGCCATTTTCTCTTGGGTTCTCACTTCTGTCCAGTTGTGTTTCTTTTAACTCCCCTTCTACTTTCTGAATTACTTAAGCATTTATATTGTACGTATTTATTTATTATTTTATTTATTTTAAGTTTTTCTATACCGGCATTCGCAATAGATATCGCATCATGTCGGTTTACAATTAACAAGTAGATAGGTAACAAAAAAGGTAAGAAACATTTATCTTAATAATAATAATAATCGTTGTAGTAATAATAATAATAAAACATTAAACAAGAGAAGGTTAAGGTATTATGGGATGATGTTTGATAAACAAGATTAACTCATTGCTAAAATACAAACTGCAGTAGGTGTAGCTCTAAAGGTGCAAAAATGGCTGGTTAAATGCAGTGGGACAGTAACAAAACCAAGAGGATAGCAAACAGCTTTGAAAATAATTTAAGAAAAGAGACCTTTTTTACAATTCCTATCTTAGTGAATTTTAGTGCTTGCGAAAAGTGATGTATTGTGAAAAACCTGCAGTTCTCCATTCATCCACAGATCAGGCAGACCTTGGATCAAGGCTTCCCAAACCTGTCCGGGGGACCCCACAGCCAGTCAGATTTTCAGGATATCCACAATAAATATGCATGAGATACATTTGCATATATAGAGCCTCCAGGGCATGTAAATGTGTGTATTCTGAAAACCCGACTGGCTGTGGGGTCCGCAGGACAGGTTTGGGAAGCCAGTGTACTCAGCCTTGCTAGGGAGGAAGCACCTTCGGAGGATGAGAGGGTGGTTCATTCTCTATGCCTCTTCTTTCTTTGGCATCTTTGTGGAGACTGCCAGCAAGTATACCAGTCAGTGCCAAATTGTAATAGTGGTTTTTCACTGATGTGGAAATGTATTTACAAGGAGCTGTACCCAGTCCTAGACACAACCAATTAATTTCACAATGAGCACCAAAGGGT
The DNA here is from genome assembly GCF_901001135.1 of Rhinatrema bivittatum. NCBI lineage: Eukaryota > Metazoa > Chordata > Amphibia > Gymnophiona > Rhinatrematidae > Rhinatrema > Rhinatrema bivittatum. Next base: position 48,090,373 of record NC_042629.1, on the reverse strand, counting down.
TGACAGATGGTAGTGATTTTTGTTCACTGGCAACCTGAGCCAAATCGGAACCAGTACCCTAGAAGGGAAAGGATTTTTAAGCCTGTGCCAAGCCACCAAGCCACCCAGTCCCCTTCCTGAAAGCATTTTCCGATGCTCTGTTTATCATTTGAAGATGCCACTCAGCTGGTTTTGAAGCTGAGAAACACAGCAATGTGTGAACAGCAGCATAAACACCTCGGCGAGTTTCTATGAACCATAGCTAACGACAAACGTTAGGATTAGGGCCGTGAGCTTGACAAGCTTTCCTTTGGCCCTGGGCTTGTCATTCAGAGACTGCATTACTGCATGGCTTTTGCCAACAGCCTTCAAGTCTTCCAAGCTGATGAGAGACACTCAACTTGCATAGAGCGAGGTGATTAGCTGTAACTGAAAAACATTTCTTGAACTACTGATTGATAGAGGCTAGAATAACGATACGAGTTCATTTACTACAGGAAATCCCCACAATGGAAGCAAATTCCTTGTAAGCTCTGTTAGTCATGGGAGCTTTGGGGGAGCCAGAAAGCATGCTTTATTCTTCTAAATAAAGGAACTGGCCATTCCTTTTTATTTCAAGCCCATCTCATTCTAGCCAACAACACTGAGGTGACTGCATCACCCATTAGGGTTTAAAAGTGTGTGTGTGTGAGGGAGGTGGGGGTGGGTGGGGGGGAGAGAGGCAATAAAGGGTGCTCAGCCTAGCACATGAGTTTCCGTGCAGTTGGGCGTGCGTTTTGGGCATAAGACTAGCACCCAATGCATTAAGGACAATAGCGAGTCCAAAACGCGTGCCCTAACAAAGGCAAACCTGATAGTGCCCAACGCATGCAAATTCCATGTAGATGAGGACATTAGCCATTACTGGAAAATGCAGGAAAGTGCTGGGCACCCAACGCATACTTTTTAACATGGGGATTTAACTCCAGCCAGAGGTGGAATAAAGCCAACTCACAGTCAAAGAAACATAACAAAATATGCTCCTCTGTGATGTGATAAATACGTCCTCTCTCTTAGTATCATCCCAGCTCTTGAATTTACTGCTTGCAGTGGTGAAAAAGAAATGTATATTGATTTGCTCAAAAAGAAATGCATGTTTCTGAATGCCCGCACAATTCAGATAGCCATAGCAATAGGTATCTAATATAATAAACTTCAACATGCAAGATCAGCACCTCAGCAACAAAACCAAAGCAAAACGGATGCTTGTACTGAGTGCCCGTTACAATTGTGGGCAGCTGATGCAATTACGTCTTTTGAGCGCTAGATACGCACATTTTCCCATTAGCAAGCCCTTTTTTACGCTGCCTCTTATTTACATATTGCATCAGGGTGCACAGGGATGTGGCTGCACACATTAGGAAAACGGGCGCTCAAGACGAGCGCCCGTTTTCAGCGCACGTCTTATTGCATTGGCCCCAGAGTGTGGTACTAGCAGATAATGTTGTGTTCACAGTGCCTCGTCTTCAGGCCCTCACGTTTATTTTCACAGATTTACGACCTGTTTCAAATATTAGTATTTTTCTTTCCACCCCTTACTTTATTTGAACATTAAAAACGGAACGCAGAATTAAAAGACAAATTCTTTCAGAGCAGGTGGCAGGTTTGCTGGAATTTGAATTCTGGTGCTGATAAAGAGATGGTTGTACCGAGGGACAAGGCTTACTTGAGCCAGAGATAAGTACAAAGGAGAACAGCAGCTCGAATCTGATTTCGGGATCCGACCCTTGGCTGGATTCACTAAAGCTCTAGCGCCTCTTGATCTGGCCCCGTTTGTAGTGCTCCTTCTCTAGGCCTGAGGGTTGCGTTCAAGTCCCATGCCAGGATCGGGTCTTCCCTTCACTGCGAAGGCAGCGTTAGCGATATTCTGCAATGACGATGACACGGTCCTTTTGATTAGACTTAAAGCCAAGATCTTGCCTGCTCTATGGATATTGGCAATTCCAAGCACCTTTTTGCAAGAAAAAGTGCACGAATCCCAGTATCCTCCTCGCTGCACCCCCCAGCCCCAAGTTGCTGTAAAGGACGTCTATATTTGTGATCGGATTTTATGAGGTGGTTGTTGGGTTCTTGCATTCCTAGTGCTGTTTATACAATGGTGTCAGATCTTTTTTATCTGCCAGGTGAAAATTATCGTTATTATTACACACTTCAGATTATGGTCTGGATTTCCATGCCTAGCAACTTTATAGCCATTTCCGACAACGTGAGCGGGAAATGCATGTACAAATTACACCATATTTCTAAGGGAACGGCTACGTTCGTTTTGAAAATTATCCCGCCAAAACAGTCTGCAATGACTCGGGCTAAAGGGACCTATTTACTAAAAGATTGATCCATTTAGGACCCCAATTTTATAGCTCAGCACTCAGGAGCTGAAGTAGGGTTGCTAACTGGCTCCAGATTTTCAGGACAGGTTGATCCAGTCCTGGTTTTATCGCAGGACTGGGGCTTTTTCTGATTTACCTATTGCATTCCCTATGAAAATCAAGACTATAAGTGCCTGCATACAGGGGGAGTAAAACCAGGACTGGAGCAACCTGTTCTGAAAATCTGGAGCCAGTTGGCAACCCTAGGCTGAAGTCCGTGTGCACAAACTACACTTGGACTTTGCCCATAATTTTCCAGGTGGGCCGAATGCTTAAAAGTCCACTTTAAAAATTAGCGGGTCCGTGCAAACCTTGTGTAGCGTGCACCCATCCATTTAAAGTCTGCATGGGAGCAGATGGAAGCTCATTTACACTCAGATTCAGGCCCATTTCGCCCGAGGAACAGAAGCTGGACCCGGTAATCGAGCCCTGGGAGCTCTCAAGGCAGCCTCCGAATCATCAGACCGGCACTTGACGTGCAGGATATTTAAACCTCTTTTAATTTGTTTTCAATGCATCACTCCTGGGAACATGGACAGAGAGATTTGTTTAGTTCCAGAAATGATTATTTAACTTGCATTCCCCTTTCCTCCTTTTTTTCTAGCCTGTGAGTGCACAGAGGTCCCTTGTCAAAGCTTCAGCATTACATATGGCACCCTGGTCCATTCTACTTCTGTAGAGTTTAACTCTGTAAAGGGATTTCATATTCCCCAGGCAGAAGAGAGGATGCATTCTTCAGTGAAACGAGCTTTCCTCTGCAATGTTTTATTGTTACTTTTTTTCATCCTGAAAAAGGTTCCTTTTTTTTCCTCAGGCATTCAGATAGAGAGAGATTTCAGATTTAAGGACCTAATCACAGTCTTTATTGGACAGATTATAAAAAAATAAAATATCTATATTTTTTTATACTTCTGTGCAGACAGATTCCCCCCCATATCCCTTCTATATATTTTTATATTTTTCAAAGATAAATTTCAAAGCCCCTTACCAAAAGAATCCCGGCCTGGCTGCGAATTGCCCTCCTTTGCTGGCTGAAAATCTGGGCTGGTTCTGCGGCTTTCCCCTTGGTGTGTTTAGTTATTTTCAAATGTACCCAGGTAATCAAACCACGCCCTCCCCTCTCTCTCCCGGCAGCCCACACAAATAGTAGGCACTTTCAGCCCTCATTTCCAAGGTAAATCACTCGGATCGGGTCCCACTGAAAATCGACTACATCGACAGGCACAGTAACAGAACCTGTGGCTCTTGCAACTGCGTGGACCAGTCAAAATTGCCTCCTTAAAGTTACACATGGCAAAATCAATTATATTTATGTAGCCCTAGGGCGGGATGGCTCCCATAGACTGAACCTAGAGACACCTAGAAAGAGAGCTGGACCCTACCCGCCACCAGTTCTCCATGGAGAGCTTCACACATCTGAGTTCCAGGGCTCCCTGTTCGGGGAAAGCTTAGCTTCAAGGCCCTTTCACAGGATTACTGTACAAGCCCTTTTCCCCCTCCTCTGTACACAGCACTGATAATCTCCACAGTCTTTGACAGCAAAAAGCACACTGAGCAGCAATGTGGTTTCCAACATCTTTACTGTATGGATTAATTAACTGAAGAATATTTATAGCACTCAAATCAGATTTTAAATAAAGTCATTGAACAACAAGGCAGAAAAAAAACACTTCAAAAATTTGTGACCTCACTCTTCTAGTAAAGTCTCCGATACTCTTTGGAAGCCAATTCCTTGCTACTTGCTCTCCTTCTCTTGCCAGTTACTTACCATTACTTAGACTGAAGCTAGATCAGTGATTCTTCCAACTTCCAAGCTTATCACAGGCTTCTCTCCATTGTGAGATGGTTAGACCCAGTTCTCTCTCTTCTTAACTCCTTCTGAAAGTACCAAGCAGGTACTCCCACCTGAGTCGGCAGTAACACCATTCTCAGAAAATACCTTCAGCTCGTTCCCTTCTTGTCCGGGCAGGGATCCATACCTCAAGGATGACTCCTCCCAAACTCAGGCTCCCCCACAGTGAAAGACACCGCTCCCCCAAGGGATTGGGGACTGAATCCCTGATACCAAAGGCAAACAGTTCCAAAAAACAAAAGCAAGGGGAAAAATGAAAGCAACAGGCAGGAAGGGTGGAAAAACTTCCTGGTCTCCCAACTGAGGAATTAGTCACTAAAGACAGATAGTTTAAACTCCTCTGCTTCGGGCCACGAACAGATCTGGAAGAATAATAAGAACACTGCAGTATCTCCCTTACCCTTGATTTAACCGTGCACAGGGAGACCCCAATCCTCTGTGAACTGTTCACCCAAGGGCCTCACAAAGGAGGTCTCTGGAAGTGGTTTAAAAGAGTAAACATGGGCAAAATTTAGTCAGGCTGACTTCAAAGGGCAAAACAGTGAAAACCCCTCTCCAGAAAGTTAGAAAAATCAACAGACAGAAGAGAGAGAGAGCTCCTGCCTTCAGGAAATCTAACTAAAAATCCCACACCCTAAGATGGAGCCTGGAGCTCAAAAAGGCTAAGGCTATACCATCTCAGTAATCCTACATGGGGGAGCAAAATCCAACCCACTGTTTACTAATTCTCTCTGCACCTCCCTAGTTAGTAAATTCCTTCTGATAAGGAAACCAAGAGTTCCTTACATTTAGATAAATGATTTGTGATTGGATGCAATGGGCTGGATTTACTATGTTTTTTTGTTTTGTTTGTTTTTACCCATAGACAAGGAATGGGAAAAAAGTCTTAGCAAGTCAGGTCCAATAAGAATGATCATATCCATGCACTGATTGTGCTTTACAAATAATAATTTTAATATGCTTCTTACAGGGCGTTACATTTATCTCTGCTTTTCAAGTATAAGTCAACATGAAGGTTATTAGCATAAGACAAGGATCCATAGAAGTCTACAGAAGGTTTATTAAAATAACCGTAGGCTAGTGAATCTCTCTTTTTCCTTTTAGGAACTGGCATTCTATTTTGCGTCACCGAAGGACGTAGGGCTGGATCACTAAAAGATCACTAAAAAAGCGTATACGATAATCATAGGGGTGTTTTTCCAGGGTGTGGTTACTCCGTTTATGGCTTGGAAGCCATATGCAACTCTTCAGTATACTCAGGATGACCTTTTCACATTACAATTTTTCGGACATTAAATGAAAGGAGTCTATAACATTAGAATGTTGCCCTTGGAGCATTCATTCATGCCTAATGTGAGTCACCATGTGCCAACGTTTGAGAACCACTGACTTAAAGCTTCTCTTGTGGAGTGTATACTTCTGCCTGCTGGTATATGTGCTATGGTATATGTCATCTTCCAGTTAACCTACAAGCTGTGGAACAGTGTTCCCAAACTTCTCGTGGTCTCAGTATTCCTGTCGGGCCTTGTCATAGGGGAGACTGCTAATATAAATGTTCCTTCAATAAACTTTTTTGCACTAGCAATCGGCAGTATACATTCTCATGGAAAATCCATCAGTTGTCATATTTGTGGAAGGACCATGCAGTAGGAATATAATCGAAGAGGAATCTGCTTGGGGATGGGGTCTTTCCCTTGGCCCTGCATGACAGCAAAAGGAAGGGATGTGGTTGGTGTGCTTCCTGTGGCAGAGGAATGCATCCTCATTCTTCAATGTTCTGGACTCTGAGATTTGCAAGTGTTCAAAGTCTGTTATCAATTATCAGATTTTCAGAGGCGCATAGCTCTTTCAAGTGGACTAAAGTCAAGTCTAGGACCAACCATTGTGTGAACTCTGCAGGCAGATAGGAGCAGTGTTTTATGTACATTGGCGATGTATTCAGTGCTAGGTGCCCCCATCATTCATACAAGAAACTGCCGGATGTTTCTTTGCAATAGCAAAGCTATCCTGATTCCTCGCCAGCGCAGAGTCCTCACAACATGACATCATTCCAGAAGCTTTGCACCGAAAACTAACTTGATCAAGACTTCAGCGTGCTCCCATTAGGCATCTACATGAAAGCAAGGAAATTTGTAAAAAATTAGGACCAAACTGAGTAGTATTATTTTGAGCCTATTTAAAAATATAAATATTGTCATAGTGCAAACTTATACTAACTTGCTGCAAATAGCAATGAAAAAAAACATTGGCATACTCAATGCTGTATAAGACATAGTAATGACTTTTTATTTGAACAGCTTAAAGGCTCCAATGTACTAAATAAATTGCTTAATGCAAATTAAATGCATCACAAATGATTAACATGCTTTAAAAGCACAGTTAACATGCACAAGCTGGTTTATTAAAAGCACTGTTTAGGTGTACAAAAAAGCTTGCAACAGTGTTGACCTGAAATATATGCTAATGAGGTAATGGCTAGGCAAAATAACTCATTTCTTATTAGAGCAGCCAAAAAAATGCACATGCAAAACACTTGGAGATGCACATGTTTGCATACGTACTTTAGCTTCTGCGATAATATGTGCCTCATTAGCATCTCATTAACATTGCCAATTTTTATGCATGATAAAGACTGCGTTTGCACACATTAATCGTCAGTGTTTGTGAAGGTTAGTATTTTGTTTCTGAATCTGAGGACAGTCAGGTTAAGTGAATCAAAACAGTGTCTCGAGATTTATTGCTCCGTTCTCCAAGACTGCCATCTACTTCCATGAATTCCTATGCATTAATTAGGGATATGCTGTCATCTGAAGTTGACATGAAAACACCACCAAAATCTGCTTTGTTTGTTTTCAATGGAAACAACAAAATTGCTTTATTTTTTCATTTTAGCATGCACTACAACAAATTAGAATATGCTACCAGAAAAAAAACTAAACTAAAAAATGAAAGAAAATACAACACAAAACATTTTTTCTATGCCATGTATCAGAGACACAGTGATATGCATTATGACACTCTGATCAATTCAATAAGTAAAGGAATATCACCTAATTAATGCGAATGACAGCCATGATCTAAAGGAAGGATCTTGGTGGTAGTCAGGTTGGGCCTAGAGGGTTTTCTCACTGACCTGTGTTAGTGCTAAAGCCCCTGGGTTCGATTTTACTAAGAGGCAGAAAAACAAACTGCTGGGCATAACCCAAGGCTCTAAATCACTGTGCGAAGAGAAGAAGCAGAGGGAGACAAGATTAAAGGGAGTAGGGCCAAGATGGATACCTGTGGCCGTTGTAGCTACAATGCAACCTGTAGTGAGTTGACGTAAACCTCAATCAGGCAGGCACATCCCTCTCCTTTAACAGACCTCGAAAGATTCTGCCCCCGATTTGAAACTTGTTTCCGTTCTCTAAGTTGTTCTATTGCCATCCTGCTTTCCAATTCACACGATTCTAATTTTGAAGGGGCTTGCAGGAGAGAAGGTGAGGGACTCACTGCATCAGATTCGATCACCCCCTCCTGATTTTTGCTCTTACATTGTAGAGCAGGGGGTGTCCAGCTGTGGTCCTCAAGGGCTGCAAACTGTTCTGGTTTCCAGGATCTCTTTAGCGCTGCTGTTCTAATGTACTGGAAACTGCTTTGGGCGAATCGTGTGTGGGGGAAAAAGTGGGTAACAAATCTAAATAGATAAAATATTTATAGAATATGCCTGAGATATATTTGCATGCAGCCGAGGCGGTGCAAGCCAGTAGAAAACATGCAGGGAGAGCTCTTGAGCCCTGGGATTCCACCTCCCTGTCATTGCTCAGGACCTGCCTCTTTCCCTGTGCCTGCTCCTTTGTATTTACCCATAGTCCCCGTGGCTTTCCTGGTCATCTCTGTGACTTTAGTTTTTTTCTTGCCGGTGGTTTTCACATCCTGTGTCCCTTAACTGGAGCTTCACTGATGGAAACCTAGAAGATATAGACGGAGAAAGAGCATTTGACTCACTAACTCTTCCCATTTTTCTTTTATCTGCACGATGGAGAGAAAGGTAGAGCAAGAGCTTTTGGACAGGACCTTGTCCTCTGACTCAGATGGCGGCCTGGGGTGCTAGGATCTCTTTTTTTTGCCCCCTTGCCCTTCTGTGGTTCCCATTGGTACTCCAACAACCACTTTTGCCAATCTACATACGAAGGCATCATTTGTCATCACAGGCTCTGTTTGTTTGGGGTTTTTTTTTAATGTTTGTGGTTAAGAATGCACCATTGAAGAAGCCCAAACAAATTTACTAAGATTTCAAGAGTGGGGCAAAAGCTCCACAGATCAAAGTACCCACTGCATGCGCAGACTGTGGCTTACACACGTTTCTTAAAACGGGAGGTGTAAGGAGGTCAGAATCCTTAAAAATGAATGTGCTTAGACTTAGCATAGATTCAAAATCATTTTAAGGTTCAAATCATTTCTCTAAAATTGTAATTTCTTTTTTTTTGGGGGGGGGGGGGGGGAGGGATCAAGCAGTTTCCTTGAAGCCCTTTGGGCTTCCAACTCAACTGGATCCGGGGCTGGCGCCCTTCCTTTGCAAGCGCCTGGACATTTTCCCTTTCTTTTCCCTCCCCCTCCCAAGTCCCTTAGCCCGTTCGTTGCAGCGACAGTCCCTGATGGGGGGGACATGCACTCTTGGGTGTCACCGTAGCATTATGACTGGTATTCCCTCCCCCCTCCAGCCCTGGCACTGCCTCCAAGCTCCCCCCAGACCATTGAAGGTCGTTTGCAAGAGCATTTTAGCCCTTTCGACATTTTGAAAATATCCACTGCAATTGCTAGCATCAGTAGCTTGAGATCTATTTAATGTTTGGGTACTTGCCAGGTTCTCATGGCCTGGATTGACCTCTGTTGGAAATAGGATGCTGGGCTCGATGGACACATGGCAATTTCTTATGTTTGTTTCCCTCTTCCATGTCTCTTTCTCCAGGCAGCCGTCTCAAGTGGCTTCCATGAAAAGCCAAGGTCGGCATGGAATATCCTCTGTGATATTAAGCCCCTTGGGACCACTCTTCCACCAGCAGACATCACCACTTCCCTCTCGCCTAGAAGGGCCAGCCCAGCGGCTCCTGCCATGCGAGGACCTGGGCTCAGGATGCAGGCCAGGACTCTGCTCCTCAGGCCAGACAGGGAAGGGAGCCTCCATCCTCACACACCTAGTGGCCAGGCTTAGGGGGTCACATTAGCCAGAGGGAGTTGAGGTTTGTGGTCCCAAGTCAAAGACCGTCGCTGTGATGACTGGACTGGAATTGGGTGGCGGATGCATAAATAGGGAGAACCCTCTCCCTCCCCCAGGAAGTTATGAATGAAGACATGGCACGATAGCCCAACAGAGGGTCAGTTCATGACTGAGCTTGAAGCCCGGCGTATAGTTGAAACGAAAATAAAGAGCTGCCTTTGTCAAAAGCAGAAATTGGTTGCATGTTTGATCTGTTTTGCCTAAGGACAGGGATGTGCTTGAGAGGACTCCTGGTGGCTCGCTGTGAAGTTATTTTATGATCAGTGACCGTGGAACGCCTCACGCAGTGGAGCAGAGCGTGACCAGGAACTGGACGTTCATCACTGTTTAAGGACACATCAGATGAAGCGAGGATAGCAAAATGTCCAGTAACTGTGCTTTGTCATCCACGCCATAGATACAGCAGGCAGACGGTGTTCCTGTCAGCGGCTGGTGCCCTATTACGCTCAGCTGAAGTAGATTAAATTTTAATTCATTAATTCTTAGAGCAACCCGAACCAGCAGTCACCCAGTACAAGCTGCTGTCTTGGGATGATGGATGGTCTCCCCCCGTGACGATGTCATACTCAGCAAAAACAGAGAGGCCGCAATGAGTCTGAATTACGCTTTAATGGAAATGTTCAAGTGAGGGTATCCTATGGCTTGTGCCTTAGCAGAAAGTTAATATCAAAATTATTATCAGCTAAGGGTTTATGTACTTGTCAAAAATATTTGGTTACTGATTATGGATGAGCAGACATCTGTGCCCTATTGGTTCCAAGATTTCACAGCCAAGGGGCTAAGATTTAATGACAAATGAACTTTCCTGATGAAATATTGAGTTCTGCAGTCTACCATTTCTCCACCTGTACTTGGTCACAGCCTTAGAGCGAGTCCTTGAACTGGAATAATTGCAGTTATGGTTCTTCCATCTGGTCCAATGATTTATGTAACACACAGTGTGAAACAGTTTATAAGATCACACTCTCATAATATCTCTGTATTCATTGGTCTATCTCTTTCTCTCCCATTGGTCTCTCTGTTCCCCAACCTTTATCAATCTCGCTCTCTTTCTACCTATCCAAAGCCATGTCCTACATTCATAAGGAAGCATCTAATTTTCAAGATTCAGTAAGTACTTAAGTGCCTGCTAGAAATCCAGTTTACTTAAATTAAACTCTGTGCATCATTCTTTAATTTAAAGTGCACTTTAAGTCAGTAAATGGCTTTTGAAAATTGCTATGACTATATGTTAAATTTACACACATAGAGGTCGATTTTAAGACCCGCGTAGGCGTGCACATGGACGCACCGATTTTATAACATGCATGCAGTGGTGCACGCAAGTTATAAAATCCAATGGCCACACGCGTGCCGGATTTTAAAATCTGCGTGCGCATGTGCAGGCGGCACCACTTTTGCAGGGCCTGGCCCTTCAGCACATAAAAGGGGTTATGCGAATGGCCGGGCACATTTTAAAATGCGCGTGATGTGCACAAGGCCCAGCCTTGTGCGTAACCCCTGTTTTTTATGCCCGTGACCCTTTTAAAATCGGGCCGATAACTTCTTTGAAAATTGCATCCTTAAAGTGCACTTAAAGTGGGTAAAACCTATCAACAATTCAATAGCATACATTGTAGCCATTTTCAAAAGTCCACTTACACGGGTAAAGTGCATTTGCACATGCAAAAATCCAGTTTTAAGTGTGTAAATGCTTTGAAGATCGGGCCCCTAACCTTTACCAGCATAATCCCTTCTGCTGGGCTAGATGCTTCTGGCTTCTTTCAGTCCAACCATAATTCTTTATAATTGCCCCGTTTGTCTGGATTCATTGTTATGTCAGTTTGTTATTACGCCATGCCTTGTACAAAGTGGGAATAAGCTATGGAGCATGGAAGGGGGAACAGACACAGGGGGGAGGGGGGAGGGACGTGGTAAAAGAGAGTACACGGAAGAGTAGAAAAGGTAGCACCCAATGAGTTGTGGCACATAATATATTTTCTGAGAGTATCATGTCCTTGCTCAACATCTGGAAAACAATTGCCAGAAATAAAATCTCCACCCGGATCGTCCTTTTGGGGAATGTTAAGTTAATGAAGCTATCATTCAGCATGCATCCCCCTCCCTCTCCTGCCCAACCTGTCCCTAAAATCAGCGGTAGATGGCCTGCCTAGTAATCTATCTTTAGACACTCTCTCCCTCCGGGATTATTCTACAATTGTGCGGGGAAGCAGGGAAAGGAGGTCTCAAATCAACAAGCATTTGACAACCACATGGTACTAATGAGTCGAAGGTAACCGGAAATTGATGCTTAACTAACACGGATATCGGACATGGGGACGAGCAAGGCACCCTGATCGTTCTTCAGATCCCAGGGTCAGTAGCAAGGTTCCTCGGGATTTATAGGAGGAAGTTATACAAGGGGTTGTCATTACTACTGAGAAACTAATAGGAAATTAGATATGGAAATGGAAGCAAAAGGACTGGTTCTGTTTCCAACAGGGTTCCTTTCCGCAATTCAAGGGAGCAGCCAAAAGAATGTAATAAATGATGACTGTGTTTATTAATGCCGTTTGGTGCCACTCATGGTGCATTTTTATTTTTTTTTTTTTTAAATATTGCACAACACAAAAATGATACCACTTCCCCCTCCCCCCCAAAAAATAAATTTACAAAGCAGAAAAGCTTTAAAAATATCTGACATTTTCTGTTATAAATCGGGTGCAGCTGTAAGGTCTATGCCCAGCTGTAAGCTGCAGTAATTTTCTACGCTGCTCTCTTTCATGGACAAGGCCTTGTTCTTATAACGTACGCTGAATTTCACAAGAACAGGCTAACATCGTGGAGGACAGTGGAGAATGACCATCCAATCCATCGAGTCTGTCCGGACTGCCAAGGATACATCCCAGCTGCCGGCGAAAAGGCGAGAGCCAAATACAAAATCAATCAATCAATCAATCAGTCTCTCTCTTTTAGCCAGGACAGTCTTTTACCTTCCTCAATACCTAACTTCAGTTGAATTTAAATATTTTCAGATGAAAATTGCCCTAAATTTAAGCACTGAAAGTTAAGTGCCTAGGTTCAGGCCTGCAATTTCATTTGCCGGCATGCAGGAGCCTAAGTTAAGGGCCAAAATCTGAAAATCCCCCCCATAACTCCGCCCCCGCAGCCGCCCACGTTTTAGGCTCCTTAATGTAGGTACCCAGAGAAACAGGTCCCTCAGGTTAGGTGTTCAGCAAAGGGGCGGCTTAGGTGCCTAACCCCGTTTAAGATGGACTCCATGGTGGAAAAGACCGGCGTCGTCATCATTCAGTGTTTCCTTCTGACACACTTTTCCCGCTGGAGACTTCAAAGACTTCTTTTACAATGTAATACTGAAGCGGTACAAATTCATAGCTTAGTGGATAATTATGTAAAGTCAAGCGCAGAACAGAATGACAGCACTAACACAAGTACAAATTATCACAGACTTTTCTTTTAGTTCCCTAAGCTATTTTAAAGCGGGATCTGATGTTTTCTGGAAATGAATTCACAGACATCATCGATCCATCATGATAAACCATTGATGTAAAAAAAAACCAAAAAACATTTAAACAGTGCTGCCTCCCTTCTTGCGATAGTTTGATGAATAAGTTACGTTTGGGCTTTGGCACAGTGACTCGTGCAAGGACACTGGAGTCTTCTGTTCCCCAGGTCAGCAGGGGGGTCGGGGATGCCGCGAGGAAATGGGAGTCATGGCCATACCTTCAAAGGTGACACCTGGTGGCCGAGCTCAGGCCCCATGATTTCGGGCTTCTGGAAGGATCCTTGGTGGAAGGCCATTGACCCAGAGCCATCGCTGCAATGACCAGACTAGGTATGTTAGGGGTGGGGGATATTAGACAGGGATAAAATCCCTGGGGAGCCGGTGGTGCCAGAATCCCAGTTCTGACTGAGCTGGAAACCACCGGGTCAGTGAGATGAAGAAAAAGAAGCCGAGTCTGAATATTTTTATGGTAATGCACGAGTATTTCAAAATGCTGGACCTCTACTTTAAGGCGTCTCGTGGAACTTCTCACCTGTGTACACCTGCTGCCTCTTCTCTTTGTATCGATGCCATAGAGAGATAAAGATATTCTTGGATGTGAAATGTGCTCTTTTTTTTGTGTGTGTGTGGTGTGCGTGTAGGGGGCAGAGAGGGGAAGCATTCAACTACCGTCAGGCCTTGTAGCAGCGAGAGAGAAAATTAAAAAAAAAAAAAAAAAAAAGCAGTGACCAGCAGCAGCCACCTATTCCAGCCTCGCAGCGACCACAGCAAAATTCAGATAGGACGGAGAGCGCGCCAACAGCGCTGCTGCGGTGGCTCCTCTCTTCCAGGGAACATACCGCTCTCTAAACTGCACCCGGGGTAAAAATCATTAATCACCCTGCAGGATACAGCGCTCCGATGGCTCGGGGATTGCTGAAGTGCTCTGGTTAGCATCAGACCCTTTTTTTTTTTTTTGGTTCTATTTCCTTTTGCAGATGGAGGACAGTGAGGTGCACTGGAATCCCCGGGACAGCCCGTATGAAGGTGAGTATTGACGGCTGGGGGGGAGGGAAGGAGGGAATAAAAGAAATGTATAAGACAGGACCCGACAGGATAGCGGAAAGGCCCATTTGCTAGGAAGCCTCGGTCTTGTGGCCCGCACTGGCTGCCTCCAGCAATCTTTGGCTTGTAACCTTTACTGCTGGAAGAGCTTATTAGCAGATTCTGGGATTTTCTGCTCCTCCAACAGTAAATTATACCTCTAATCCATGACCCCTCTTGACAGGAACCCCCCCTTTTTTTTTTCTAAAACAGTATGCAGTCATAACAAGTCCCTAAATGTTTCAAAGTTTTAGCAAAGAACCGGTTTTTAACGTTAATAACGGAGGAACATGATGGCAGATGAAAACCAGAAGGCTCATCAAGTCTGTCCATTTTCCCCATACCTACTGCAGAGTTGCAAACATCCTTAATCTCTGGCTTTACCCTTACCTCTCCACTGCTAGGCCTCCTCTGGGAGCGCCCCCTGCTTTCCCGAGTGTCATCATTATTGCTTTTAGCCCTACCACCTCCAGCTTTTGCCTCCGACCTTTCTCTCCAGTCTTCCCGTTCCAGCTTTATACAATGATCGGGATCTTCCCTTACACCGAAAAAAATACTTGCCTCTTTTGCATTATTTAGACTTTTCAGACGCTTACACGTTTTTATCAGTCCCCTTTAATTTGATTATGGAGCCCTGGTTTAGGTACATAATAGGTTAGATAATGAGTTCAATAATGACAGTATTCAATATCTTGGCAGGAAAGAAGATTTCACATTTGAAGGTTACCCTGGAGAAGAGATAAATTGATGTCCATAGATACCTTGAGCTTCCATCTATCTTTGGCACTACTAATTATTCTTATGATTTTTTTTTTTACATCTGTTTTAGAGGTTAATGTTACTTTTGCATCCATCAAAACAAAACGGAGTGCCTCCAGACAATAAACCCCCATAATTACTACCAGATCCAGAAGAGTAGATTATACGTACAAACACACTAAGGTCTGAGTCACTATGACGGGAACTCTCAAACCGTGTTTCTGCACATACGCTGGCCCGCACTCAGGACCACAGCCATTTTGTAGCATACGTACGCGATTGTGCGCATGTTATAAAATAGCCTGGCCGCATACACGGGTGCGTGAAATTTTAAGTGGGCGCGTGCATGTGCACGCAAATGCCACTTCTACCACGTAAGTTGGGGGGGGGGGGTTTAAAAGGGGCATGTGCCGTTATTCCCAGTTTACCCACTTCAATCCCAGTTTACCCAGTTAAGAGATAAGTCCTCCAAACTCCCCTGGTTTGATAGTCTTCCCCCAGTTAACCTCGACCCTTAAAACTCCACGGATCTGCCTAGTTTTCTTTAAATTTTAACCTAGACGGCTTCCATAGCAGAAGTAAAGTTACACGGCAGGGGTCCTCAGAGTCCACTGGGTCGCATCAATATTTACGCCTGCCTTTTCGGTTCACGCCCCGAAACGCCCATGCCTGCTCCTTTTTGAAAAAACTTTTGAGATGTGCACGTTGTGGGAGATGTGCGCATATCTCGCCAGCTTTTAAAACCCGCTTGGCGCACATGAGCCCGACTTCTTCACACATCACCTATTTAATGCCCGGGTCAAGCTTTTAAAATTCACTTCTAAGCTTTTTTCCCCCCACAGACGAAGAATCTTAGTAAATCAGACCCTAAATATTGCACATATTAAATAATCAGAATATTCATGTTCGAAGACTAGGTATCTATTTTCACCTTAAATACCTTCAAAATAAATCACTAAAAATACCTCCACACCCCCCCACCAATTTTAGTCTTTATCCAGTGGTAAAGTACTAGCCACACCAAGGTCAAATAAGCTGCTCACAATCTATCCAGACTGGATCAGGAGAGAGGATGCCATCTTCACCAGTGAAAAAAAAATCCCTTGTTCAAGTACCACAGTATTTAACTAATATTTATACAGCTTTTTTTTTTCTATACCGTTGTGGAGAGAACTATGTCGTAACATAGCAATGACAGCAGAAAAAGACCAAATAGTCCATCAAGTCTGCCTAGCAAACTTCTACTATGGTGGTATCTACTGCCCCCCTGTAGGTCACCCCATGTTTCTTTTTCACTGGGTGAGGAGCCTTCTTGAAAATTCAGACAGTGCTGCTTGACCTGTTTTCCTTATGGACTTGGCTATTGAAGCAATCCTGTGCTTTTTCCCTTACGTCTAGGGTATCAGTACCCCAGACCATAAAAGTCAGGGGCACGTGTTGGTTGTCTGAATCCAATTCCTCTTCACGCGCCCCCCCCCCCCCCCCCATCAAAGCGGAGAGCAATTTTGTAGTTGCATCAAAGGCATCAAGGCTTATTGGTTAAGGGTAGTAATCCCATGCTTTTTGTTAAGTGTAGTAACTGCTGCTTTGTGCAGGTTACCCCCATGTTTATCAGTTCCCCAGACTTCATTGGTTGCTGTTTGAATTCAATTCCCCATTATGCCTTGCCATTGAAGCAGAGAGCAGTGTTGGAATTGCATCAAAGTACCAGGCTTATTAGTTAAGAGTAGTAATCCCAATGCCTTCTGTTAAGAGCAGTAACCACCACACCAGCAAGTTACCCCCATGCACCCTTTTCTTCATTTCCGTCCTCTAGCCTTTAGGGATCCACAGTGTTTGTCCCATGTCCCTTTGAATTCTTTCACTGTTTTCATCTTCACCACCTCTTCTGGAAGGGTATTCCAGGCATCCACCACCCTCTCCATGAAGAAATATTTCCTGATGTTGGTTTTGAATCATCATCCCTGGAGTTTCATTTCATGACCCCTAGTTCTACTGATTTCTTTCTGACAGAAAAGGTTTGAAGTTCATGCATCATTAAAACCTTTCAGGTATCACATCTCCCCTGCACCTCCTCTCTTCCAGGATATACATATTTAGGTCCTTCAGCCTCTCCTCATAAGTCTTCTGATGAAGCCCTCAAATCATTTTGGTTGCCCTTCTCTGGACCGCCTCCATCATGTCTCTATTCTTGAGATATGGGCTCCAGAGGTGTGAGGTCTCACCAAGAACCAAGGGCATTATTACCTTAGTATGTATAACATTTGCTCTGATTGTGGAATTAAATGAATTTGGTATACCGTTGCCAAACTTATGTGATAAACTATATACACCCCCTGATGAAGCCTCTCCAGGCGAAACAAAAAGGCTATTTGTCAGGGTTTCCCTTGAAGATTTGTAGTCTTGTGTTCTACGTTGAGGTTTCCTCCTCAGTCAGACAATCATCATTCTCCATTGCTGTCAGCACCTGATACATAATATTTTTGGGCTTGCACCATTTGATTTGTCTACTCCCTACATTGTGATTTTTCTTCAGTTATCCTTCATCAGCGGTTAAAATATAAGCTACGAAATTTTTTGACAGCTTTATTTAAGTCAAAACGCCCGCAGTCATAGTTTGTGATTGTACAGTTTATATAAATATTTTTTGTAAAAATGTATTTTCTTTTTGGTAATTTCTATATCACAACAAAAGTGTATTTTCAAGTGGTTTGGGTAAAATAAGCCTTTTAAGTTGTGATAAAAATAAACATATATTTTTAATATTTGGGATAAAAATTGGTCCATTAGTGTTCTTTGCTGTTACTTGGTATTTGTTTATTTTCAGAACACTTTTATTTTTTGTTTTTTACACACTTACTTTTCTCGAGTTTGCTTTGAGACATTTTTGTGTAGGGATTGCTGGAGGATCTCTTATTTGCTGGCATTTGATATTAATCCTACATTTTATTTTCTCCCCTTCGCATTTAGTCCTGTGATAACTAACTATCACAGTTATGGTGTTCATTGGGATGTGCTGTTGACTAGACCTGCAAATGTTATTTGGAGTAGATAATGACCAACTTAACATCATCATGTCCAGGACAGTCACAAAAGCAATAAAATTGCTTTTACAGATTCAGAACATCAAACCGAAACTGATTTCTCCTTCTGAAACACCTTTCAGCTCTTCGGATTATTACCCAGACCTGTTTCTTCTGATGGTTGTTACCCAATCAACAACACTTCTTCAGATACAAAGCATGCAATGCCTTCACATTCCAAAAAGGCTTCTGACACATTTTGTGTCCAGAAATGTTTTCCAATAAGCTCTCACACGTGACGCTGAGGCTGCTAATTAAACCCTTCTGTACAGGAATTATTGGAGCAAACCTTGTGATCTGATTGCTGTGTCTGCTTGGATGTCAGACGAGTTCTTTAAAAGGATTCCATTCCTCAGCTCTTTTTCATGCAGATGTTTGCTGTGGTGATGTTTCCTTGCTGAGGGTGGTGGTGGGGGTGCCATATTAACAGTGAGTGCAAAATCCTGCAACTCCATTTCATATTGGAGTTCAGTAGTTTCCCAGTGCAGGGCCTGGGCAATATGTAGGGGCGGCAACTTTATTCTCTAGAGTTTTTTTAAAAGACTATTGGATATTTCAGTTTCTTGTCTTTATTATTTCCTTGGTCTTACCATGTATCTAGTTGAAACCAGAGATCATGGGGGTTATCCTGAACTGTCTTAGCATTCTCTTAAATTGTGGTGGATCAATTGGTATAGTAGTTGACCATGGGGGAAAAACACTCAAAGTTAAGGGTAACCACTCCTCCCTGTGGCAGTGCAGTTTTCTTTGGTCAGTGCCTGAAAAAAATGGCAGACAGCCCCCAGATCTTAGTGCAAAACGAGTCTGACTTTTAATTATACGATAAAGTTACTTAAAAGCTACTCCACAAGCACCATTGAGTGTGCACAGGCCTCGCAAATGTGTGCTGAGCATTTCACAGTTCAAATATGAGATGTCTTCAAAGCTGCTGGATACATCTGCAATTGTATTCTCTTAGCAAGGGCACAAGGGATTTTATAGGCATGTTGCCTATTTCTGGCCTTCTTTGACAAGTTCTGGATTCCTCTCCTCTATTTCCATTCTGCGGTTTTTTTTCCCCTCTCATAAATAATTTTACCATGGGAGTCAAGTTCCTTTAATTTGTGTGTTAGGAGGATCCCTTGGTTACTCACTGTTCCATGTCCTCATCAGAGAGGACAACTCTGTCAGATGAGGAATTCATCTTCCTCCCAGGAGCTTACAGCCTAACCAGGAGCCAAGCATTTTTCGACTACCATGGAACGCATTATGGTTGTGAACTAATTAGAAAGCAAGCAAAACTCTAAACTCTCCATTTTTTCTTTTCTTTTCTTTTTTTTTAGCCAGCTATGTTCGAATGCAGTGTTTTTCCCAAATGCAGCCCTGGAGCCTCATGCAGTTTGGGTTTCCATAATAAACATGCATGATGTACTTCGACCCCAGTCTGAATGGATGAGTGGGAGATACATAGAAATAAATAAAATGAATTAATTAAATAAGATACATTTTCATCCATCCACAGGTTGGGAATCACCTCATGGGAGCATAGTGGTCTAAACATCTTTTGTTTTAAATCAGATTTTAGAATAGAGAGAAAAATGCAATAAGTATTATAGGGGTTGATCATCAGCCTGCTGCTGAGCACCCAGCTTAGCTGGTGAACTTTCGCCAGTCAAATTAAGGCTAAGATGTGGTTCGAAAGCAGGCTTCGACCTAGTCCGAAAACACTGTGCTAGATAAAGGTAACTCGAGTCCCCCAACCTAACCCCATCCCCTGGAACTGGCCAGATGTTGAGTGGCTAAATCTAGCACCCTCCCCTAGTTAAACTAGGTACTAGATTTAGTCACTTAGGGTGAAATTTCCACCACAGCGGATCTAGCTCCTTAACTCTAGCTGTGGCTAGATTCAGCCCCATAATTCAACAATTTGTAAAAGAAACCAAGTGAACCAAGAGACAATAAATCCTTCTGCCAGCTTGCAAGTCATTGCAAAGAAATCAAATGCAGACCCACCTCCCTTGTTATAGAATATCAGGGCTTTTCTTCCCCCTATCTTTCTATTACAAACTTGCATAGAGCCTAGCCATTGTAATGATGATCCTTGGCCAAGGGCCACAGACTGCTGCCTCCCTCCAAGCCAGCGTTGTGCGTGCAAGTCTGGCAAGTAGGTGTCACCATTGTGCAATGGCTGAGAATCCCTCCCCTCCAGGGCCTGTGAATGTTGCCTACACAGCAACAGTGTCCCCTCATCCTCAGCCCTCCTCGGAGAGGAAGCCTGGCCCATGAACTAAACACAGCAAGACAGCTCACAGCTTTGCCGCCGAGGCTCCAGGCTGGCCCAAGGTCATTCCAATGCATCAGCGAGACATGAAAGCACCAATACAGATCTCACAGCACATAACGAGAAGAGTTGTGGGGAAGTTCCAATGTCAAATCCTCATCCCTACGCCTATTTTCAGCAGCACAGTTTCCTAAAAGGGTTTATTGCAGGCCACTAGCTAGGGACTTGGAGGTCTGCGAGGGATCTCAATTGGGAAGTCATTCTGCATGCACTTCAAGCGATAACTGCCATTCTTCTCTTGTCCTCCCCACACACCTCCAGACCACCCTCGCATCTCTCAGTTGTGGGTGGGTGGTGGGGGGTGGGGAGGGCAGGCAAGTGGTGGTGGCGATGGAATTGAAGACGCTTTCAAAACAGAGATCCTGCAAGTAAGATTTGTTTCATGTCCATAAAAGAAACATTGCACTTCCAATGTAAGGACTCAGTAACATATGGAGCAATTAATGAAGCATAAATCTGAGTGCAGTGGCCAACCCCTGAAAAATGATATGCATTTGAGGCTTAACCCCCAATGGTCAGGAATGATCACAGCAGGCCAACAAGCTAGGTCTACAGGCAGAAAGACCGTTGAAGGAAGAAAAATGAGTGAATGTGGGAAGAGTGCCCAGATAAATACTGGACCCAAAAACTATTCAAAAAATAATAGCTCTCGTGTAAATAGTAACAGCTAATAATAATAATAATTTGTATTTTAGCCTGCCTTTCCAAGTAATGCTCAGCATGCTTAGTAATCTGGGGTGGAATAAGTTTGCCTCACTGTAAGAGATGGGACAACCACACCACGTTCCCAATGTTGTAACGACGAATCTGTGCCTCCACACATCCCCAACCTCCCTTTTGCTTTCTGAAAATCCCCCCAAATAGATCATTCTTCCCCAGCGACATATTCAGGGGGCTCGTCGGAATCCGTCGCTCACGGCGCCCAAGTGAGATCCCTCCCCGGAATGGAACGAAACCAGCAGCCGAAAATTAATCTGTTCTGAAGCCTTCCCTGACCACTGTCGCCTCGGCTCCTACTGTGCTATTAGCAGTTTAGCGCTGCAGAAATCACCGTTTCAGGATCTGAAGATTTTATAACAATGTGCTTCTAATTAATTCCACCCTGTACAAAATACTGCAGCCCCAAGAGCTGGAAAAAACTTGGGTTTTTTTTTTTTTTTTTTTCAGATCAAGCATTGTTACGTGGCAGATTTCGATCCTGAACTGCAGGCTCCGTTTCTGACTTTTCTTTAATTCCCGGTTTGGGCTCCTGCACCGCTGATCATCAGGGAAAGGTTTGTCCTGCCCACGGTGCTTGTGGGACCCCCAGGTCCCCTCCTTTGCATGCATGGGGCCTGCACGTGCATTTTGCAAAGGGAAATTCCCCGTGGAGTTTCCTTTAGAAAAACATCTTGCCTTGCGGAAACCTGCGGCCTTTGTAGCCTCATCTAGGGAGAGGGATTTAACCCATCATGTCCCAAAGTTTTTAAGAAGCTGTGCTCTAAATAGGATACTGGGACATAGTAGGGTTAGCAAGTAAAGGACTATTTTGAAATTGCCCATCCCCCCGGATAAAAATGTCCTGCATTGCTCCCACATAGAAGGGCGGAGAGGAATGGGACAAGGCATGTCATTTTGCATTTTCAAACCAGGCGTGTTGCTTTGAAGGGGGAAAAACGCATCTGCAGGACAACAATAGGTGCAAATCTCTGGGGTACTTTTTCCCTAGGCAATTCGGAAAGGGAGCATCCAGCACGGACTTTCCACTTTGAAAACTGGAGGCAAAGGCCATGGAGTGAAGTCCCCACGAGCCTTGCAAGTGCCTGTGTGCTTTTGGAAATTGCTCGTATACGTGGTTGGCGCTGGCATGAATTTTTCTTCCTCAGAGCTCGGCTGCTCTCTCTGCCTGTGCCTGAAGTCAGCAGCGTGGCCCTGTGGATATCACAGTCTGGTCCTTGTAAAAGCAGCTGCTCTAAAAAAAATAGAAACCATCCCCAAGGTTTAAATCCTTTACTTTAACCTACGTCTTTTGGATAATTAAAATACAAATAAAACAAACAAGGACTGGCGTAGGATCAACTCATGGGCACATATTGCACCCTCATTTGGATTATGAAACTGTAAATGGCTGAATATCTTGAAATATTCACCTCAGTAGGTTTTTCTCATATGGTAAAAAAAAAAACAAAAGGATATTTGGGCTGGAACAGGGAATATTGAAGTCCTATCCTACAGGAGATTTCTTCTGTGCACAACCTTTGCATACCTTGGAGTTGTACAGACCAGGCCATAATGTGGCATACACCACAATCTCTGTCTAGAGGTCCAAACCAGTCCACAGGTTGAATCAGTAGAAAGCAAGCCAACAGGGCAATGTCTCCAGCACCATTCTGCCCATAATGCAGAAGGACCTTAAACATAGAAAGAAGACCTTTTGACTTTACTCTGAAAGCTCTTCTTTCTTTTTCCTGCATTTTGCAAGCACACCGGTATGGATTATACAATCCTTCACATTCACTCAACATGGGAAAAACAGATGCAAATGCATATATTTGCTTACCATGACCCTAGCGAGAAATATAGGGTCAGAACTGGCTGACAGAGGTTACAATAAAAAAAAATCTGCCAGCCTGAAGGAACTTGACATTTTTCAGTCACCGCGGCATCTCGCAGAAAGCTGGTACTAAATATTTTGCTTCTGCTGAAAGTATTTCTTTAATGCTATCCTGTTGAGGTCTACTAGAAAATAAGAGAGACCAAGGTTGTAAGACATGTTTAGAAAAAAATATGAGATAAATAGAGATATATCTATATTTTTGTAAACTGAAACTTAAATAGTTGTATAAAAAGTAAAGCTAATATTAAGCTATTTATATGCAACAAACTGAAATATAAAATAGAACAAAATGACAGATCATTAAAGAGTTTCCAGACCTGAATCAATGATTTTAGGAACAGTCCATGTAATAAGAGCAGTAAAGACAATTTACAGCAGGGGTTTCCCCAAATCTGGTTCTCGAGGACCACAAATGCCTTGTATATGAAGTCCCTGTGCTAATCCAATCCTGGGCACAGGGCTCACATAGGGGTGCCATCTGGCTCCAGATTTTCAGGGCAGGTTGATCCAGTCCTTGTGTTACCCCATTGCATGCTGGGATTTATTCTGATTTCCCTATTGCATTTCCTAAGAAAAGCAAGATTATAAGTACCTGCATGCAAGTGAGTAAAACCAGGACTGGATCAAACGTTCCTGAAATCTGGAGCCAGATGGCAACCCTAGGCTCACAGGGAAGCTCATGGCCTAGAGCAGGCCCCAATGACCTTCCAGGGTTCCCATACAGGGGGGAAAGAGTTAACTTTTCAAGGACTTTAGGACAAAAATCGGGAGAAACACATGTGGCCATGCTGAGCACATTTAAAAATGGCCCAGCCAATCGCGTATCTCCTGGTACATGTGGAAGTGCCGGGTTCTTCAAAAGGGGTAGGCTGGGGCGAGGTCTGGGGCAGCATGGGGGCTGGCGCATGCATCGTACTTCAGCTGCTGAGCAGACGTAAGCAATAAAATAATTTGATTAGTTGGGTGGGTTTAGGGTTGGGGAGAAGAGAGGAAGGGTAGTTAGGGGGATAGGAAGTTCCCTCCCAGTCCGCTCAATTTGAGGCGGACTGGGAAGGAACTGGGAACGGCCGCCAGGATTGTGTTGCTGTGCGTTTTTAAAAAAATCCACCCTCCCCCTTGCGCGCACAGAGCTCCAACCCGCCAGCACATGCGCGTGCAGATGTAAAAAATCACTTGCGCATGGCGAAGCGCGCATGTTATAAAATCGCCGCGCACATGGATACACGCCCGGGCCTTTGAAAAGCTATGCAAAGGCTCTTCTGCTCAGTAGTCCGATAATAGTCAAATACAAAAAAAATATTGGCAAACTTAAAGCGGCAAGCATAAAATTAAAACATCAAAACCTTAATAACAATCTGCATGCATATAAAATAGTAAAATACAGACAGTATATTACTAACTAGTTAGCGGTGGTGTCAAAGCTAATGCCATAGTCTTAAAGGGCCGTCTGCAGGTGTTAACGATGGGGACCTATAATTATAAAGTAATGGTGCATGAAAGATCAACTACTTTGCTGTGATACTATCACCAGTATTGCAATTTTTCTAGCCTTGGGTGACAGCATCCAATCTGAATCGGTCCCTTCTGAGAGTTACCCCTGTGTTGTCTCCAGCTTCAGCTTGGCTACCTCGCAGACTCTCGGGGAAATGGCAGCAACGAGAAGGGTTAAACACGTGGTCCTGTCCTCATCCCGGAGACTGTGGCCAGGCCTCTCTCGGCTGCAAGTCCCGGAGGTCTCTGGAGCTCTAACCGCCTTCCAGGACATAAATCTGCTGCACCGGTTATTACAGGGCTGCTTCTTCACCCTGCAAAGTAGTGTCATCATTAGCATAACTTTGATGATTAAAATACAATCCTCAGGATTTTTTTTTTTTCCAACTGTGGACATAATTGCTCTTAAGGGCCCAACTTCCACTGAAACGAAAACACATATTTGTGAGAAAGCTCTGTGTTTCCTGACAATTCCATAATGACCTTTAGAATAAGCTGTTACAGTTTTGATGTGGCACCAGAAAAGTGATCCCTAAGGCTGGGTTTTAATTTTAAGTTATTGCCTAGTTAGGAAAACATATGATGTGATCGTTTGTTTGCCGGGAGTGAGGAGAAAAATCATAAAACCTTTATTTATTTATTTTTTCCCCTTTCTGCTGCTGCTGCTTGATTCGTTCCCGGAGCCCAAGTAGCCAGGCTTCTAAATCACTGAATACAGCTGTTCTTGCTTCTCCAGGCTCAGCAGGTGTATTTGCCCACTGTGCCTGCCATATCTCCCCCACTCGCAGAACAAATAATAACGTCTTACACACACACCAGCCATCCATCACGGTGATGGCCAGGCCCGGTGAGGCCTGCTCTCTCGGAGTAGCTATTTCTCCCCCCTCCCTTCGTACAGTAGGAATATTCTGTCCATGCTTTATTAGTCACACTTTCTGGGCTCCTTTTATTGGCTTTTGTTGGGGAGGGGGGCAGGGGAACACAGTGTTTATTTGTGCTCAGCAACAATAGGCGTATTGTGACTGGTGAAATCCATTGGCTTTCCTTGCAGCGAGAGCCCTGGCATCTGGTGCGGTGCAAGTCAAAGAAACGGAAGGCAGCGAAGGCCCAATCTGCCTTGAGTTCTCAATTCAACAGGTGACGGCGGGGAGCAGAAAAATAGAATAGACTGAAAGCTTGCAGGCAGCAGAGCTTTACTTTTGGTTTTGTTTTTTTTTAGGAGGTAAATCCAAGCTGAATAACCAAGTAACAGAAATCGATAACTTGCGAGGCGGGCGGGCGGTCACGTGGTAGAATGCTGAGAGGTCTCACCTGGCCTTGCTTGTGCACAGGGAAAGCTCCAGAATTAAGTGAGACAGCTGGTGCAAGAGACACCTTCTAGACACGAGGCAAAATCAATCACAAGAGGAGAGGAGGCCCCCGATATTTTTTCAACTCTTCCCTCATATAAATATGGGCAGAGTAAAACCGCACAATATGATTCATTATTTCTACTGTGCCTGGTGTGTATAGAAAGCAGGATCACAGAGCCCCCCCTTCCCAATAATAGTTACAATCTGAAATGTGAGCACAGGTTGCTAAATTCCCGGTGAGAACCCGGGAGACCAATCATACTCCCAGTGCTCTATCATCATTGTCTCTTCGGTATGACTGCCAGGCCTCTATACAGCATGGGAATCTCTCTCATTGGACTGACAAAGAGATGGAGCCTGCAAATTTCAAGATCAAATAGATCCTTTCTAGGATGTGGGTAAATTCTGGCCTGGAGTGGCAGAATAAGCAGCGCAGAATCAGACAGTGCTAGAGCTGAAATCCAGGCCGTACTCCAAGCATGTAGGATGCTCTCTCTTGTTCTGATTTTTGCTTTTTAACATCATTCCCTTTTGCAGACTTATCATGCAAGCTCTGCTTTGTGTTCAGTACAGGCTCTGCATGTAGAGTGGGCTGTATGAATTGATGTTATGAAAAGCTATGAGGCAAGAATTCACATGCCTTTGTAGCAGACAGATAAAAGCCCATTTGCAACTAAATATTTCCATTTAACTTCCTTTGCAAAATGGGAGGTAGCTAAAGCTTGTTACTAATGAAAGCAGGTGCAGAAGTCCAGAGTGGAAGTTACTACCCTCAACAGGAACATGGGGGTAACCTGCACGGAGCGGCAGTTACTACCCTTAACAGGAACACGGGGGTAGCCTGCAAGGAGCGGCAGTTACTGCCCTTAACAGAAACATGGGGGTAGTAGTTAATACTCTCAACAGGAACAGGGGGTAACCTGCACGGAGCGGTAGTTAATACTCTCAACAGGAACATGGGGTAACCTGCACGGAGTGGCAGTTACTGCCCTTAACAGGAACACGGGGGTAACCTGCACTGAGCGGCAGTTAATACCCTCAACAGGAACACGGGGTAACCTGCATGGAGCAGCAGTTAATACCCTCAACAGGAACATGGAAGTAACCTGCACGGAGCAGCAGTTAATACCCTCAACAGGAACAAGGGGTAACCTGCACGGAGCGGTAGTTAATACTCTCAACAGGAACATGGGGATAACCTGCACGGAGCGGCAGTTACTACCCTTAACAGGAACATGGAGGTAGCAGTTAATACTCTCAACAGGAACAGGGGTAACCTGCACGGAGCGGTAGTTAATACTTTCAACAGGAACATGGGGGTAACCTGCACGGAGCTGCAGTTACTACCATAATAAACTTGCTGGGCAGAATGGACAGACCATTTACTCTTTTTCTGCCGTTATTACTATTACTCTGTACCCGTGCCAAGGTTTGAAGCAAAAGTGTGCATGTCTTTCTCCTGGAAGCTGATGCAAAGTCTGTGGATAAAACGGTGCCAGCAAACTTTGTCCCGAAGCTGACGACTCTCTGAAGACTGGTTCCTTCCCCCATGAATCTGAAATGAAATTGAAAATCCCACAAGAACATGGTCTGTTAAAACGAGTGACTTGCAAATTATATTTCAAGGACCTCTTCTCGTTTTGAAGACATGGCGTCGTCACAGGGCAGGCAGAAGCAGTAGTTCCTGTCATCAGCAGAAACTGCGATGCTTTAACGGGACACTCACACAAAAAAAAAGACACACCGGGCCCTGCCTTGTATTGTTAACAAGAATCCTCCTGAAAAATGTAGCGTGGAAGGGGATGAAATCCACAGGCACTTTTTGTCCATGAGCTTTGCACCAGATTTCAAGGGGAAAGGACACAGGGCCACTCTACATCGGATTTTAGCGCTGATCCAGTTTCGCTGCTAAATAACAGGCGGAGATTTGAAACTTTGATTGACTCATGTTTTTTTGGGTTTTTTTTCAAAACATGGCCCGAAATAAGCTCCCCGAGAATGCCTTCCTCCCAATCTGGTCAAAGGTACGCATACGTTCTGGTGACCCTGGCCCTATTTTTAGCCGAAATGTGAGAGCGCAACATTCAGACAATCAATTTCTGTGCGCAGATCGCTGTTTGCCCGGGCCAGCGAAATTGCCCTCCCGATGCTTCGGAAATACCACAACAGAATTCACAGACACGCGCCTACCAAATCGTCCGCGCTCACAAGGCGCAGGCTAATGCAAACCGCAGAGCGCTCCGTCATTCTTATTTCGGCTGAAGCGTTTCCTGCCTGTTTGTTAAACAATTAAACCCGCTGCTGCAAATTCTCCAGCTGCGAAAGAACCCTGATGCAACACGTCTCTTTGGTCTTCCATCTGGTCAGAAACGGGAAGTTGTCTCTTTGGCGGCAAGAGGGCCATAAATCCCGCCTCACCGGAGACCCTCTCTGTCGGTTGCAATGAGCAGCACCAGCGTGGCGCGCCGGCGGCGGGATCCAGCACTCATTGCAGGTCAGGACCCTGCAGAACCTGTCAGCGGGGTTTAGCCAGCCTGTTATTTCTTAAGCAGACTTCGCTCACAGCAGCATTTCTGTCAGAGCTTGATAAATCAGCAAGGACATTTCAGAGCTGAAAGAGGATAAAAGAGCCTGGGTTTTTTTTTTCCCCCTCATTCTTGATGGATTTCTTGGTCATCTTCAGCAGCTACTGTGTGCCATGAATGCATTCAGAATTAGAAAAATACGTTAAAATGATAGTCATCTGCTGGACCTTTTTTTGTTCTTTGA